>NC_067401.1:417013471-417351685 GCF_016432865.1 Antechinus flavipes | reverse complement strand
TAGAATCCACTTGCTACTTCCTAGGGAAAAAAAACTCAAAATGAAAACTTTTATAGACATTAGAGATAAAATTTAGAACTTACAGGTCAAAGAAAAAAATTGTGCAGGCATCCAGAAAGAATTCAAATACCAAAAAGCCAAAGTCAGAATTTGACAGCCACCTCTATAAAAGAGCAGAGAACTTGGAATGCTATATTCTGGAAGACAAAGAGTGTAGGCTTATATCCAAGAATACTTTACCCAGCAAAACTGAGTATAATCCTACTCAGATTATAGTAGAACTTTATCAAAATACAGGGTTTTTAAGCATTCTTGATAGGAACAAAGATCTCTAGAAACTGAAATTCAAACACAGAAATCAAGAGAAACAAAATGATAAAAATGAATGAACAATAAAAAGGAACTAAATAAGGATAAACTGTTTGTATTCTAATATAGGGAGGAGTTACATATGCTCCCTCTGAACTCTGTTATTATTGAGATCAATAGAGGACGTCTACTCTAACAGACAACCTGGAAGTAGTTCTATTATATACTGGTGATTTTAAAAGAAGATTGAAATGCTAAAGAAAGAATAATATACTGAGGGCAGGGAAGAAAGGAGAATAAGGTTAGGAAAATTATCTTTCATAATTGGAAGTAGAAGTTGATACTAAGAAGGAGGAAGGTTTCAAGGGAGGAACTGACTTTTGAACCTTACTGCCACTTTTAACTGCAGGAAAGATAGACAGATACTGTTGGAACAGAAATAAATTTCCCCTTATAGGAAAATAGGATGAAAAGGAAAAAAGAACAGATTAAGGGAAAACCTAGCTCTAAGCAAAATATAATCAAACTAAGGATCTACCAAAAAAAATTCCCCCCAAATAACTGGAAACTAAGGGGAAACCCATTAATTGGGGAATGGCTGAACAAGTTATGATTTTTAAGCATGTTGGAATAATATTGTGATATAAGAAATAATGAAGGGCTAGTTTCAGAGAACCCTGGGAAAACATGTATGAATTGATACAGATGTTTAACTTGCATAGAACCAGAACTACTTATCAATGACAACAATATATTGTAAAGACAAAAAACTATGATTAGTGTAATGACCAGCTATGCTTCCAGGGGACTTATGATGAAACATGCTTCCTATTTAATAGAAAGACAAAGTACTTAGTGCAGAATGAGATGTGCATATGTGTGAGTGCACGTGCATGTGTATGGCATGACCAATAAGGAAATTCATTTTTCTTGATTATGCATGTTTTTAACTGAATTTGGTCCTCCTTTTTAAAATGGGGGAGGGAATGACATGGAAGAGAGAGGACAGATTTTTTACTAATTGAAAAAATAATAATTGTTTTTAAAAGGTATCACCTAGAGGGTAATGGAAAGGTAATTAAAGAAAGTGCTCAGGATACTATACCTCATTTCTCTCCAGTCTACACTCTAAACTTTCTCTGCTATTCTTTGCTTATTCCTTTCTTCCATTTTATTTTCCTTTTAAGTATTATTTGCCCCAACTAGTTCCTATCTTTTTTTCTACTTGTATGTGTAATCCCAGTGCTTTGCCCAGTGCCTCATTTATAATCAGTGTTTAATAAAAGCTAGTTGACTAACTGCATAATGGATATGAGGAAGCTCTACTGTGTGATAAAAAATTAAAAATAACTAACATTTATATGGTGCTCTCAGGTTTTCAGAGCACTTTATAGACATCTCATTTAATCTTCACCATCACTCTGTGAGCTCACTTCTGTTATTTACATCCTTATTTTTCAGTTGAGGAAACCATAAGGAAGAGAAATTAAGTAACCTGCCCAAAAATTTTATGTCTGCATCATGTCTAGGATAGGATTCTAATTCTTGATTTCCTGATTGCAAGTCCACATAATCAATAAGGATTTTCTGAAAAACAGATTTAAAGGATGTTATTAAGGAATCATTTGGAAATAAAAGATGTTGGTCTAGTCCCATGAATTAGAAAATGGGAGATGATAGGTCTATACATTGCCTTCTTTTATCAGTTTTCCCTTTTATCAACCCTCCTTCCTCATATTTCTCTTATTCCCTTCTCCTCATACTTTCCTTTTGGGTAAGATAGGTTGTATATATTGTATTTCCCCTTTTGAACCAATTTAGATGTGAGTTAGGTTTAAACATTACCTGCTCCATTCTCTACCATTTTTCCCTACAGTGTAAAAATTCTTTGGATATCTCTTTTTTGTAAAATCATTGTCCCCAAACTACTTCTCTCTTTCTCCTTATCCCGTTGTACCCCTCTTTCTCACTTTTCTGCTTTTTTTTACATCATCCCAGCATAATCAACTTACAAGCTCTTTCTATGTGTTATCCTTCCAACTGCCAATTTAAACCAACCAAATTAAACAATTTAATACTGAGTTCCTTAAGATTTTTCTTTCTTGTTTACTTTTTTTATGCTTCTCTCTAACCTTGTGTTTTAAATTCAGATTTTTCTATTCAGCTCTGATCTTGTCATCAGTAATGCTTGAAAGTCCTCTACTTCACTAAATTTAATTTTTTCCCCTGAAAGTGTATAGTCAGTTTTGTTGTGTAGATGCTTCTTGGTTGCAGTCCTTGGTCTTTTGCCTTCTGGAATATCATATTCCAAGCCCTCTGCTCCTGTAAGGTGGTAGCTGATAAATCTTGTGTGATCCTGGTTGTGGATCCATGGTATTTAAATGGTTTCTTTCTAGCTCTTTAAAGTATTTTCTCTTTGACCTGGGGAATTCATAAAATTGCCCATACTATTCATGGAAGTCTTTATTTTGGATCTATTTCAGTTGGTGATTGATATATTCTTTCAATATCTATTTTACCCTCTGGTTCAAGAATTTGTAGTCAATTTCTTTTTTAATTTCTTGAAATGTAGTATCTAGGCTCTTTCTTTTAACGTGGCTGACAGGTAGTCCAATAATTCTTAAATTATTTCTCCTAAATCTATTTTCCAGGGCAGTTTTTTTTTCCAATGAGATACATTCCACTTTTTTTCTTATTATTTTTAATTCTTTTGTCTTTCATTGATATCTTACAATGTTTCTTGATATCTTACAGAATCATTAGCTTCCATTTGCCCAATTCTAATTTTTAATGAATTATTTTTTCTCAGAGAGCTTTTTCCTATTTAGCTTATTCTGCTTTTTAAGAAGCTATTTTTTAGTGAGTTTTTAATACTTCTTTTCCATTTTGCCAAATCTATCTTTTGTTATTTTCTTCAGTTTTTTTTGTATTCTTTTACTAGTTATTATCTTTCTTTGTTTTCATTTCTTTGCATAACTTTTTTTTCTACCACTTTTTCTTTTACTCATTTTCCCTTTAGCTAAATTGGAATATTAGAATGCTGCTGTACTATTTTAAAAAATATTATATTATTCTGGTGCCTTAGCCAGTAGTGTTTTTATTGACGTTGAAAGTCAGATATCCTTGCTGTTTCCTTTATAGCACTTAGATTACTGTTAGAAATGGAAAACAGAAACATTAAAGGAACAACTTAAGAATGAATAATAATCTTTGCATCTTAGTTGGAGCCTTTTCCTTTATCATGGATAATCATTATATCCCCTTCAAAAAAGTTCTTTTCCAAAATGAAATTAGAGAAAGAATAAATAGCATTGTGCAGCAGGTATTATCAAGAATTTTCAATTACATAATTTAATTAAATCTGTTAATGTTGTTTCTAAATTTAAAAAAACATTTTGGGTGAGGGTATATAATTGACCAAACTAAAGAGGGTATAATTGAGGTTGAATATAGCTGAGAATTATGGAAAATCTGACATTACACCCTAATGGCTCTTCTAAATTTTTTGCTACTTCACAGAAAAAATTAAAATACTTTTTTATAGTATTTTATTTTTTCAAATACTTGTAAAGATAGTTTTCAACATTCATTTTTGTAAAACTTTGTGTTTCAAAATTTTCTCCCTCTATTCCTTATTTCCCTTCTCTCAAGACAGTAAGCAATCTGATATATTTTAATATGTGCAATCCTTTTAAACATATTTTCATATTTTCATTTTGTGCAAGAAAAATCAAACTGTAAGAAAAAGAAAAACACGAGAAAGAAAAAAAAAACATGCAAACAAACAAAAGGTGAAAATACTATTCTTTGATCCATATTCAGTCTCCATAGTTCTCTCTCTGAATATGATGGGCATTACATATATGTTTTTTTTAAAGAGTAAGTTTCAATCTCTGTGTAATGTGACTTTTACAGACATTGTAGATTCCTTTTTGGCTAGTAGCCGAGACAGAAATCAAGTTACTAAAAGTGGTTAGACTTTAAAAAAAAAAAAAGGTCATGAGCAAATACATTTAGTAGTGAAGTATCAGTTAGTGATTTCTGAGCAATGTCTAAATTTTTCTTGAAAACCAGAGAATGAAGTAGAATAAAAGGGATGTTAGTGGGTCTTAGTCTATGCTTCCAATTTTGCAATCATGTAATAGAAAGAAAAGAGTATTTGGAGTTCGAGTACTTGGGGTTGAATCTTGCCTTGGACAAGTTCTTTAATTTCTCATCTGTAAAATGAAGCAGTTGAATTAGATGACCTATAAAAGTTCCTTCTAGATCCAAATATTATTAAAGAGTAACTTTAAATCTATCATAAGAAAGGAATAAAGATAAGAATATCTTTTGTTTGGAACACTCAGATAATTTATAAAATAAATCTGATATGAGAGAAAGTAGAAAAGACTCAGAAATGTGTAGACGGCATTAAGATGATAAAAAGAAAAAATTGGAGAACAAAAACAGAGAAATTAAATATTAGATATCTCCATCTCCCTGCCTCTTTTTTAGTCTATAGAAGCAGAGAAATATTTAAAATATTTTAGTTAGTTTCCATGTTTTTAGTTTAATTTGGAAAGGCCTTTGATAATTGAATACCAAAACAAAACAAAAAACCTTGAGCTCTATATTACCTTAGAAGATTTTTAGAATATGATTTTGAGCTGAGAAAGATCATCAAGTTTAATCTCCTTGTTTTTCATTTAAAGAAACTGAGGCACAGAGAGATTAAAAGGCTTATGTGGGGTCCCCTAGTGTCTGAGACAGGATTCAAATGCAATTCTTTCTGACTTCAAGTTCAGCACCCTACTTTTTATGCAATCTGACTGCCTATAAAATTCTTGATTCATATTTTGTCTTGTTTGATATATTTCTCATCTCTATATTTAGAGTATAGCTAATTCCTTTTTAAAATATTGCTATGACCTAATTTTGCATGATATATAATGAATATAAGTGGAGTATTTCTTGTATCATGTTTGTTTTCTTGAGAATTTGGAATAGGAAAAATATGTCACAGCTTTCTCAATTTGGATTCTCACTCACCTGTTGTGATAAATTGGGAAATACATTTGACTCAGATAAGTGGAACAAGATTAGTTAAACATTGCTTCATTAAAGTAACTTTTCTTGTACTACAAGTTTGTGTAAACTTTTCTAAAGCTTTTCATCCTTATGTTTAAACAAAAGGACTGCTAAAACATATTCTAGTATTGTAAGTGGTGCTCAGGATTTATCCTCAGAATAGCTTTTTTGGCAAAAAAAAAAAAAAAAAAGAATTTTTAAAAATCCTTTAGCATTCTACTTTCAAGTGATTTTTATAAAATCCAGTTTTTCTAGAGAAGCTTTGTCTTTTTTGGCTATTATAATATCATATATTGTGAATTATTCCATTTGCTTCCTGTAAATGTATTCCTCTTAAAGTTTAGTGTGTATATTTTAGTAGGTAATGATAGTATCATAGATCTTAGAGCTAGAAGGTATCTCAGAAGCCAACTAATCCAACCCACTCATTTTATAGATGAGGCAAGTGAGGCCTAAGGAACTTAAATAACCTGCCCCAAAGTTATACTCCCAGCTACTTGTAAAATATCTTTTCCCTATATAAACTAGAACAACAGGACTTTTCTATTATTTTATTATTTTTTCATAATACTGCCTAGAAACTTATGGGGGTATAAAATTTTAGAACCAGAAAGATCCTTAGGAATCAGCTTATGCAATTTCTTTTGATAAATGAAGAAACTGAATTTTAGAGAAGATCAACTGACTGATCCAATGCCATAGTATTAAGCATGTATATTAACTATTAGTAGCAGGACCTCTTGTCTAGCTTAGCATCCTTTTTAAGAACACTATTCTTATCTTTGTTTTGACTCAGAGTATTTTTTTATCCATTTTTTTATTCTGTCTTGTAGAATTTAGGGTAGTAAAAAAGACTAAAATATACATGGCATAGATACATGACATTTTGAAGCTTAGTTTTGACACATGATGCAAAACTTAAGTGTCTATGAAAATTGACTCCCTCATATGGTATAATTGCCAGAAATAATTAAGCACAACAGCATAAAAAATTGATTCTATATGAAGATATGTGCAATCTTGTATTTTAACAGTAGCTGATTGTTAAGAGAAAGAGTGGAGGTGTCAGTCAAAAAGTATTTATTAAGCATCAAATATGTTTCAGACTCTATGCTAAGAGCTATTGAAACCGAAAATGGCAAAAAAAAAAAAAAAAAAAAAGTCTCTGTTCTCAAGGATTCACAGTCTAATGGAAGAGATTATATGGAAACAACCATGTACAATCAAGATGAGTATGTATGTGTAAAATATGATAATTTGAAGTTAATCTCAAAGAGAGACACTAAAGTGGGACTTTAGCTAAAACTAAACTTATGTGTGACTTTGAACAAATCACTTGAAGTTATTTGCCTCGGTTCTCTCATATGTAAAATGAGTTAGAGAAGGAAATAATAATTTCAAGCAAAAGCATAAATAGGGTCAAGAAGAATGAGACATGACTAGAAAAGGACTTGAACAACAATAATGAAAACACAGATCTATCAGGAAATGAAGTGTCTTGTACCGATCAATGTCACTAAATTGCACATTGTGTATGGGATAGGAAATGGGGTAAGGTATATATTAGAATTGTAAAAAGGGGCCAGGTTATAGAGATCTTTATTAAAAACAAAAATACAACAAAACAAAAAACCAAACCCAGAGGATTATATATTTGATCCCAGAGAGACTGGGGAGCCATTGGAGTTGATTGAATCAGTTTGGTAGCTGAGTGGAAAATGGATTGTAGCGGGGAGACACTTGTCACAGAGAGACAAATCCACAGACTCAGGATTCAAAGTTTGAGACTGCACCAGAGAGGTGACAGTAACAGAAAGAAGGGAAGTTGTACAAAAAGTATTAAAAGATATAGTAATGACAACTAATTTGACATGGGGGAATGAAAGAGAATGAAGAATTGGAAATGGCATAGGGTGTAGCCTAGATAAGAAGGGTAATAGTAATACAGTAATGGGATATCCGTGAGAGGGGAAACTTGAGAGAAAGGAGAAGTTGGTTTGTTCACGTTCAGTTTAAGATGTCTACCAGACTAGAGGTAGTCAGGAGAGGATTTAAGGATGGACAAATTGATCTGAAAATCATTTCCTTGGAAGTGATAGTTGAGGATCACCAAGGGAAATAGTATAAAGAGAGAGAAGAGGAACCAGAAAAGCCCATATGTGCTTTATAAGTTATTACCACGTATGTATAATTTTCATATTATATATTATAATTTGCATTTGTAATATAATATGTATATTGTATTATGTTCTCTATTATATTGTATTAGGCTCTCCTTTGTTTACTCTTCAGCACTTTTTACAAGTCACTGTATTTTTTTGAATTTCTCATATTTGTCATTCTTTACAGTACAGTAATATTCCATTATATGCATATAGCAATGTTTGTCTAGCCATTTCCCGACTCATCAGGCAAATACTTGTTTCCACCATTTTGATATTATTAAAAGTCTTGAATATTGGAAGCACTGAGTAAATGTTTATTGTGTTGAATTAGTTGTGCTTCAATTTGAAGTCTGTTTGAAGTGAATCACAAAATCCTTTCAGTCTCTTCCTACCTCAGTTTGTTTTATGAGCTCCCCAAGTACCCAGGACCATTTATAGGAAATACTAAATATCATTTTAGCATATTTCAGCATGCAAGGTGGCAAGTCCTAAAACCAAGACACTGGTTTATTAGCATGCCAATTTCATACTGCATTGTTATCAGCTGACTTCTAAGCTCTTCAGTAATCCTTCCTCGATACCATTTGATTGGATCAGACCAGAAGGTTGGGGCTCACTTATCGACAGAACCTTTCTAAAGTGATATTTAGTTTTACAGCTGTTTGGAAGGTATAACAAAATGTTCTTGTGAGCTGCTGTCTAGTACAACTGACTGAGGAATGATCATTTCACAGAAACGTGCAATTTGTGTCCTTCCTTCAGGTCACTTGGCAGAAGAAGATAGAACATTTAAAAGGTAGAGGATTAGAGTGGAGGATTTATAGTTTCTTATTGGTAATATTCTTTGTAACTGCAACAACGGAAGCTAGTTAGTGCACCTGCAGTATTTTTAAGAGGGGATAGTTTGTGACAAACATGTCACAGAAAGTTATTTTCAGTGGTCATGGATAGTAGTCTTCACTGTGGAGTGAGTATATGAAATTTCCTGAGAAAGGAGTCAAAGTTTTTATTTTAAAAGGCAGAGAATGAGGTGGGGGGGAGAAAAACATCTTGTAAAATCAGAGAAAGTGATGGTTTATGGGACCTGGTCTAAGAAGGAATCTGCAATGCACCAACCTATGTTGAGATTATATATTCATTCTCCTTCTCCCCCCACTAAAAAAGAAAAAATTTACTAAGGAAAAAGAAGTGAATCCTTTTTTTTTTTTTTTTTAAGAGAAGAATGTTATGTTTTACTAGGGCTGAATATTGAAAATCTTTTTCTTTATTTCTCCTTCTCAGACTTGGCTTTTATGCTCTTTTCCTTCGTA
Organism: Antechinus flavipes; assembly: GCF_016432865.1. NCBI lineage: Eukaryota > Metazoa > Chordata > Mammalia > Dasyuromorphia > Dasyuridae > Antechinus > Antechinus flavipes. Next base: position 417,342,831 of record NC_067401.1, on the reverse strand, counting down.
TGAATCTCTGATAACAGAATAGTAGGAAATTCAGCAGACAGTTCTAGGTAGGTATTCATAAACTAAGAGTTCTGTGCATTCATACAATACCCTTACAAAAACAACTTTTCAAAATAGTTACCTATTTTATTTTCAGTCGATGAAAATGATATATTGTTTTAGTCAATGGGCTTGTTTGGCTTGAATTTTTTAAAAAACAGGAAATTTGAAATTTTTCTGTGAGTTAGGACTTCTTGATTTTTTTTTTGAAGCTTCTGGTATTTGTAAAATATATAATTTCATATTTGTGTATCACTCAACTTCTACAAGCATTTATTTAGTGCCAACTATGTGTAAGTAGCACAATTCGAAGTCTGTTTTACAGTCATAGGGTCTTAATAAATTTGGGGGGGTTTTCTCAATTTAACATTCATGAAAAATATGCCATATATGTATGAAATATATAAACAGATAAAATGATATCAATCATAGCACATACAAATTAAAAATAAGAGTATTGTTTTATCTTTGGAGGAGAATAGATTGTGAGAATGCCTATGAAGTGGGAAGAGCTGAAAGCACAGAGTATACCTGAGTATGCTTCAATCAAATGAGTACCTATTTGACATTGTAACTATATTTAATATTCTTTGCTAAGACAGCTCCAAACTAAATATTTTCCTCTTTTAAATTTATGAGACAAAGGAAAAAACCTCATTTTACTCTTAACTTGTGGTAAAAGTATACTTAAACATGCAGTGCCATCTTATCAATAACTTATTCTAAATTCTCTTTTATTTCCTATGATCAATATAAATAGATATAACTAGATTTTTCTATTTTATATAGCTGTCATTGATGTTTTATTGTGCATCTCTTTCCTTTGCATTATTTTGTATTTCATATATTTTTATAATCCTAAGTTTTCATTTTTACAACTTTTGGCCATTTTTCTATTACAAATAAGTTAGCTATAAACATCTTTGTCTAAATATAGTTCTCTCAGATCTAACTTAGTTTCAATTGATCAATGATGCACAGAAGCAGCTACACCCAAAGAAAGAACCCTGGGAAATGAATGTAAACTATTTGCATTTTTGTTTTTCTTCCCGGGTTATTTTTACCTTCTGAATCCAATTCTCCCTGTGCAACAAGAGAACTGTTTAGTTCTACATACATATATTATATCTAGGATATACTATGACATATTTAACATGTATAGGACTGCTTGCCATCTGGGGGAGGGGGTGAAGGGAGGGAGGGGAAAAGTTGGAACAGAAGTGAATAGAAGGGATAATGTTGTAAAAAATTACCCAGGCATGAGTTCTGTCAATAAAAAGTTATAATTATTAAAAAAAAAAAGTTTAAATAAATAAATATAGTTCTCTCTTTTTTTTCAATTTTTAAATTACTTCCTAGAGGAGTTTGTGCGGAAAATTTTTCCCATTAGTTGCATATAATGTGTTAAAAGTAACTAACCAGTATTATGACTTGTGTCTGTATTGTCTAGATAATTTGACTATTCTGCAGTACTGTTCTGGTCAAATATTTGCCATAGATTAAACTGTTTACTTGGAGCCTAGCTTTTCTTAGAAACTTTAGTACCTGGATGTGAAAATTCTTAATTCTAAGTCATCTTTTCAGGGGCTTGTGAATTTTGAATTTTGAGTTCCTGTCCCAATTCTGGTGATGATATTTGTGTGAACTGAATAAATGAATTAACCTCATAAAATCACAGAAATCCAGAGTTCACAAAGTTACCATAGGTCTTCCAATTTCACTCTTACCTAAAACTCAGATCCTTTCTGTAATAATAGCCTTAGCTAATTAATTATCCAGACTGACCATTTCCAGCAAATGGAAGTTTACTATTTTATAAGCAATCTTTGGATAGCTCTTGTTAATACTTCTACTCCTTGATATGTAGAATAAGTCAGTCCCGTCTTTCTTTCAGATAACTAAAGACAATTTTTATGGCATTCTTAAGTCTATCCTTCTCCAGACTGCCATCCTATATTCTTTATCAGCCATCATATGGCATAGCCCCAAGTTCCCTTATGATTCTGTTAATTCTCTCAATGATAGTGTCATTTGCCAATTTGCCTTTTTAAATGTGGTCTCCAGACTAAACATGGCATTACAACAAAGAAGTAATCACTTCCATTGCTGTGGAAAGTATATTTCATTAGCCTTTTTGGCAGCCAAACCTGATTATTTACTTAATACTAAACTTGCAGTTAACTATAACGTGGATATCTTTTCACAAATTATCACTGCCTAGTCTTATTTCCCAATCTTAAATTATAGGGGGTTTTTTTAACCTTAAGTACAGTTATTTAGATTTATCCTGATAAAATTTTATCGTGTTAGATTTGACTTGTTTATGCTGATACAATTTTATCTTGTTAAGATTTGGCTTCTTGTTCCAATCTAAACATGATATTTTAAGATCCTGATTCTTTAAAAAAAAAAAAAAATCCTAACTCTTTTATCTAAAATTACCTTTCTTTTTTTTTGATCACCTACATATTCAGTAATTACACTTACCATTCATGTCTATCTACTTCATTGATAAAAATATTGAATAATACATGACAGAGAATTGAGTTCTGTAGCATCCCATTAAAGACTCTTTCTTATGCTTCTAAATTAATCAATATTCTTAGGCACACTTTTCTATGTGTGTTTTCAACTAGTCTGTATTTCTCAGTCTTATGCACAAAGACACCATGACAGGGTATCAATTGCCTACCTAAAATCCAAATACCTTTTATCCAATTTAATCTCCTACTTCCTTGTCTATGAAAGAGCTAACCTCTGTCTATAGACCTTACTAAATTAAATAGTTTTTCCTTATTTTTTCTATTATATACTACTGTGACATTTTAAATTACCATATGGATCATTAAGTTTTAAATTTGTGGGCAAAAAGGAGGTGAAATTATTCTTTTCCATAGTCTCTCTTTGCCCAAGGCCAAATCTTAAAACAAGTTTCTGTTTAAATCACAAACCTACCATGTTGAACAGGGATTTTAATGCTTGTACAGGTGCATAATCTTTGAAAATAGAGTGTCTCAAAAACTCAAAAACAGAGTTTTAAATTTTAACAGCTTACAGACTTTTGATATATACTGTATTAGAAATCTAATTTCTCTTTTTGTTTTTGTTGGTTTTTTCTTGGAATTATGTTGACAATTTCACCCAAACATTCCTCAGAGAAGATTTTCAAGTTGTTCATTGGCACTGATAGCTGCTGTCTTGGTCTAAACAGTAGTAGGCTCAGGGTGTATGTTCATTTCCAACAGAGAAAATATATGATTCTTTGTGATTAGTGGAAAAATTTGGCTTACGGTCAAAGTACACAATAAATTAATATCTGAATCCAACATTCATGTAACTGAACTACATTTCTGCTTTGAAAAATCACAATTCAGGCAGTGACTAGGAATTGAAAAGTGTGACTTGTTTTTCATTTTGCTTATGATTTGTTCCCGAGGCCATAACCTGCTTATGTTTGTCTGGTTTAATAAATTTGTATTGCGAGTCAATAGTGGATATTATCATGACACCCGCGAGAGAATATACCAGGAAAATGTTTTTTCTGCAGCTGCTTTCCCCAGAGAAATCCAAAGGAATATCTAGGGATCTCCAGATAGCAGATCTTGATATTCCAGTTACCAGAAAAGTAGCTTATCCATTATTATGAATTATGAATTCTATATATTTTAAATGGTTGTTTTCCAAAATTAAGAGGAACGCTTTAACCATTAAAAACTATTTTCTAACTATTTGCTATTCAGAAAAATTAAAAACAATAATCTATAAATTAGGATTCACAGTTTAATACATTATCATCAGAACTGGCACATATTTTTAAATTTACACACACATACACAGCAATTTAATGATTTACACAGCACTTTATAAACATTATCTCATTTTATCCTTCTAACAAGCCTCTAAGACAGCTGCTGTTATTATCTCCATTTTACAAATGAAGAAACTGAGCCAGTCAGATATTAAGTGACATGTCCTGAATTATACAACCACTAAATATTGGAGGGAGCCTTGCACTCAGGTTTTCCTGACTTCAAGTTCAGCTTTCTATTCACTGTTTCACTTAGCTGCCACTTGAGCAATTCACTTAGCCCAATATAAATGAGAAGGTTAGGATTCTAAGGAACTATGAAAAATAATTTCTTTCCAAAATAGAGCTTTTCTTATTTCTGCAGCATGGCAGGTGTTATAAAATAGAATCCAAGTGTTTTGAGATTTTTGAGACTGCTACGTTATGTTACTTTTACTAAACTCACAGGTTTAAGGGGAAGGGCAAAATTGGGTCAGTCTCATATGGTTAATTCCCAGCTATTCCTTCATTAAAAATTGAAATTTTACTTGTAGCTAACATACTTTAAACATTAATTAATGGAGGTGTAGTTGTGGAAGTATTATTCTTACAAATAAGAAAACTGTTAGTGACATTATTTTCAGTAGACAAGTTTGATCTTCCTTAAAGTAGTTTTTGATGCAGTTATTGGCAGTCCCATCTTAAATTCAGTTATCCCTTCCCTCATCAAACTATTGCTGACTACAAATGTAGCTAAAGGCATTTTCACAAACTAAATATTGTACCACTACCTTTGAAAAGTGTGCTTGCTCCCTGTGTGTTGACCCAACCATTTTTGAATGGAGGCCTTTCCATCATCTATTACAAAATAGTAATGCTGCCATAGAAAGCAATTGTTCAGATAAATATAGGGTCAGTAGGTTTCTAGCCAGGCATGGGAATTTAGCCACAATTGATGACATAACTTTAATAGTAAAATACATTTTAAGTTCTAAGCAATCAACTCTTTCAAAAAGTGACAAACTTTATTCTGACACACCATCAAAATCCCAATTTTCTTATAGTTGAATCCTCCACAGGCTACAATTGTACAAAACTTTTAAGCACAACAGTGTAAAAGAGTAATTGCCACAGATGGTGAGTAAATCTTATAGTTTAATAGTAGTTAACTGTTTTGAACTTTCTTTTAAGGACAGATGTATCAGTACCACTTTTATTTAATTTTTGTTGTTTTTGTTGCTCTTTAAAGTTGTCTTCATTTATATACTTGCAGTAATTATTTTTATTCTCTCTTTTGGGGGCTCTACTTTGACTATTCTGCAGTACTTTATATAGAGATTCATTTATTTCTTTGATTTCTCAATTGATCTATAACTTGGTTTGACCATTTTTTTCCATTTTTGTATAACTAATATTTTGTATTCTAGGACACTTTCTCCTAAGGTTGTTTTTGGTTTTAGCTCTATGTTTCATTATCTCCTTGTCCTCTATTTAATTTTAAGTGGTTGTATATAGCTGTAAGGAGAAAATAGAACATCAGTGATCTAGGCTTCAGCTGCATGCAATTATATTTTGCATACAAAGCATATATGTTTTTGTATCAGCAATATGCCAGAAGGTGACTGTAGTACAGTTGTTTGTTAAAATAGATTTTATAGAAAGAGTAGCTCACAAGTTTAAAATTATTTGGAAAATAAGCCAAAAAATATGTTTAATATCTTTATCAGTCATTTTTTATCATGACTGTGATGTATTATTTATATCACATGGAAAGGATTTATTAATGTTTCTATTATGTTAGTAAATTAACTTAAAGGACAAATCAACAGGGCTGCAAAAAAGATAATTTGTTTAAGAGAAATCAGCCACTAAAGAAAATGGTTATTGAATATCAGTGTGAATTTCTTTCTTAGAAGGGGGAATTGTTATTACTGGCAAGTCCGTGGCTTCTAAGTGTATCTCCAGAGATAATATCCATTAGAAGGCAGTTCTGGCCAATTAAATATTACTAGATGTTGACAGGTGTTTAAATCTGAAAGTTTTGCTTGAGTTTTGTTTCTATATCTAACCAAAAGCTTACAGTGATGGAGGTTATTTTCTAGCAACATAATTCTGCTGTATCTGCTTAAGTTTGATTATCTTCAGATTAGACCCAGGATATAGAAATAACACTACTATTTAACTTTACCTCTCTTCTGCCATTGTAATTGCCAGAACAATGAAGTGAATGAAGTCTATTCAGACATCTTTTCTTTATGTTTAAAATATGGGCTGCTTGATTTAACTTTTCAAACACTGGTAACTATCATCATTGTTCGTTGCTCTGTTATTCATTCACTTTTCCAAAACACTTTAAACCTTTGGCTAACCAATGAAAGAAGTATTTTGCTGGTTTATTTGTTTATCTCCCCTCTCTTCATAAGTTCTCTATGTATGTATTCACATGTGTGTAATATACAAAAATATTCCTCTTATTACACTTTTTATATCCATTTATTTTAAGGAAATTTCTCATATCATTTACCTTCTTTAAAATAGCATAAAATCAAGGGAGAGTCATATTTTTGTTCAGATTTGACATTATATAAATTCCAATTTCATTTCTCTCTACTAATCCTATCCCTGCTGCTCACAACATGATTTCTGAGGTAGGCAGTAACTTATATTGCATTCTTTTTTTTTAATTTAATTTTCAATACTATTTTTTTTCAAAATACATGTAAAGATAGTTTTCAACATTCATTTTTGTAAGACTTTATATTTCAAATTTTTCTTCCTCTCTCTCTTAACCTCTTCTCTCTCCAGGACAGCAGTTAATCTGGTATAGGTTAAATATGTGCAGTTATTTTAAGCATATTTCCATATATGTCATGTTATTCAAGAAAAAAAAAAAACAGACCAAAGGGGAAAAACTGTGAGAAAAAAGTAAACAAAAAGTATTCAATCTCTATATTTCTCTCTCTGCATATGGATGTCATTTTTCATCCCAAGTATAGTGGAATTTTCTTGAATTACCATATTATTGAGAAGAACCAAGTCTATCACAGTTGATCATTACATAATTTTGTTGTTACTGTATACAGTGTTCTGTTGGTTCTGCTCGCTTCACTTATAATCAGTTTATGTAAGTCTTTCCAGGCTTTCATCCTACTCATTATTTCTTATAGAACAATAATATTCCATTATATTCATATACCATAACTTATTCAGCCATTCCCAATTTCCAATTCCTTGCCACTACAAAAATAGCTTATGTTGCATTCTTAAGAACTGTAACAATAGATATCTTTCTTCCTTTATTTTGTTTTAATTCCTAAGCATAATTTACATTTTTCTAGAGATCATTGTGGAAAGACCCCACATTTTTCATATACAATAATCAAGGGGGTGTGTTTGTGTGCGTGTGTGTGTAAAACAGAACAGACACAAGGGACAGAGAAATAGAGAACATGTGTTTTGTATACCTTGATTATATTAGCATGCCAAGGCAATCTTTTGTAAAAAGCAATATTTTAATGACATAACTGAGTAAGTGGGTGAATTTGGAGTAGAGATTATTCCAGGCACAATGATTTTATTTTTCAGGATCAAGTCTACAAGGAATGCAGTGGGAAGAATGCTACATAAGGATTCCAGACCTAATTCATAGAGAGGAAGATCTAAATAATTACTCTTCTTTTACTGGCTCACTCTTTGTGAGCCATATTGTATATAGTATTAACAAAATATTAATTATGGCAAAGAAAGTCTATTTAGACAAATGCTATCTTCTTTGGCATGATGAATCGCTATTGGAATATGTTTTGATTATATGAGAATTTACCATTTCCCACCAGCACCTCAGGGGAAGGGGAGAGTAATTGTCACAAATATAAAATTCCATTATGATTTTTTAAAAAGATAATAACCATCTATGCCCCTTAAGTTTTACATATTTAACTATTAGTATTATTAGTAGATTTATGGAATTGTGGGTGTCAGTGTTGGAAAGAAACTTACACTCATTTAGTTCAGTCCCCTTATTTTGCAAATGGGAAAACTGAGGCTCAGAGAAATTAACTCATTACAGTTCACACAGCTAGCCAACTGCAGAACTAGGACCCAAATTCACTTCTTCTGATCCCAAGCCCAGTATTTTTGCCACTGTACTTTAATAACTTCTCTCATCGTTAAAGGAAACTAACTTTTGTTTTTTTAAAGATTATCCCTTCTAGAAATAAGAGCTAGCAAACAGTAACTATTGGAAGCCTAAATATGACCTTCAGGAAATGTTGATTAATCTACATACAGGATAAAGTAGAAATCAAACTTTGAAATTGCGCCTCCATTTAGTTTTATATAATATTTGTGGAAGTATCTATAAGGAACTTGTGTACTATTTTTTTCCAGTGTCAGGAGAAAATGCTTCTAATTTTGTAACTGTGATATTTAGTTTTAAATAGTTTGGTAAGCAGCATGCTTCAAAGGACAGTGATTAAATGGAAACTCATTGAAGTAAGAATTCATTTTGGTGCTACTAATTTTCACTGTAAACTGAGGCAAATTACTTTACTTCTGTGTCCCTTGTTCTATAAACTTAATATATTAAGCTTAATATGTCCAAAATTGAACGATTTATCACCTGTTCCTTTTTCAAACTTACCATCATCTGTTGGAACCATTACCATGCTTCTAGGCTTCAGATCACATTCATAGCCTAGACTTCATCTTCCACTCTTCACTTATCTTACTCACTTATAACCAGTTGCCAAATGGATATTAACAATTGTTATTGTTATGTTAACAATTCTGCTTCCACATCTCTAACATCCATCATCTCTCTATTCAAAGAACCTAGTTTCTGGATTGGTTAATTTATTAACCAATGTTAACAATTCTGCTTCCACATCTCTAACATCCATCATCTCTCTATTCAAAGAACCACTTACCTAGTTTCTGGATTGGTTAATTTATTAACCAATGTTAACAATTCTGTTTCCACATCTCTAACATCCATCACCTCTCTATTCAAAGAACCACTTACCTAGTCCAGGCTCTTTATCTCCTTTTACCAGCACTACTTTCATAATCATTTATTTGGTCTCCCTGTATCCAGAATCTACCTACTTCAGGCCACCTTCCACTTGCAGCCAAACAGTTGCTAATCCTAAGCATAGATCTGATTATATATGTATGTAACTTAAAATGCAAGTATGTGATCTAGAGAGACTGAAATAATGAGTTAGATTATTTTATAAAAAATTTTACTAAACAAAGGTACCTAGTAAGAACATACAAACATTTAGCAAGAGTACTCATATGTAGTCATAGCTTTTCAGGTCCATAACTATGAGGTTACTTACAGATCAATAATATCAACCTATCCAACAATTTAGCTTATTCTGTTCTAAGTCTTCATGATTTGTGACTGTATAGACACTTGAAAAATCTTTAAATCCATGCAGCCTCATTAAGTTAAGTAAACAAGCAATTATTTGGTATTTGCTATTTAACCAGATACTGTGCCAAATTCTGGGGGATACAAAGAAAGGCAAAAACAATCCTTGTTCTTAAGGAACTCATGATCTAAGAGAAGGAAACATTCAGACAGCTACAGACAAACGATATAGATACAGGAAAAATTGGAGATAATCTCAGAGAAGGTACAAGCTTTATATGGGATCGGGAGACTTGAACAAAGTTAAGAGATGAGGGGAAAGAGAGAGAAAATTCCAGGCATAGGGAGCAGACAATAAAAATGCAGTTAAGAGATCAAGTGTCTTGTGCTCCCACAGAACAGATGGCACCATGTCATTCCCCTGACTCAGGAAGTTTCAGTGTTTCCCTATTGCTGCTAGACCAAAAGACAGACTTTTAAAAAATGTTAATTATTTAAAGCCTTTCACAATCTGACTCCAAACTCTCTTTACAGACTAGTGGCACATTTCCCCATTCTTAGAATGTCCTCCATTACTTCTGCCTCTTGGAACCTTAAGTACCACTTTTTTCAGCGGGCTTGTCCTGGTTTTCCTAGTTGTTAGTGCTTTGACCTCCCTAAAACTATTTAGGATTTACTTATATCTATTTTCATTAACCTATATGATATTATCTATCTTGTATTTCCTCCATGAGAGTATAAGCTTCTTGAGGCAAAGGACTATCTCACTTTTGTCTTTATAGGCACAGTTTTTAGCAGTCAGGCATTTATTAAATGCTTACTCCTTGATCTTCTGAAAATTAAGATGACTTATTTATTGACCTATTTAGTGAAAGTATTTTGAGAATAATAAAGCTTGTCATAGTATGAAATTATTTACAACTACTAATGGTAAGTGAAGTTTCATCCCTCTAATAGGAAAATAATAAGTTGTGTCATAATATAACCCATTCAATTAGTTCTACTCTATGTAGCTTCTCCATCTCCAGTCTTTTTGAGTCTTATCTTGGAGATAGGGAGGGTGTAAACTGATAGGAAGAATCTAAAGCAATTAAAAAAAAACTTATTTGAACTAGAAAAAAATTACTAAAAAGGAGGACATGGAAGCCAGCAACAGTAGAGCAAGAAGACTGCCATAAAAATTGAACTACTAGCAAAACATTGAAAGCCTTCTCTGCAAAATTGTATGGTTTTTTTTTTGTCCTTAGGTATGTACTTATTGCTATTGTGCCTGTCATGTATCTCACCTTTTGTAGTTCCTAAAGTGGTAGGTAGGATCTGGTGGGAAGCAGTGTAAGTCTTTAAGTGATCAATCTTGATTTGCTAAACTCAGTCCCAGATATGACATCTTGTATCCTCTTTACCAGTAACAAAATGTGGATTATTTGCTTCTTTACCTCCTTTTCTACATATTAGAACATGAGTGAATTGAAGTCTAGAAACCATATAGATTTTTAAAATATATTAAAGTAATTGCATTTTTACAAAATGTTCTTGTATTATTCTTTTTCAGTTTTTTTTTTGTTTTTTTTTTGTGGAAGAGACTACTGATTATGAGGAAACATGTTACTTTTTAAAATAAAATTAAATATTGTGATACTCTGAAATATCATAAATTTTGGGAGTTTCATTGTTTATTCTCATTTATTTGAAAATGCTTTTCAAAGATACATGTATATAGACACACAAACAGAACACAAAAGAATGAAAGAAAAGGGAGGGGGGAAGGAAAACCAATCTTCCAACCCTATATATACATATTGGCTGTTAAATCTTTATCTGATACTTATTTTTGAAAAAGTTTTGTATACACATGCAGCTTATCAGGCTGAAAAATTCAAGGTTGTATTTTTTAAAATAGTAATTGATTTGAATATCTAGATTGTGAGCTAGCTTTTTAAAATTCCCTATTTAAAATATACATGCACATATCCACGCCCCCTTCCTCCCACTTCCCCACCCCTTGGGACAGGAAAATGAAGTGCCTAGCCTGGTAAATCACATTGCTGTTCCCAGGGAAGAATGCATGCACCCAGTGTACTCAGAGACACAGAGTGAGCCAGCAAAGGCAGAATGGCTATTGTTTAACTCTGCCTAGCAAGAGGACCTCAAAGAAAGAATTGGGTCTGACTGGCTTTGGTGCTGGCTTTTCTGCATTCCAAAGTGTGAGGCACACAGGGAGCCAGGAGAGCCTGGTCGCTGGCCAGGGAGTGTTTGGAGTTTCTGGTGGGCATGCTGGGAAGAGCATGGTAGAAGCACCGGCAACTTCCCAGGATGCAGACCCCAGGTAAGATCACTGCGGTGAAAACCATGTCTTTATAGGAAGGAAATAGCCCAGTCTGAGCCAGCCCACTCTAGTTGGACTGGAGAGGGAATTCCATCTAAGACTGAAATTAAGGTAGTTGTGGAACTCAAAGAAAACTGTAGCTTTCAATACTCATAGACTATGTACATTTATGTTTTTATGTAGTAGCTTTTCTCTTCTGTAGAGGTTGTTTCTATAATTTTCAACTGACAGGAAGTATGTGCTTGAATGGGATACCTGTCAGCTTTCCAGGAATAAAATTAAGGGTGAAAGTGTCAAAGTAAGAGCAAAGCAAATATTTTTTAAAATGTATTGATGTTTGAGATTTACATATCATTTTAATATCTCGTGTGTGTGTGTGTGTGTGTGTGTGTGTGTGTGTGTGTTTATGCTTGTATGTGTATTTCAATATTTTGAATTTTCCCAGAAGCTTTCAACCTGGGAACACAGAACATTTCCGTGTAAACTTCTGGATGATTGGATAAAGGTAAATAAATGCTCTTTCTAGGTGAGCTCTTTCTAGCTCTTTCTTCCCTCTGAGGAAGGCTAAATATGCAAGAAGCAGCTGGCAGTTGTCCAGCCATCAGAATAAAATTACATTGACTTTGCTTGAACCACAATGGAACATGATAAATTAGTGACACAGAATATTCAACAGGTTGATTCTCCCGGGAAAGTTAAGAACATTTACAGGAGAGAGATAGGGAAAAGAATATTGCTTCCTTGTTTTACAGCTTAGATTTTTAATTTACAATGCCAGTAGGTCACAAGTTGGAAAATTTGGTTCAGCAAATCATGACATTTTAAAGGTGGAAGGGACCTTAAGGATCATCTAACTGAGCCCTCATTTCAGATTAGAAAACTGATGCCAGAGGTTAGGTGATATGCCCAGCTACATGCAGCAAACTTTCTCTATATATATATATATGAGAACCTGGTTCTCCTGCCTCCTTTTCCAATAGTCTTGACAGCACATTACATTGTCTGCCACTAATTTTTATATCTCCTAATTTAAAAAACATGTTTCTTATAATTTGTTGACTACAGAGACAGCAAACATCATCTGGGAAAAGTTAAACTGAAGTATCCTGCATTAAAATCTTGTTGATAAATCTACATTGGTCCCTTGGTTTTGGTTATTAACAAATAATTTTCCACAACATCTTGTCTAAAGGGAGGAAAGAGAATTGTGTTTCAGTTTAAGGTAGTTATATAATATGTTATTTTTATACAAACAAGCACCTAACTATGCTGTCTTTTAAATATTCATTTTAAGATTAAAATTTCCCATGGATACTACTTTCTGAAAAGTTTGTAAATGTTTTTGAAAGCAACCTGCTAATTTATGTTTCAGAAATTAATTTATACAATTATAGATTTAAATTTTAATAAGTAAAAAAAATAATACTTCGCATAAGCAAGATGTTTATATTTTGGGAAGGTGGCAGGGAATATCTCTCTATCTCCTCTATAGTTGGCCCATAAAATTTCACTGTATTCTATCATTTTCAACTCTATTTCTTTCTATTAAGCACTAACCAAACCTCAGTTAATTCATAGAATGTTTTGTGAATCTTGAAAACTCAAGAACCACAACAGGAGACATCTGTCTGTCTTCATACATTTTTATTTAGTTTCAAAGCATAGTTAGTGCTCTTTCCATTTTTCTGGAGATCATTCATTGTAGAGAGAAGAGAGAGACTACACTATTCAAGTGTCAGTATAGTCACTGTCAGAAGAATCTGTCATGGCTCTTTGCAACTGCTGGAAACAAATCAGCTTTATTTGGATATAAGCACTGGGAAGAGGTGTTGTCCTGTTATATCAAAGCTTGACCTGATTATTCCGTTTTCAGTTGTCTGTATATAATAAATACTACTGTGACTCTTAAAACAACACTATAGGATGGGCAGTTAGTAGGAAGGGGAAATTTCATTATTGCTCATGGCTATTGGAAACTTAATTTCAAAGTAAATCTACTACCTTGGAAGAAGCAGGAAACTTTATTAACTGCAGAGTCCATTATTTAAGCAGCTCTCAATAAGAAGATGACCATTGGAATCATAATACTTAGGACAAGAGCTGGATGTTCTCTCACTTTTCATTTGGCATGTGACAAATGGATGTCCTTGTGTGAATATGAATACAGATTTATAAATATAATCATATTGTGGCAAGTAGAGATAATGGTGTAGGTAGAGTATAGGGCCTAAAGTCAGGGAGCCCTGAGTTCAAATCCTGCTTCATATACTGTTAGTGTGATGCTGTCAAAACATTTCATCTCTCTCAGCTTCAGTTTCCTCATCTGTAAAATGAAGGTAATAATAATAACACCTTCCTTAGTGTTGATTGTGAGGATCAAATGAGATAACATGTTGAGGTACAGAGAGTTTAACAAAATTTTAAAGTGCCTTATAAATTCTTTTGTGATTATACATATGCATATATGTACAAATAGCATATATAAAATGAATAGGAATTGTTTTTTACTTCTGTACTTGAAACCTTAAAGTTCTTGATATCAAGCATATTCCTAAGTCAAAGAGGGTATTACTGGTATTTTAAATTAATCTTCTGATGAAATAAAGCCTTCCTAAATATGTTACAACCTGTTGCTATAGCAAACATTTTATTTTTCTTTCATGTATCTCAAGTGCCAAATTATTGTTAATTTTTTTTTTTTAGGGGGAAACTGCCACAAGGGTTCTACTAGATACATTTCATAGAAGATTGTATATGAAATAGGACATTGCAAATTTAGCTAGATTAATTTAGTTCCGAGTGTTCTCTTGAAGGAACTCAAGGGACCATTCCCTCAGCTCTATCCCTCACCTTTTTTCTTTCACATTAACTTTTTTTTGTTCTAAAAGAACTTATATTCAGGTGGATAAAAATAATCAGTACAAAGAAAATTAAATTTAAAAAAATACAAATTAAATAATATCTTTAGAAGGACACAATCAACAATACAAGAAAATGAAACTTTTCTGTAAGAGATGGCACCTAACCTACTTTTTATAGGTAGCCAGGGATTCCATAAAGAAGTTTATTCAAAGCATAGAGGACAGCCTGTATTTTGGTTTAGCTGTTCCCCTCTATACTTTCTAGTATTTTATTTTTATCCAATAACATGTAAAAAATAGTTTTTTCAACATTTACTTTTTTATTGGTGGTGGGTTTTTGAGGCAACTGGAATTAAATGATTTGTCCTGAGTCACACAGCTAGTAAGTGTTAAATGTCTGAGACCAGATTTGAACTCAAGTTCTCCTGACTTCAGGACCAGTGCTCTATCCACTGCACCATCTAACTGCTCCTCAGCATTTACTTTTTTTTTTTTTTAATAACTTTTTATTGACAGATCACATTAACTTTTAAAACAAGGCTAAAAATCCTGCAACATGGCCAATATTCTTAGAAAAGATCTGGAGGATATTTTCATAGGCAGTAATTAAAGCTGCTTGTTATTCAGTCTTTCTCTTTTTTCCTACTTATGTATGTATGTCCCACCCCAAAAGCTATCAGTTTCTTCTGTTTCCAGCCTCTAATTCCCATCTCTTCTTCAACCTCCCCCACTAACACTCACACCCACTCTTGAGAAAGAAAAGAGGAACTTGGTAGTTTGGGTATTTGACATGCATCTTAATATTAAATTAATTTTGATATGAATATCACCAAATCATCCACTGTGGTTACCAGAACCTTCAGTATTTTTAGGTTTTACTGTACAGATTCTTTCCCAATCACCCTAATCTAAATGTGATCCCTTAGATAAAAAGACTACCTCTTTGATATAAAATAATTCCTTCTTGGATATTCATTTCATACTTTTGCAGCACCTAGAAATTGATCTTGCTTTTGGCTGCATGTCAGTTGGTTTTATTGAAAAGATAGAGTACTTTTTTTTTTTTTAAGGTATGGTAAAGAAAAACAAAACCAAAGATTGGTTTTGTTTTGTTTCATTTTTTCATCTCCAAAGTAAGATCATTGGATAAAATAATCCCTAGAATCCCTTCCATCTTTAAATTGTCCTGTTTATTTCCTGGTGTTTCCTGGTGAACAAATAACTTATCTTCAAAATTAATTATGACTCAGCAAGATGGACTCTTAAAATCTGGATCTGTTTTATTGTTAGAAGTATTGCAATTGGTGACACGGATTTGGCAAATCCAAATTCCATGTTATAATTAAAGATATGATCTCAGCTTGTGTTTGGAAGCCTCAAGCAATGCCATGTAGAATACTGTCTTTGTATATTTAGTTGACAACACTTGATGACTGAGAGACTACTGGGCGATTAGAATTCAGATGAGGACTTTTGTCTATCCTGTTCTATCCCTGCCCTCTTCCAGCTTTTTAAAATCTAACTATTGAAAAAAAAAAAAAAAAAGGATGAATAGTAGAAATAGGGCTATTCTTGTTGAATCAGTCACTTTAAATATATAGGAGGGGCATCAAAGAATTTTCTCAGTTCTGATAAAAGGTTTCTTTCCATAGCCTGACTTCATATGAGCTTGAACTCACTGGGGTATAGAGAGGTAGACATTTTAGGAAAGTCTATATCATTTTGTGCTTCTACTATGGGATGCTTGTTGTAAGGAAATTTGACCAAGCCTTGAGTTCCATTCTTTATAAGTTTTATAATATTTTGTGAGATTCAGTATGAAAATTCAGTTTAGCTGAATGAAGCTTAAAGAAGAGAGAGAAACCAGGAAAGAGACTGGGAGATTCCTTATTTTGTTTACTTTTTAATGACAGCTCAGAACAAATATGCTACTTCAGTATGAACTCCAGCAGCAAGTGTCATCAAGAGTACCTAATCATCCTGTCAAACAAGTTATCCACTTTGAAGTATTCTTCATAATCCCATTGTTAATGTGTCATAAATAGTTCAATTTGGTACAACAGATATTTAGTTTCTACTATATATAGGACATCAGATATTTTTGAAATTTTTGAGAAGACATTCTTTTTCATGTTTTTCTTTTGTAATATTTGAATGTTGCACGAGGTATGTGTGCCTATTAATTTTCTGGTCATCAGAAAAAAAAATGAATATGTTAGGACCATAAATGCTGTCAAGTTAATTTTTTTTTCTCCCCAACTACATTAATCAAATCATTGAAGGCAGAAACCATATTTTCTATTTCCTTAGAATCTTTTGGTTTTAAGAGTCAGGGGATTCAGATTCTAATTTTGTCTCTATACTATCTTTGCTCAGTAACCCTGTTTCTTTATCTCCAGAATGAAAGGACAGGTTGATAAAAATTAGTAATTTTTAGTTTAAACTCAGGAAATCTAATATTTTTCATTAATTTAAAAAATAAAACTTATTGATATTTGTCTTTACATCTTCCCATTGTATCCTTTCCTCCTTTCCCTTTTAGAGAGCTATCCCATATATATATTCAATAAAGGGGGAAGATATCAGCAAAAACCTGTTACATCAGTATTCCACATTCATAATCCTCTACATATGCAAAGAAACAGAGGATGTACCTTTTCACATCTCTTTGTTGGATCCAACCCTGACCTTCATATAATCTTATAATATTCAGTTTTGACTTTAAGTTTTTCTAATTTATATTATTTTCATTTTACATGTTGTTTTCCTGGTTCTGCTTACTTGATTTGTATTACTTCATTAAAGTCTTTCCACATTTTTCTAAATTTACAATATTTGCATTTCATACAGCACAGTAATATTCTATTATATGCATATACTACACATTTTAATCATTCCTGAATTGATGGGAATTTACTTTGTTTTTACTTCTTTGCTAATACCAAAAGAAATATTGCTATAAATATTTTGGTCTATATGGAACTATTTTTTTCTGTCATTGATTTTCTTGGGATACATACTTTTAGTACTATATCAAAGTCATAAAGTATGGATATTTCTTTTTCCATTTCATCAAATCTATTTTGTAAAGAATTATATGCTTTTTCCATTTCACTAAATCTATTTTTTGAGGAGTTTTCTTCAGATAATTTGTTTCCTTTTCCAAACTCTCCTTCAAAGTTCTCATTTCCTTCCCCCATTTTTCTTCTCCCTCTCTTTTTTTTAAAATATTTTATTTTATTTTATTTAATAATAACTTTATATTGACAGAATCCATGCCAGCATAATTTTTTTACAACATTATCCCTTGCACTTGCTTCTGTTCCAATTTTTCCCCTCTCTCCCTCCATCCCCTCCCCTAGATGGCAAGCAGTCTTATATATGTTAGATATGTTGCAGTATATCCTAGATACAATATATGTTTGCAGAACCGAACAGTTCTCTTGTTGCACAGGGTGAATTGGATTCAGAAGGTAAAAATAACCCAGGAAGAAAAACAAAAATGCAAATAGTTCACATTCGTTTCCCAGTGTTCTTTCTTTGGGTGTAGCTGCTTCTGTCCATCATTTATCAATTAAAACTCGTTAGGTCTCTTTGTCAAAGAAATCCACTTCCATCAGAATACATCCTCATACAATATCGTTGTCGAGGTGTATAATGATCTCCTGGTTCTGCTCATTTCACTTAGCATCAGTTCATGTAAGTCTCTCCAAGCCTCTCTGTATTCATCCTGTTGGTCATTTCTTACAGAACAATAATATTCCATAATATTCATATTCCACAATTTACCCAGCCATTCTCCAATTGATGGGCATCCATTCATTTTCCAGTTTCTAGCCACTACAAACAGGGCTGCTACAAACATTTTGGCACATACAGGTCCCTTTCCTTTCTTTAGTATCTCTTTGGGGTATAAGCCCAGTAGTAGCACTGCTGGATCAAAGGGTATGCACAGTTTGATAACTTTTTGGGCATAATTCCAGATTGCTCTCCAGAATGGTTGGATTTGTTCACAACTCCACCAACAGTGCATCAGTGTCTCAGTTTTCCCGCATCCCCTCCAACATTCATCATTATTTTTTCCTGTCATCTTGGCCAATCTGACAGGTGTGTAGTGGTATCTCAGAGTTGTCTTAATTTGCATTTCTCTGATCAATAGTGATTTGGAACACTCTTTCATATGAGTGGTAATAGTTTCAAGTTCATCATCTGAAAATTGTCTGTTCATATCCTTTGACCATTTATCAATTGGAGAATGGCTTGATTTCTTATAAATTAGAGTCAGTTCTCTATATATTTTGGAAATGAGGCCTTTATCAGAACCTTTAACTGTAAAGATGTTTTCCAAGTTTGTTGCTTCCCTTCTAATCTTGTTTGCATTAGTTTTGTTTGTACAAAGGCTTTTTAATTTGATATAATCAAAATTTTCTATTTTGTGATCAGTAATGGTCTCTAGTTCATCTTTGGTCACAAATTTCTTTCTCCTCCACAAGTCTGAGAGATAAACTATCCTATGTTCCTCTAATTTATTTATAATCTCGTTCTTTATGCCTAGGTCATGGACCCATTTTGATCTTATCTTGGTATATGGTGTTAAGTATGTTTTCTTCTCTCTTTTAAGATCCCTCTTGAATTCTTCTAAGAGAGCTTTATCCGACTCATATCACCCTTTGGAGCTTCATCTGGAGATGTTTTGCCTTTAGTGACCTTGGGATTTAAAGTCTGTTCTTCCTTGTCTCTTTTTGCTTTTTTGCTCATTTTTAAAGGTTGAGGTCTGATTGTAAGACAAAGGGGAGATTGTCCCAAGCTTCCTCTATAGGTTACTGTGGCTTCATCTGCCTTAGGGCCTGTGCTGCTGGTTTTCTTCCTGTGCTGGATAGGTGCGGCAAAGTCCCACATTATTTGGAGATTCAAGGACCCACTATTTGCCTTTTATAGTTGTGTTGGATGTCTCACTGCTGATCTGCTGATTCACTGGCTTTTGAACCAGGATAGAGTAGCCAATACTCTTGTATTTTGGCTAAGAGCCTCTTAGTAGGGCCTTTCTGCCCTGGGTCCCTGCACTGTACTGGCACTCAGCTGCCTCCCCCATGCCCAATTAAAATAGACCTTTTATGAAATTCTTCCAATATATCTTCTGCAAGAAATTTGTTACACTCCAAATATTTGTGAGTTTTGTCACTCCAAAACCAGTTCAGAAGCTTGATCTAGTATTGATCTGAGGGAAGCCAAGAAGAGTTCAGACAAAGACCATCTTGACTTCACCCCCTCATAAAGTATGGATATTTTAATTACTTTGTTCTCATAATTGCAATTTGCTTTACAGAATGGTTACAACAATTCAAAATTCCATCAATAATGCATTATTATGCCTGTCTTTCCACAGCTTCTTCAATACTATTTTCAAATTTTTTCATCTTTGCAAATTTTAAGTATGGAAGAAAATTTCAGTTGTTTTGATTTACATTTCTCTAATTATTAGTGATTTGACGCATTCCCTTATATGGTTATTCATAATTTGTGGTTCTTCTGAAAACTTTTATCTCATTCTTTGTCCATTTATTTATTGGTGATTGTTTTTGGCCGTGTGTGTGTGTGTGTGTGTGTGTGTGTGCGCGCGCATGCATGAGTATGTGTGTAACTGAGGGGGGGTAGGTTTTATATAAAAATTTCATCCCCAAATTTATCACCTTTCTTATTCTGGTTTCATTATTTTTGCGTTTGTAGCTTTCAATTTCATGTAATCAATATTATCAGTTTGAAATTTTGTAATTAATTCCATCTCCTTTGGTTATGAATTCTTCCAATCCCAAGCTTGATCTGATTCTTTCATGGTTTTTTAATAGTGTGATCTTTAATATTAAGGTCACATTCACTTTGTGGATATTGTGGTATATGCTTGTAAGATACTGATCTAAATTAGATTTCTGCCAGACTGCTTTCTAGTTTTCCCAGAAATTGCCATTTAAGGAATTTTTTTTTCTCCTGTCTTTTCATGTTTTGGAGTTTATCAAACAATGGAATTGTTGAGTTCATTTATTTCTCCTTCTTTGTCTAGTCTATTTTATCTATCTACTGTCTGGTTTTCGGCTTGAGACAATTGGGGTTAAGTGACTTGCCCAGGGTCCCATAGCTAAGAAGTGTTAAGTCTCTGAGGTCAGATTTGAACTTAGGTCCTCCTGACTTCAGGGCTAATGGTCTATCCACTGCACCACCTAACTGCCCCCTACTGTCTATTTTTAAACCAGTATATCAAATGTTTTTGATGATTGTTTTTCGATTTTCATTTATAATAATGTCATATGATGTCAGTAATTAACATGGCAATTTGCAGTGCAATTTATTATTAAAAATACTGAAAGTTGGTCTCAGACACCTAACACTTCCTAGATCCTGGGCAAGTCACTTAACCCCAATTGCCTCAAGAAAAAAAGAAAAAAGAAATATTATCAAAAGACTGATGTCTTATTATCAAAAGACTCTGGGTCATAGAGTTGGAAAAAATATTTCGACACAAATATTTTCACTTCAAGTACAGGGATTTGGTCATTTTACTATCAGGACTAGCCAAGTAAGAAGTGATCCCTAGATAAATGAATGAAATCCTTGAGAAAAATATGAATGTTTCAAGGAAGACATGAAGACCAAAAAAAAAAAAAAAAAAAAAAACAAGGAATAATTAGAGGCACTAAAAATTTTTCCTGTATGGTGGGTGGAAAGAATTTAAACATTTTAGTCAAGGGACAAGGAAAGAATGTCTATTAATAGTGTGAAGATAATAGTCACTTGTATATGTTGGCCTCTAAGGAAGTATGAGTTCACCACTAAAACAGTCTATCCAGGGTGGGCATGGACTTTTTCATATTTGTCATGATAAAGTTAATTATTTTTAAGAAATAGGTTTAGTTCATTTAATTTTTGTCCATGACAGAAAGCCATAAGGATTCTCAGTGCATTTTTTTGTTTTGTTTTGTTTTGTTTGTTTGTTTTGTTGACTTTGTATGATCCTGAGTTTTTAACTTCTATATTTTTTTGGCTTACATGATTTGTCATTTCCAAAAAGAAATTTTCTTCAGTGTCTTATTTGCACTTGAAGTTCTTGAAATTTCAGCCTACTTACTATCCTAAATTGGAAACCATGCAGTTTTATTAAAAATTAACTATATTATCATAGATTATTTAAAATTCACAATTTTAGGATTTTATAATATATTGTAATTATTTACTGTTTATAATACTCATAGCAATCAGCAGGGTCCTAATAAAAGATAAGCAATTACTTGACCTATACTAGAGTTGTTAAAACAGACTTTAGATGACTGCTTGCTTGGAATATTTTGGGAGCTATTCATGTATGGAGCAGGAGGTTGGATTAGATGTTCTCTTAGGTTCCTTTCAATTCTGTGATCCTATGGTTCTATGGTTAAAAATCTTAAAAGATCTTTTCTAGCTTTACAATAGTCTGTATGGTTCCGTGTTATTATCTATAAGTAGAAGGGTTATATTGATGATTCAGTCATTAAGGCAGGTTTCATGGAAAGCAGAGAGACTAAAGCAATGACAATATTGCTAGTACCATTAAGGAAAATGGAAATCAATATTCTCACTTTATATATAATCTTATTAGCTTACACAAAAACTAAATATAATAAATGGGAAGGAAAAGAATATTAATTTAATTTAAGGCACAGATGTTAGACTAAACTGTTATTGCTTGTATCTCTGCTTAAGTAAAATTATTTTGGCCATATCACAAAGACAAGACATTAATTTCAAATAATTTCCTGTGAAAAGGCCTTTGAACCCAGAGACCAGTGAAGAAATGGTTATTTTTGGCCTGAATATGTTTATTACAGTAAGAAAACTCAGACTAGTTATTTTTTATATTCATTTTATTTTTATTCTAATTGATTTGAGTAATCATTTAAAAATAAGAGAGGAAAGTAAACAAACCATAAACTCTAAAAACAAATGACTACATATGGTTGTGTATGTGTCTGTTCCTTCCATTATTTACTATTTATAAATCCTACCTCCCCAAAAATGTTTCTATTGACGTTAAAATATTAAGCTTGTTTTCTGGTCATTTTTCTTTTTCTTTTTTTCTGTGTGTATAATGTGAATTTGTAACTCTTATTGTTGTCTTTAACTACATGGTTATAGTCAGAGTGAATACCAACTGTCTGAATCCACTTTCTTTGCTCTACATCACTTTATACATTTTTCTACATTTCACTTAATTTTCTGTATTTCTTAGGGAGATTTTTTAAAAATCTCAGCATATTAAAATACTATATTGGAAACCTAATTTATGTCTCATTTTTTGCTATTATTAGATAGTGCTGCTGGTTAATTTTAATACATGTGTCTTTTTTTCGTACTGACATTCTTGGTATATAATTATCCTATTAACTAAAGGACATAAAAATTTTTGAAATCTGATTTTATAATTTTGTGTCTTTTCCCTAAAATTGGGCTAATTCATGACTCCATCAGAAGTGAAATAAAATGTCAGTTTCACCAGAATTATGTCAGCTTTACATTTATATGTTAGCTTTAAATTTTATCATCTTTTCTTATCTTTGCTAGTTTTATGAAAGCCACGTGGAATTTATTTTTATGCCAATTGACATTATTAGAGAGTTTGAATATATTTTTCATTTGATTGTTAATACTTTATATTTTTTGTTGTGAAAATTGCCTTTTCATATAATTGCAGAACAAGTGGCTTTTACCATAATAAATTTGTGTCACTTCCTCTTAAATTTCAAGTGTTGGATTTTTTAAAAAGCAGAAATTTTTCAAGCAAAAAAAATTTTTAGGTTTCTTTTTTTTTCTGAACACATGTTTTGGGAGGTTATGCATAAGCTTTTCTTAATATTACCTCAAATTTACCTATTTCTTAAAAATCTGCCCCTGTATTTTTTATAGGTGGACTTAATAATAGAACTATGACACATTTTTGTGTTAATCTTCTTTCTTCCCCATATTTCTCTTTTCTTTCTTTTCAAAATTTAAATTCTGATACTATATCTACAAATCTGCATTGTATAATTGTAATAATTATTGTTTTTTATATAATGTGAAGACTAAGAATGTAAGTCCTCTTTTCTTTTTTTGTTGTTTATACTTCAATATTCTTTACTTTTTGTACTTTATGAGACTTAATAGCTTTTCTATATTCTATTAAATGTGGCATCAAAATTTTGATCAGAATGGTGAAGCTGTAGGTTAATTTGGGAATTATTGTCATCTTTGCAGTGTTAACATGTTCTAATCATAATTGTTTAATGCCTCTGCTATTATATGTGGGAGGGGGAATAGGATGTGATGCTCTAGACCTATAATTTAATTAGTATAGGCAACTTCTGGTGTGAAACCTCCCTTCATTGATGCAAATTGGTGACTTCATCTGTAAATTCCTGGGGCATCAAAAGGTTAAATGAAATGTCCATCATTACATAGCTAGTATCTATCACAGAGAGATTTGTAAGTAAGCTATTTTGATTTTCTTTTGTTTTGTTTTTTCAGGGAGAGGGATGTTTCCTTTTGATTATTTGTGGGAAGGTACAGAGGGGTTTCCATTATTTTCAAATAAATGTGACCTGCTCATCACATCTTTTCTTGTTAGCAAATCTCTTCTCTTTTGAGGTTCTTGATTTATTTTTCCTTTTTTCCCTACATGAAAGAGAACTGAAGTAGAGGGTTCTTTTTGAATCCCCAGTCACTATCCTGCCATAATCCTTCCAACTTTATAGATATCCATATAGAGATCTATAATTTAGTCAGGTGCCACTTTGTCTAAGTTCATATATATTTTGAGGACATTTATTAATGTGAAATAACTGTGACATATTTGCCAATTAAATGTAAATGAACAAACATATCTATACTTATCTATTGCTACAAAGTATTCTGACTGATGACAATTCATTTCCTGAGTAACAGAAAATATAATCTAATTTTTATCCAGTTTGAATTAAATAAATGAAATATTGAAACAATAGCTTTTCTTTTCCAGATTAAGCCAATATTATAGGGAACATAGATGCTAATTTAAAGCCTATTGTATTTGATTCTATTGCCACTCTTGCCATGTTGCCCTCTTAAACTATCAATAAGATAGTTTGAAAAGTATATTTTCAGAGTCTCCTTTTCATGTCTCACTCTTCAAACCTTTAAAAAGAACCTAACCACCTCCTGGAATTCTGGTTGTATGGAAGGAAATGATCTTGTCTTTCTCTTTGAAAATTTTTCCCTTTGAAATTCTTTGTGGTTTTGCAGAAGTGGTGCCATCAGATTTATCCTTGTGCTGAAATTTTGCCATTTCATGGATGCAGCCACGGGTTTTTGATTTGGAGGTCAGCAGAAAGGTTAGATTGGGAAAGCAATCTTGGAAATGCATCCTCATAACAAAAGAGCTACTGTGTGAATAGCCTTTCAGAAACTCTTATCACTGCTCTCTGAAACACTAGCATTCATATTTCCTACTCTGATTTAATCATATGTTTTACAACAGCAATTGTATTACCATAATGCATAACAACTTGGTATAGTTGACAGAATCTTCTGAAAGGGGTTTGGGCACAGAATCCAATATGTAAATATAATTACTCTTTAGAAGTAAACACTAGATATACATAAGATATGTTCCTATTAGTAAAGGAAATGTAAAATAGTTTTTATGCATAAGAAAAAGTAATTTTATCAAATTAAAAATATGACCATTTGAAAATTTTATTTCAGCAAGTAATAATAAGTACTATTGTCGTAGTTCTTAAAATTTAATGAGAATCTTCCCTTCTTTCACCCATAGACATTTTACCTTATTGTATTTTTGAGGGGTTGTATGATCAGGTGTTTTAGATTATTTAGAAAAGTGAGAAAGAAAAACTCCTTACTTGATGATTTCTTGTACTTACCTCAGGAACATTTCAGAACATACCATAGTAAAATACTGGATTGATAGTTTTTCTCTTCTTATCCCTCTTTCTTGCTTTTTTTCTTTCCAAGTGCTATCTGTTCTTTTCTTTTATCCTACAGCTAAAATATATGTGCTTACATTAATATGTCTAGATTCATCTGCTGCTCTGTCTACTAGGTTACTGATATTTTATCTCTTATACTACTATTCAGACTCTGCTCTTCTTGTTAAGATTACTATATCATTCTCCCTAAAGCTCTTCACTAGCAACACCCACACCAAATTACTACCATAGAATTCTGCAGGAAACAAAATACAATTGTTCATTTTCTAATCTGCCCTTCTCGTCCCTCTGGTCTTCTCTTCAAAGTTTTTTACTCTTCTGCTATGATTTGTTATTTCTTTCATTTTCACCTCTGTCTCCTTTGTACAGTTCTTTTCAGTTTACTCTATTTGATTTGCCTTTTGCCTTCCTCCTGTTAGAAGTCATCTAGGTCTTTATTAAGATTCTATTCCTTACTATCAAACCATTTGTCTACCCAATTTCAAGTTTTTCCTAAAATTCTAAAATTTTCCAAATGTCTGGCATCTAAGACTTACTTTCTTCATGCTTCTGGACAGCTTACATAATAACTCCTTTGTGTTTTTGTTTATTAGAATGTAGACCAGTTATTTTATATGCAATGTCTAGTATTTGTCAGCTTAAATTTTTGACAACATTGAGAGCAGCCTATGCAACTAATATGTCCATATAAATATGAAGTTTTGAAAGTACATGTCAGAAACAGAATGACATCCAAAAAGAACAACAGAAGTAAAATCTTTGAAGAGAAAAAAATAAACTACACAGAAAAAGGAGAAAGATAGGCAATAGGCAAATATGGTTTAAGATGGTAGAAATTGGATAAGAAGCTAACTATATTGACCAATAAGATAACCATTGTCATTAAGAAAGTAGGTATTATATTAAATGCATAAATCTTAGTTTTATATTTGTAGAATGTTAAGTAATCCTGTCATATTCAAGTTATATAACTTTCTCAAGGTCATACAAGTACTAAATATCTGAGGTGACTGGACTCCACATTAGTGTTTTTTCCTGAATAAAGATCCATATTGTGACATCCCTGAATGGTTGTTCAAGACATTGCTTAAAAATCTGGTGAGAAGAAATCTATTATCTCCTAATACAATCTATTTCTACTTCAGTAAAATCATACGAAAGTTTTTCTTCCAGTTAAACCTAAATTTCTTTTTGAAGGTTTCGCATTGTTTCTGAGATTAAGCAGATCAAATCTACTTTCTCCTCCTCATTACAGCTCTTCACATACTGTCCTCAACTCTCACAAATCTTGTCCAGACTAAACATCTCCAATATTCTATCAGTGATATAATTATTGCCCTGACAAAAACTCTCTAAAATGTTTTGGAACTTTAAATTTTCATAGTTTTTGTGATCAAGCAGTTTTCACTTTTTGGCTATTCTTTTTCTGCCCTTCTCCAGTTTACTTTTACAGGCTATAATAGTTTTCTTAGAGATAAACGTTTACTTTTCCCTGTTGTTAATGTCTTCTACAGCATATAGAGTTGGGGGGGGGGGGAAGGGGAATTTATCTCAATCTCAGTCTTCTAGGAGAAATAAATGTGTCAAATTCTGAATCTAATATATAAGTTTAAGGAAAGAGAAAGATTAAGATATGTTACCACAATATTATTGTTCTGTAAGAAATGACCAACAGGATGAATACAGAGAGGACTGGCAAGACTTACATGAACTGATGCTAAGTGAAATGAGCAGAACCAGGAGATCATTATATACTTCGACAACGATATTGTATGAGGACATATTTTGATGGAAGTGGATTTCTTTGACAAAGAGACCTAACTGAGTTTCAATTGATAAATGACGGACAGAAGCAGCTACACCCAAAGAAAGAACACTGGGAAACGAATGTGAACTATCTGCATTTTTGTTTTTCTTCCCGGGTTATTTATACCTTCTGAATCCAATTCTCCCTGTGCAACAAGAGAACTGTTCGGTTCTGCAAACATATATTGTATCTAGGATATACTGCAACATATCCAACATATATAGGACTGCTTGCGATCTAGGGGAGGGGATGGAGGGAGGGAGGGGAAAAATCGGAACAGAAACGAGTGCAAGGGATAATGTTGTAAAAAAATTACCCTGGCATGGATTCTGTCAATATAAAGTAATTATTAAATTTTAAAAAAGGTAAAAAAAAAAAAAAAAAGATATGTTACCACAGAAGAACTCATATGTCTTATAGTGGCCTAAATTAATCTCTTGTTTTATTATGGATTTTTCACAAATTTGTTTTGATATCAATATTTACTAAATCAGGCTCTCAATTCCTGATTAACCAGCTCCTTTTGATCAAAAATGGTGAGTCTTGTATGTATTTTGAGACTAAATTATTTGCTAATCTTCTAAATAACTTTAAATTTTCAGAAAATTCAGGAAGTTCTTAATTGGTATATAGGTATGGGAGGAAGAATAATGTATATTCATATGTGTTTACAGTTATTAAAATTCAGTATGGCTTCATTAAGAAAAAAATCATGCTACTGTGGATCATTTGTCTGGATATAGACTGATAGTTCAAGAGAATACCATAAGCTTGATGGATTTGGATTTCAGCAGGCATTTGAGTAAATTTTTTAAAAATTGTATTCTTTTAGACATGAATGAGAAGTTCATTCTAGATGAAAGGAGTTAGGTAGATTTTTAGATTCTTGGATAACTGAACTTCGGAACTAAACAATATTATGGTAAACATGCATGTTCAAGTGGCATGCTTAGGGTTTAGTTCTTTCCCTTATTGTTTCTCTATCTTGTTATATTCATCCAAGGTATTCAAAATGTTGATCTAGATGGCATGTTTGTTTTTATTAAATTTATAATTGATATGAAGGTAGCAGAGAGACTTAGTTTGTTGAATGAAATAAACTGCTCAAAAAGATCCTAACTGTAGAAAGAAATAACTTACTTTAGACTCAATAAAGTTAAGTCTAATATGGCTTCTCTAAAAGTTAATATAGGCTTCATTAACGCAAATATAGTATCCAAAACAATGTTATCTAGTCTGCTTCGTACTAAACAGATTGGGCACCAGTAGTC
The DNA here is from genome assembly GCF_016432865.1 of Antechinus flavipes. Classification (NCBI taxonomy): domain Eukaryota; kingdom Metazoa; phylum Chordata; class Mammalia; order Dasyuromorphia; family Dasyuridae; genus Antechinus; species Antechinus flavipes. The sequence goes on along the minus strand of NC_067401.1, from coordinate 417,314,375 downwards.
AAAAGATGGCTGATTGCTTCTCTTTTTACCAGAAACATAGTCTTTAATCAATCACTCTGCTCAAAATTCCTAGTATATAGCTTTTGACCTGGAAGAAACCTTAAAAGTTATCTATTCCAATCTTACTCACATTATACATGGGGAAAATGTGGCTTTTTAAGAGCTAAAAAATGACTTTCCTAAGATTGCACAAGTAGTTAGTGATACGATAGCGATTCCATTCTACATCTTCTAACTCCAAAACCAACATTTTTTCCATTGTGCTCCCTTACTGCACCATCCTCAAGAAGGACAGGACAGAGATAGAGCTTCACCTTTTCCTGGCTTAAGGGTAAAGAGTGAAAGGTCTAGAGTAATTTGAAGCCTCTTCCTTTTCTAAGCATGGCAGACAAGGAAGAGGGAAGAGGGGGGTCTATACTGAGTATCTCTAGATCCATACCAGCATACCCTAACTAGAACCAGTCAGCTGACAGCTTTGTTGCTCACTTTCTAGGTCTAGATCACACATCCAGGACAAATAGACAAGGATACCTGTGCAAAAAGATTTGGACGTACCTATCAGAGGTGTGGGCTCAGATCTCAGGAATATAGAGCAGGTTCTCAGTTCCAGTGTCTAGTCTGCTCTAAAGATTGCAGAGGAATAACCAAGGCTAACAGAAAGTCTAAAGTTCTATCACTCTGAACCAACATGGCTTTCCAGATATCTGATAGTAGCTAAGGCCAACAATATTCTACTTTTGCTCAGACCCAAACTTAAGCCACAATTTGTCTGCTTGCAAGAGGAACAACAATAAAACGTGCTGAATCAGACCACTTTGGTAACATTGAAAGTTTGCAGGTCTGTAAGTATGTCCCTGACACATTAAAATAACATAACACTAAATATCACCCCACCTCTACTCTCAGAAAAAAATTCATCAGCAGACTATACCAGCCCTTCTTTCCATAAATATGCAGAACCAAACCCCTAGGCACCAAATGTGAAGTCAAGAAGTTGAAGAATGAGGAAAGAAGGAATCCCACCATAAAAAGCTATTATAGGGACAGGGACAATTAAGAGACAAACACAGAAAAATAATATGACCTGAAAACGTTCATAAACAAATCCTCAGAGAGAAACATAGGCTAATTCAACTAGAATTCCCAGCAGAAATGAAGTAAAAAGTTTTCCTTTTAAGTTTTAAAAGGTGTGTAAATGAAATGAGGGCAGTAGAGAAACAGATGGGACAGAAATGAAAAATATGGAAGAAGGAATTGGAAAGGGAATTGTCAGAAAGAAGTATAATACCTTGCTCAAGCAATTCCTTGAAAATTAGAATGGATCAAATAGAAGTCAATGACTCTGAGAGGCAACATTAAATATTAAAACAAAGTCAAAGGACTGAAAAAATAGAAAATGAAAAGCACTTTGTAGCAAAAACAATTAACTTGGAAAACAAATCAAAGAGGAAAAAACCAAGAACCTTTGAATTATCTAAGTTTTATGTAACCTAATTTATTATAGTTGAGCTAATTACTAGTGTTTTAAAATAGATTAAAATAGTAGTGAAGCTGAATTCATTCAGATTATTAATGTTCATATAGCCTTAGCCCACATTACCAAATAGAATTATATGCAATAATTACAATCAGTTATACTAAATGAAGGAAGAAACTTTTAAGATTGGTCCTGCATTTATCACTTTGTGTAGTAGTTTCTTGGGACCAAGTTAGAGCTGCCAGTTCATTAACTATAATTGCTAAATTAACATCTTTCTTTTCTTTTGAAAGGACACTTTAAAAGTATAGGGAATTCAAAATCCTCTTTAGTCTTAGAAAGCAATCCTTTACTATTGTTTTGTGGTTGTATTGAACCAGAATTGGCTTCTGGTATTTTATTTGAATGAAATATCCTCTCTATCTTTTATATTAGATTGTGCCTTAACCATTGTAAACTTTTAATAAATGCTGGTTGAATTGGTATTCTGTAATGGCTTTGCATTTATATGACTCTTATCACTGAAGGATGTCAAAGCACTATATGTAAGGTATATTAAACTTAATCATATGGTAGAAATGGCCTCATAGAATATTAATAAGGCTTCATCTATCCAAAGTATTGCTTTATAAATCCAAAGAGATAAAAAAGCCAATTAGTTTCATTAGTTTCATAGCAATAAACATATGAGGTGACATTTTTGACAGGCAAAATGTATGAAAACATTGGTTGATATATAATTTATATATAGTTTGGTTTGTTTGGAATTTAGGTTTGAGATGCTATTTTAAAAGTGTTGAATTATGCATTTAGCTCTGTTCTTATTAAAATTGAATAATCTCTTTCAAAGAGAGAATGATTAAAAATGTAAGGGTAAGTTACATTTCAGAACTTTTTTTTCCTAGAATAATTATAAATTTAAAGAATTGATCATTATTGCTCTTATTGACCTAATTATCATTCTGAATTCTTCCATAGGTGGTATGTGGCCTTAGTTTTTTTTTTTTTTTTTTTTTTTTTTTTCACATTTTGACATCACATCTTTATATATTTATTTATTTGTTTGCAGAGTATATGCATGGGTAATTTTTCCCTTTACAAAACCTTTTGTTCCAAATTTTCCCTTCCTTCTCCCTATCCCCTCCCCTAGCTGTCAGAGATCTAGTCCAATACATGTTACATAAGTTGAAATACATGTTGAATCCAATATATGTTTACATATTTATATAGTTATCTTGTTGCACAAGAAAAATCAGATTAAGAAGAGAAGAAAAGAAAAACTGAGGGAAAAAATGCAAGCAAATAACAACAGAGAGAGTGAAAATGCTATGTTGTGTTCCACACTCTGTTCCCATGGTTCTCTCTCTGGGTGTAGATGGCTCTCTTCATTACTAAACAACTGGAACTGATTTGAATCCTCTCATTGTTGAAGAGAGTCACATCCATCAGAATTGATCATTGTATAGTCTTATTGCTTACTAAACAACTGGAACTGATTTGAATCCTCTCATTGTTGAAGAGAGTCACATCCATCAGAATTGATCATCGTATAGTCTTATTGCTGTGTATAATGATCTCCTAGTTCTGCTCATTTCACTTAGCATCAGTTCATGTAAGTCTCTCCAGGTGTCTCTGAAATCATCCTGCTGTCGTTTCTTCCAGAACAATAGTATTCCATAGCATTGATATACCACAATTTATTCAGGCATTCTCCAATTGATGGGCATCCACTCAGTTTCCAGTTTCTGGCCACTACAAAGAGGGCTGCCACAAACATTTGCTCATGTTCCTTTCCCTCCTTTATGATCTCTTTGGGATATAAGCCCAATAGTAACACTACTGGGTCAAAGGGTGTGTACACTTTGATAACTTTTTGAGCATAGTTCCAAATTGTTCTCCAGAATGGTTGGATCCATTCACAACTCCACCAACAATGTATCAGTGTCTCAGTTTTCCCACATCCCCTCCAACATTTGTCATTATCTTTTCCTGTCATCTTAGTCAATCTGAGAAGTGTGTAGTGGTATCTCAGAGTTGTGTTAATTTGCATTTCTCTGATCAATAGTGATTTGGAGCACCTTTTCATGTGGCCATATATAGTTTTAATTTCTTCATCTGAAAATTGTCTGTTCATTTCTTTTGACCATTTATCAACTGGAGAATGGTGGCCTTAGTTTCAATGTTATCTATTTTGAATTACAGCTACTTTATGTTCACCTTGAAGGAAGTTATTTTAGGATTGTGGAGAAATCCTAGACTTGATGTCATATGACTTCATTTTGGATTAGCTCTGCAATTTCCAATGTATATGATCTCAGATAAGTAATTTAAACTCTCTGAACCTCAGTTTCTTCATCTGTAAAATAGATTACTAATACTTTTACAACTTCCTTCACAGAGTTGCTATTACAATTTAATGAAATAATGTATATAAAAGTAACTTTGTAAGTCATAAAGTCATATAAAGGCATGATAATATTTTTCATTTTACTCTTCTAAGATTGAGATTTCTCAGCTTTTTCACCCAGCTATTAAACAAAATGAATCTTTCAAAATATCCTTTAATACAATTTACATAGTATACTTTGGGATATTGCAGTCATATTTTAATTCTTTTTCTTCTTTAAGTTTCAATTCACATTTTTAACCTTAAAAGTGTGGGTTTTTTCTTTCATTTTAAAAAATGTCTTCTCTATATACTATCAACCTTTATTTATACTGGGATTTTCAACTGCCATTTTTTTTTCAGATGTATAACAAGAGCCATAATGAGAATAGAAAGAGGAAGGAGGGAATAGCTTTATATTAATATATTAGAAGTATAAATAAATAAATAAATATCAGGAAAAAAACAGTCTGGGATTCATGGTAATCCCTCTTAGCTATTTTTTTTAATCTTCTTGACACTTATTTCTGGAAACACAGATGATATTTTATGTACGACAATGCTTGGTAAAGTAATAGACTGTATTAAAATTGTATAATGTCTTTTGGGATACCTAGCTTTTTCGACTAACCTTTCCCAGGTATACACAGGTATAAAGCAAGATCTAGATTGCTGATTACATTTCAGACAACTAAAGAATAGTAATGTTTGTTGTAATGTGGTCGTACATCTTGTTAGTTGAGTTTTTGTTGGAAATTAGACAATTAAAAGCCATTACAATATATTTGTACAGGTAACTGTGAAGAGTTAAGATGAAAGGAGGAGACATTATACTTTCCTTACCATCTAACTGGAGCTATAGGATATTCAGTAACATAACCAAATAGAGATTTACATGAGTACCAGCTATTCAACAAGATTGCAATGCCAGAAAATATGCGCTTTTGTCAAATTGTTGAAAATGTTCCCCAGAGGAGACTTGTAGACCTGAAGATGAAAGAGGTAATTGACTAAATGAGGTAGGAACCATGGGAAAGTTTTCTTTGACCTTGGCAAACAAGAATAGTAGTAGGAAGGACTCTAACTTCCTAATAAAAATTAGGAAATATAGCCATTCTCCAATATGAGCTTTTTTGAACCATTACATTAACATTTCACAAGTCCTTTCCATATCCTTTCTGAAAATGTTGTCCCCATGCCCCCCAAACAGTGTGAAAGGACACAGTATCAGATACCAAAAGGATATTGGAGGGTTTCCAATTTTGCTTTCAAATGATTATGTTAGTGTATATGTACTAGAGATACTTGTAATCTTTTCATAACAGAATTGAGTCAGATTTCAACAGATGAACAAATAGATGAACACCTTTTGCAGAATTATCTCATTTCAGGTACTTTCAATACAGTTAAAAGAAAATTCAATATCCAGAGGATAGAAGTAAAGGACCTCTCTATATTCTGATTTAGGGCAAGGCAGAACACAGTATAATGCCTCACTTACTGCTATGAAATTTCACTTGACACCTCTGTGTCTTGAAATACCTCATTAACTCTAAGGCTTTGGATAGATAGAACTCAGCATTTTGTGAAAATAACTTCCATATTCATTAGCCATGTTAGAATTTGATGAGTTGGGAAGCGTCTTGGAAATGTAAAATTCAATGATTCTGTTAGGTATCTATAAAAATGAGACATTCAGCTTCCCTTTAGTCATATATTCCCTATATTAATTGGGTTAGAATATAATACTGTGAATTCTGATGTTAGTTATGTATGCATTTGTCAGATTTGTAACTATGCTGGGATTTTGGGGATAGGCCAGGCCACAGCTGGAGTCCTACTTATTCACATTTTTATATACACCCAGAAATACTTTTTAGGGTTTCATTAACATAATGATCATGGCTTATATTCATATAATATTTCAAACTTTCAGAATGGTTTTTATATAAACTGCTTAATTTGCTCCATTGTTTCAGGTAGTAGCCATAATTTCATTTTGCAAAACAGGAAACTGAGGCATAAAATATTTAGGGAGTTACCCAGATAGAGTGTCAAAGCTTCAGTACTGTAACCAGGTCTCTTCACTTCCAATTCTGTGCTTCCCCATACAGCCCTGGCATTAATCAGTTGTCAGCAAAGTGGATAATTTTTATCCCTGTTGCTTTGTCAAAGGCAGGCAGTGATAGGTTAGGAAAGAGAAATTCGATTATTTAAACGAAAGACAACAAAATGTAAATATAGAAGGGGTGGGGGAGGGGAGAAACCTTGTCTCTTTAAGTGAGTGCAGTTTGCTTTGAGAGCATCCAGCTCTATCCCTCTCTAGAGGACAAAGACATTTGTGGTTTGTCGGTCTCCGGAACCCCTCATCTTCCAGATTTTTCTCTGAAAAACTTCTCTTGTTTGTTGCAAATCATACCATGCAAATGTGTATTATAAATCATATCTAATAAAATCAGTTCTAACCTCCTCCTCCTAAACGGCAGCGTGAGTTCTGACGACAGAATTGAAGGACTACCAAAAATCATTGGCTCTGCCGATGAATTTCTTGACAACCCTGCCCCCACGCGACCCCTTAACTCCCTAGTTCATTGTTGTTCCTCATCACAATCATTATTTTCTCTTTTTACACGTGTACACACGCCCTACAAACTCCTTTTCTTTGTCTTTTAGAAAGACAGAGATATTGACCCATATGTCCAAAGATGTTCTGGGTTCCGACCACCAGCTTACATTGTTACAAAGAGGACTTGTAATATCCTTAATGCTTCTGTTGGCAGTCAGTAACAGATTCCATTATTGTCGATCAATGCTGCCGCCATACAAGGTGGGAGGAGGGAGTGAGAGAGAGAGAGAGAGAGAGAGAGAGAGAGGAGAGAGAGAGAGAGAGAGAGAGAGAAGGAAAAGGAGGGGTGAGAGCTTCCTATTCACAGATTGATCAACCTGCCATTGCTTGAAGAAAACCATCGTAAAAGGGGCTGGGATTTTGTTGTAATCTCTAAAACAGGGTTGGGTTTGAATGCAGCTTTTCTGGTGGTCGCCTGAAAGGAAATTTGAAAATTATTCTTCTCTGAGCAACACAAAATGCTGAATCTGTGGTTTTGTTTTGGTTTTTTTTTCTCTTTGTGTGTTGTTTTTTTGTTTTTGTTTTTGTTTTTCCTCTTTGTTTTTGTTTGATGATATGTTTCACTTAACTGATTGGCTATTGTACTGCCTGGGTGTCTAAATTGCTCCAGTGTAGGAACCTATTTCTTTTTCTTTGAGTGTCTTTATTTTCTGCTTCTCCTATCACAAGTCATTTTTCTGGCTCATCCTGGCTTTCTATTTCAGGCTAAAGCTTTAACACCGAGACACAGGAAGGGCAAATCTTCTCTCTTTTCTCCTTTCTCCATTTCCTTAACCCTCACCTTCTCTTCCACTCTGCTCACTCCTCACCCCACCCACCCCCCCAAGCCTATTGTATGAGATTGTTGTCTCGGGCTGAATGAGGATGGGTCACGTTTTAGCTAGGATTTTCTGAGCCTAGCCAGGAATTTAAGTGTTGGACCCCCCAAGGATTTAGTCTCTGTCCTCCTTTCCCCACTTCATTCGGTAATTGTTACCTTTATGGAAAAGTTTTCTGGCTGGAGAATGGATCTCCTTTCCCCTGGTGATGTGGCCGAGTGGTTGGATAGTAGCCCCGAAGACGAGAAGAGCCTTCTGTCATTTCTTGGTACGGTAGGGCTCCCTGCTCCTTCCTTTTCATCCACTCTCAGCACGACTTGGGAGTAAGGCCAAAGAATGCGGCCAGTCTAGCTCAGTTTAAAAAAAAAATGCTTTAAGGCAAGGTGAATCCGTTTAATTGCTCTAAACGTTTTGTTGACATCTGTAAAAATAGTTCTATCTGCACTGAATGAGCAATGAGAAACAGGGTATATATGTTTCATTGTGTCAGTGAAGAGTGGGAGCTCTCTGTGACCAGCTGATTGATGCTGGGATTCTGGCAACTTATTCTGGGCAAAACATATCACAGTTTTCATATGCCTTTCTGTAACTGTGGTGGTGGGATTTGACAGAAGAAAAAGGGAATTATCCATATATGTTTGTGTACAGAGTATAAAATATCATGCTTTTTCTCAGAATGTAAAATAGATTAAATAGTAGCTGGTAGTTAATTTCTCACCATTTACACATTTTATAATTTATAAATTGATAATTATTGATACTGATTTATCTAGCTTTAGTCGATAGAAATTGCTCATAAAGTTAATTAGTCAAATAATTTTAGATGTACTAGGAGAGCTTGCTATTTAATTATATTGTGAATCCTTTTGTAAGACAAATAAATCAACTACTCACTACACCTTTTATGCAAATCTAGGCTATCTTAAAATGTATTTGCTGTTATCTATGAATACCTATTTTAGAAATAGGCAGAATACACTAGATTAACTAATCTATTACTGATACTGCCCCAGGAGATTTTTAAACCATAATAAACATTATTGTCATTATTGGGAAAACTTCTTGATACTTGGCCTCTGCTTTTATTTTGTTTAATTTTATTCAAGTCAAATGTTACTCTTACTACTTAATTTACCTTCTTTAGAGTTTGGATAAGCTCATTAACCTAATCTATTGTTCTTGGATTTTTTTGAAGATTCTGGTGGATATATTTCGATGTTAATCCTTCTCTATAAATTACTTCTCTTATTTCTGGTGTTTTGAATACTCTTAGATGTACTTACTCTTTGAATAATAATTTGTGAGAACCAATGAAAAAATAATAAATTCTCTAAGCCTCAGTTTTTTCATCTTTAAAATGGAGACAAGGTAATGAAATCATTGTGAAGTTTAGTTAGGAAGCATTTTTAAAGTACAATGGGATTTATAAGGACTTTTCAACTATAAAATTAATTCCTTTTGATATTTTCAATCTTCTTTAATTTCTAATTTCTCTTCTAAGAAGTTTAACCAGGAAAGACTTATAAAAACTTCTGTTATAGGAAATGCACACAGGCAGTTCTCTATATTTATAATAATATCTTTATGATCACAAAGTTTGACAAACTCCCAAGTTTATGAGACGTGCTTTGGGGGGATTGTTATGATAGTATTGGGTGGGGTTGGAGGTAATATGTTCCTCTTCTTGGGAAGGGAGGGAGTTCATGAGATTAAACAGAGGTCCTTGAAAGTTGTGGTATGAGGAGAAGTAAAAACAAGTAAATAAAAAATTTGTGTTTTTTTATTGTAATGTAATAAAAAGGAAATAAGAGTGAAGCAGTGATAATCATTGGAATCAAGTTGATTCAAACTAAGTCTTAGGAGAAAGAAGAAACCTACTGAGAAAATAATTCTACTGACCTCTGAGCATTCTACTTCTGACTATTCATACTGGTGAAGGGAAACATGGACATAAATATTAGAAAACAATGGGTTATCCACTCAGATGAATCAGAAACATGGCCCTGCTTCCCACAGCAAGGTTCTTTATGTTCTAAAAGTTTCACTTAAGAGATAAAAGGAAGCATTATTGTGTAAGAGCTGGAAATGTTGAGTTCTGATTCCAGTTCTGCCACTTGCTGATTTTAGATGATCTCCTCAGAAAAGTTACTTAATCTCTGATTCTCATTTTTTTTCTTACATTTGGGAAGTGATGGCATTAGATTGAGTGTCTATATAATCCCTAATATATTCACTTCCAAATCTCCCAGCCACCTGGGTGACATGGAAGGACTCCAGATATACAGAAAAGAGTCTCCTTCCTGTCCATGATGAATAAGCTGTCTTCATGTTTTGATAGGATAAGCTGTGTGGTAGAAAAAGCACTTGACTTAGAACCAAAAGCCATGCATTCCTTTGCCTACTTTGTCATCTTGGCCTTGGGCAGCATTTAACTTCACTAAGCCTCATCTACCTCATAGGGTTGTTATGAGGATGAAATGAAACATATGTATATAAAGAACATTTGTAATTATATTGTGTTACTAGAAGATACTGTGATTATCATAATTCCCCTATTGTTGTTGTCTGAATAAAAGGTTGGTACCCAAGATAAGATGCTTTCTCTTGCCACCTTTGGTAAAGAGAACGAAATAGAAAACTTGCTTTCATCAGGGAGGGAAGGACCAAGAAAAGTAAGAAAATTTAAAGGATTATTCTGGCTACTTTAAGGTGAGTGTGGGTAGGTAAGGAGGTGATATCTGCTGCAAATAAAAGGACAGTATTTGCATTTTCAAGAAAAATAGAGAGTGCCAGACTGAAACTCATTAAAGGTCAAGGTTAAAAGGATTTAAAAATCCTCTACTTAAGAGTGACAAAGTTAAGAAGTTGCACATTTCCAGTGGAGAGAAGAGAGAGAAAAGAAAAGCTGCCAAGAATCAGATCTGGGGGTGTGAGAGTGAACGAGCAAAGGAAATATAAAAATAGTTTAAACTGAAGAAATAGGATAGTAGAACATCATGGATTATAAGAGAGAAATGGGTAAAGTGGTCAATAATTTGAAATGTATTTGGAGAAGTAAAGGAGAATGAGTTCTGAGAAAAAACTGATGGATTTGGTAAGGAGAGGTAACTGATGACTTTTGAGAAGCAGGATTGAGGAAAAGCCTATTTTATGAGAAAGTGACAGAGTGAAAGTGGGAACAGGAATAAGCCTTTATATAGCACCTTTCATTTACTAGGCTTACAAATGTTATCTCATTGATCTGCATACCAACCCTACTAGGTAAGTGCTGCTATTGTCCCTATTCCGCTGTTGAGGAAACAGGCAAACAAATAAGTGACTTGTCTAGGATCACACATCTGAGAAGCCTCTGATTTTAGATTTGAACTCTGGTCTGCTTGACTCCAAGACCAGTGAAAATAGACTACTCTTTCAAGGAATTGATAATGAAATAAAGGATATAAATAAGCTTATAGTTAAGTGGGATACTACATTTCATTTGCTATGAATATATTTTTTAAAAGTTGAAAGCTAAATACTAATGTGCTACATATATAAATTCAACATTATTAAATCAAAATACACATCTGCAACTTTTAACCATTGCTCTTTATATACATAAAAGTTCCCCCCAAATTTGTGAATTGTAAACATAATTAAAGTTGGTTTGAATCCCTGGTAATGGAAGAAATACAAATTATGAGAACTTTGAAACTTTACTTAACACCCAGCAAAGTTGCTAAGATGACAAAAATTGGAAATAGACAATATTGGAAAAGTTGTAGAAAAACAAACATAATAATATACTTTTTGATGAAACTGTGAGTTGCCATTTTAAAAAAATGGATTCATGCTAAGTGACAGAATATATTTGACCAGGAAATCCATTGATAGTTATTTGCTCTAAAAATGTCAAAGATCAAAAGATCCCACAAAACACACCCAAAATATTTTAGGGGCACTTTTTTGTAGCATAAAAGAGTAGAAATATTAGAGAATGGCTAAACAAATAATGGCACAATCAGAAAGGTAAGTGAAAATAAGGGAAAACCATATATTAGGAACTGAGGGTGATTGAAGAACAAAAGATAACTTTTTTTTTTTAAAAAGAGTTTATGTGATCATATGTAGCCAGTCTTGTTTAATCAATAACAGGTCAAACCAAGCTAACTTCATTTTCTTTTTGGATTGTTATTCAGGCAAATGGATTGAGACAGTGTTTACCTAAATTTTAGTGAAGCAGACGTCCCCCTATTTTGGTGAGAAAAGTTGAAAGATAGGAGCTAAATAATAGAATACACAAGTGGTTTTGGAATGGCCAGACCCCAAAAGTAGTCATTAACAATTTCATATCAGTTTAGGAGGAAGTCTATATGGTAATGTCCCAGGGACTTATGCTAGACCCTCTGTCTTCTAACATGTTTATGAAGAGACATGGAGAAAGATATATACTGCTGGCTTGCCAAATTGACAGAAGACAATTTAGGAGAGAGAACCAATTGAAGGTTGGGAATCTGAAAAGATCTTGACAAATTTAACCAAGATCTGGCGAACTATGATCTGTATCAAAACCAGCAAACCACCTCTGAGCTAAGAAAGGCTTTTTACATTTTAAAGTAAAGTTTAATTATATTTTAAAATATTAAGAACCATTCTTACCTTACCAATTTTCTAGCTTAACAAAAACAGAAATGGACCAGATTAAGCCCTCAGACTGTGGTGTGGTTGGCTAACTCCTACCTTAGATCTTTGGGCTAAAGTTTTTGGTTGTATTTTTTCTTTCTAATTTCTGAATAGATTTTACAGATGATTCAACTTCATGATATGTCTCTGGTAACAATTCAGTGCATTCAGGATTTACAGCTCTCCTACACTTATAAATCTAATAAAAAATAATGCTTATCAAATTTTCTGATGATGCATAGATTAGAAAAAATAACACATTCCATGACATAGTCTTTTATATGTAATTTTACCACTTATTAAAGATGAGAGCAAATTTACATACCAATGAAATGGATTGTTTATACATAAAGAATAAAATCTTGGTGGAATATTTGATACCTTTTACTGTTGCCAAATTTTTTTTCATTCCCATATTCAGTTATGTGACTCCACATGGGGTCATGCCCCATAGTATAAAAAAAATTGCTATAAAAGTATCCCTTTGATTGTTTGGCATAACATTAAAATTGTAAAATTTGGTTATATTGATACAGTATATCATTAATTTTCCTGCAGTTATTTAAATTATTTATTTAATGAATACTTTGAAATTGAACCTATCCAAATGTTTTTTGTGCTTTGTCACATTGATTCCCAAATATTTTAAGCATTTTATATTTATTTGGAATAAAAAATCATAGATGATATTGGCATCAATAACTGAGTCACCAGTAATGAAATAGCAATAGTTAAGTCATGACATAGTCTTGAGTCGAGAATAGAATTGTGGAATAAGCAAAGGACTTCCCAAATGCCACATAAGAAAGTCTTCACTAATCATGGTTAATACTTTTTATATCTCAGCATTTTAATTAATCATTGCTTATTATGAGTCAGCAGTGTGATTTAGCAGACAAAAAAGCAAATGCATCCCTAGGTTGCATTAAGAGAAGCATGTTGTTTAGGAATAAGGAGGTGATGATAGTCCTGCTCTACTTTACATTAGTCAGTCTTATCTGGAGTTTTTTGGTTGATTTTGTGCATCACTTTTTAGCATAGATAATCTGGAGAGTATTAAGGGGAGAACCACCATGATGGAAAGGGATCTGGTGTTCTTGCCTTATGAGAATTATTTTTAAAATTAGGTTGTGTATGTGTTTAACCTGGAAAAGAGAAGATTTAGAAGGTAGAGTCTTGATAAAGATGTGATAGCAATGTTCAAGCAAGTGTTTTGTTATTGTATTCTGTTTGACCTTGAAGGCAAAAGTGAGCAATAAGAGGAAGTTTCAGAGAGGCAAATTTAAGGAAAAATTTGTGGACATAATAGGTTCCCCTTGTAACAATTTTTAAGCAAATGCTGGATGCTTACTTTTATTGTGTCTTATGAAGGATTCTTTTACAGTCTTATATTGTATTAAATGTCTGTGAAGGTGATTCTAAAATTCTGTAATTCTGTGAAAACCCCTAGGTCTTTTTCATACCAGCTACTCCCATTAGGAGTTGGCTTCTTAACCCAAATACCAGGCTTTACATTTGTCCTTATGAAATTTAATTCAGTCTCTAATTAGACCCTATCAAAACTAATCTGTACAGCACCTGATTCTTTTTTTTTTTCCATCTTTGAATAATCTGAAAATTTGATACACATGTGTCATCTATGTGAGGGATGAAAATGGTAAACAAAGCAAGGCCAAAAAAAACAAGGAATTGCACTTAAGTAAAATATAAACTCCAAGTTTCTGGATTTTCTAGTCAGTCCTCAATAAGAGGAGAGTAGTTTTTAGTGAATTACTTAAGTTACACATTATTGGTAGAATTTTAATACATACATTTGGGAATAAACTGTTACAGAAGAATTAGGAGTACAAGACTAAGAGATTTGAATGAAGGGATGTGTTCATGATTGATTTTGCTGGGGCTTCTCTGGTTCTTAAAATTTGAAAATTTGGGACTGTTGAATTCTCAAGCTGAATGGATCATAAGAAAATTTCAGATTTGGAAAAACCCCTCAGAAGTTCATTTCTTATATTTTACAGAAGATAAAACATATTTAGAGAAGTTAGAAAAAATATTTTCTATCATAAATAGAATGGGGTAGAGCTGAGTTTCAAATTTAAATTTTCTCATTTGATCATCAGTGTTTCCACAGCACCAAATTAAATGACCCTATTCATCTTTTGGCTGAGGCAATCTGACCTTTCCATTCCTAGTACCCTTCTCCAGTGTCTTTGTTTCTCTATAGACACACCCCCATGCCTGGAAATAAATGTCTTCCCTATTGCTTCTTAGAATCCCCAAGTTGCCTTAAAGATTCTGTTCAGTTGAGTCTGACCTTCTCCCTGAAGCCTTTCTTAAGCTACCAGGCTGCTATTGCTCTTATTTCAAATCATCTTGTATCTCTTGTGTTTGTACTTATTATCTACTTATCTCCCTGGATATAATATGAGTTCCTTGAGAGCAGAGACTTTTCACTTTTGTCTTTGTATCTTTAACAAATATCTCAGTATTTGAAACATAGTAGGTGCTTTAAAATGCTTAGTGTTTGAGGTAAAGTACTTGTTAAGCATAGATCTTGTTGTTATCCTTTGATGTTATTCTAATCTAGATAAGACACTAGACTTTTACTAAACCAGGGTTTCTTGAATTTTTTACTCACTACTTCTTTTTGCCTGAGGAATTTTTATGTGAGCCAGGGATCTAGTTATATAAAAATGGTGTACAAATCAAACATTTACTAATAGTAAATTACAATTTCACAGCCCCACATTGTTCTAAGACTTCATGTGGAGTTGTGACCCACAGTTTAAGAAGCTGGGTACTAAACAAGTAAGAAGCAGTTAAAAAAAAAAGTACATATTTGATTAGAATAGTGTCTAAATACAATAGTATATTAGAAAAGAAAAATGTCAGTGTAGTATAGGAGCTCTACATTTGATTTCACAGAGTAATTAAAGTCTGAAATAGTGTAGGATTTGACTTGTCTGAGAAGAGGTAGGGGGACTTTCTACCAGGTTGTTTGGAATAAAGAACATGAACAAAGACATGGGAAACCAAATGAGAATGGCATATATGATACTTATGAACAAGATAGCAGGGGTAATAAAAGGACTAAATGGCCTAGAGGAGAGTATTTGTGTGGGTAACCAGTATAAGGTTAAATAGGGAAGGTAATTCCAATTAGTGATGGACCTTGAAGCTTTAGAATAAGAAATTTTTAACTGATCCAGTAGTCATTTGGGAGCCATTGTACCTTCTCAAGCTGAGGGAATGATATAATAAAAGGAGTATTTTGAATTATTGATCTGACAAAGGCTAGATGCCATGAGGAAGATGATATAATAAATTAGGCAAGTTGATAAAAATGTGGAGAAGGTAGAAATGGAAGAGAAGAACTGAATCCTACATACATTGGGGGAAAAAACTCAAAAGGATTCATAGACCTGTGTCATATGAAGAACATAGCAGATCAAGTATGGCTTTGAGGTGGTCAGCCTGTACCCCTCCCTTTACTTCCTTATTCAGCCCTTCAAAGCAAGAAGCTTTGAAGTTGTCACAGCAACACAAACTGCTTATGACATTGTTAAGAGATATAATGCTTCTGGTAGGAAACTAGATTTTATTAGCTTGAGTACATTGTTAGCCTATTATTTAAAAGAATAGCATAGTGTTCCATTTATATCAAAGATCTTACAACTTGACTCTGAAGTAAAGTATAAACCAGTTTGGCAGGAAATATCCACAACTATTTCTGCTGTATGTATTTAGTCTGCAGTAAATATTTGTTAATTTTCATAAGCCACATTAGACAAACAGATGTAGACATACTTCTTTCTTTTCTTTGCTAACATAAATGAGACATATCTTCTAGGGAATAAAAATAAAACAGATCTTGAAAAATCATAATATAATCAGGGTCAAATAATAATAATAATAGTTAACATTTATATAGACTTGCTATATGCTAAGGCACTGTACTAAGCACTTTCCAGTAATTTTCTTATTTGATCCTCATAACAACCAGGAGAGGTAAGTGCCATTGTCATCCTCATTTTACAAATGAAGTAACTGAAGCAAAAAAAAAAAAAAAAAAGTTAAGTAAATTGCCTTAGGTCACACAGCCAGTTAAGTGTCTGAGGTCAAATTAGAACTCAGATCCTCCGAAGTCAAACCAGATTCTGTCTGCTGAGACACTTAACTGTCCACAATCATTTTGTAATGCACAGAAACCATGAGATACTGAAGCACATTGTATTTCAAACCAGTCAATAGCTTTATTAAAAAGCATTATAAATCATTTACAGAAAAGAAATGCAAACTCTAAATATCTGTTTGTTCCCAGTAGCAGAGAGGAAAAGGAAAAAAAAATATTGTTTCTGTTAATCTGTAGATTAGGGAAAGCCTATATGTAGCCAGTTTAAAGAACTCACAACTGATTGTGTACATGCTAAACAACTGGTTCTATAGTTATTGAAAAGTTTTCTTTTGCAAAATCCAAATGTCAGTTTTTTTTTTTTCATGAGAAGTATTCAAATCATTAAGGACCTCCATTAAACAGTTTAGAAATTCTCTATTTTTAAAAAAGGATAAAGAAAACAAATACCACATTCAGCATTTGATCTGAGTTTTTCTTTTTTAATATTATGACTTCCTATTTTTAAAAGTCAATGATATATATTATCTCATTGCTGTAAATTTTTTGTAAAATGCTAATTAAATTTCAGTTATTTTACAGACAAATAAAGAGCTTAGAATCAGACAGATCTGGACTTAGTTTCCACCACTGACACTCTATGGCTCTGGGCAAATCACTTAACCACACTGAGTCTCAGTTTTCTCCTCTGTAAAATGGAAAGTATTTGTAGAGCCTACCTTAAAGAGTTGTGATACTTAGATGACATAATGTATATAAACTGCAACTTGTAAGGTGACACGTAAATATTAGTTGTTCCTATTATTTTTTTCAAGAATGCGTAATGCCCTTCAATAAAGTGATAGTTCTGCTGTAATCTGTCTTGCAAGTATTTAGAGTTTCTGGGTTCAGTTCTTAGTGATGAGGTGATTGTATTCAAGTATTGTTGTATTAGATTCCAGAGGGCAGGTAGGAATGGTACCTGGAAATTTCAGAGAGATTTCATTTTCCATAGATTAGACTCCTTTGAGAAGTAATTAGTTCTCCTTTTTTTTTTTAAATTTTTTTAATAGCTTTTTATTTACAAGTTATATGCATAGGTAATTTTACAGCATTGACAATTGCCAAACCTTTTGTTCCAATTTCCTCCCCTTCTTCCCCCCATCCTCTCCCCAAGATGGCAGATTGACCAATATATGTTAAATATGTTAAAGTATAAATTAAATACAATATAAGTATACATGTCCAAAAAGTTATTTTGCTGTACAAAAATAATCAGACTTTGAAATAGTGTACAATTAACCTGTGAAGGAAATCAAAAATGCAGGCAGACAAAAATAGAGGGATTGGGAATTCTATGTAGTGGTTCATAGTCATCTCCCAGAGTTCTTTTTCTGGATGTAGCTGGTTCAATTCATTACTGCTCTATTGGAACTGATTTGGTTCATCTCATTGCTGAAGATGGCCATGTCCATCAGAATTGATCATCATATAGTATTGTTGTTGAGGTATATAATGATCTCCTGGTCCTGCTCATTTCACTTAGCATCAGGTCATGTAAGTCTCTCCAGGCCTTTCTGAAATCATCCTGCTGGTCATTTCTTACAGAACAATAATATTCCATAACATTCATATACCACAATTTATTCAACCATTCTTCAATTGATGGGCATCTACTCAAGTTTCCAGTTTCTGGCCACTACAAAAAAGGCTGCCATAAACATTCTTGCACATACAAGTCAATAACTAGTTCTCCTGTTGTATATCTCTAAGCAAAGAGTGAGCCATCTCTTTTTGAATGTGCTATCAAGTGATTTCTTTTTTAAAGTGTGGATTCTTGTCTCTTAAGTAACTTCTAGCTCTGACATTCTGTCTCAGTTTCCCAGCTTTCAGACTCCCCCCACTTTGTTTTTCCTACCCTATGCATTTTTGCTTTCCATACCAGAATTCATATCCTAATAAAGGAATTCTTCTTTCTAAGAAATTTGATTCCCGTATTTTATGCATGTAAATATTCAAGATTACGTAAGATTCCTTGAAATAAATAACAAAATATAACTTTATTCCACAATTTTCTGAGACTAATAACAGATAAAGCATAGAACAGAAAAATATGTGCTCAATCAAAAATATATGTTATTGTTATGTAACAGAGATAAAGTCCAAAACTAAGAGGGTTTCTTTATATATAGATGGACACTATATGATCCTTTTTGTGGATAACATTGGTCAGGTTGCAACAAATCCTAGAAGACTGTGGAGTTTTTTGGATGAGATTCATAGCAATTCAAAAGCATTTGCCCTTACTCTCCACAAAGGAAAAATGAAATGGAGGAAAAAACTCTATTGTCTCATCTCTAAGACAAAGTTGAATATACAACTGATACAGCTTATCCATCTAAACAGGGTGTCCTAAAGTCTTAGTGCAATTTTAAGCTCTAATAAACTACAATGAGCTCATTGGCTTCTTAGCTGCTATCTAGGTGGCTCAGTGAATAAAGTACTATGCCTGAAGTTAGGAAAACTTGACTTCAAATCTGTCCGCAGACACAAATTGTATGACATTGGGCAGGTCATTTAACCTCTGTCTCAATTTCTTCATCTGTAAAATGGAGATGATAACACCTATGTCTCAGGGTTATTGTAATAATCTCTAGCTTTTTCAACTCCAATGGGTTGAAGTGTCATCTCCGTGAAGATGATTCTCACATCTGTATATCTAAGCCTAGTTTATCTCCTGAACTCTAGTTCGACGTCACCAGTTGCCTAAAGAACACTTAGAGATGTGCTATATGAGAATAATCTGGAAATTACTATACTATACTATATATATAGTATAATAGTATACTATAGTATAGTATAGGTATAATATTATACTATACCTATACTATACTATAGTACTATACTATAGTATACTATTATATATAGTATACTATTATACTATACCTGTACTATAACCTGTCCAAAATCACCCTAATTATGGACCTTTCTCACAAGTTCCAAAACCACAGTTTTTCTTGAAAGACCCTGTTTCTGCCAAGGATACCAGCATCTTTCCAGTGGGATACCACCATTGTCATCCTTGGTGTAATCTTTGACTCCTTATAGCCATCCCCCATGTTCTATCCCTTGTCAGATCTTACTATTCTCACCTCCACAACTTCCTGCACACTTTCCACTCAGAGCAAACAAAATTACTTAGGCCCTCATCATCTCTCAGACTATTGCTAGAGCCCCCTTGTTTTCCCAGGCTTAGGATCTGCCTGTCACACTTTACTCCCTGGCTCCACATTCTAACCCCACTACCAAGTTAAGTTTCTCCTTAGCAAAATCTCTCATTTACATGCCCTTCTCTCCTTTGACATTGCCTGCTGGTTAGTCTCTGTCAGAGATCACTCCTCCTTCCTGTCCTCATCCACTTTGCTCTCCTCCCTGTACCCTACCATCCAGTGACATTGGCCTCCTCACACATTCCTTGCACCCCATAATCCCATCTGTTGACTGCATCCATTTTCACTGTCTCTTCCCTCTACCTGGAATTCTCTCCCTAACCTGTACTTCCTGGCCCTCCTGGCTTCCTCCAGCTCTCAGCTAGAATCCTGACTTCTACAAGAAGTCTTTCCCTATGCTTCTAAGAATTAATGCAGGAAGCTCCTGTGTGCCAGGCACTCTGTTAAGCTCTTCATAAATATCTTATTTGAGAAATCAAGGAAAGCCCTTAACAATTCATGGCCCAGAATTACTCAAAGTGTGCAGAACTGGGTTCAGTCTTAACCACCAGAGGGTAAAATCACTATCAGTGAGATCACAAATCCATTGGAATAGTAGAATATTTTTCTTTCCAGATTGATGAATCATGTACATTTTATTGAAAATATAACTTTATTAAGTGATAAGAAAATGAGAGCTTAACATGTCTGCCTGTATTAAGCTTACTTTTTGTCTCCCTAATATCTCCAGTAACATTCCTACAAGACTTCTAAAAGGGTCCTGGAATTTTTGCTCTCTCGAGCTACTGATAACCATGTAAACATTGAGAATGGGGCAGGGAAAGAACACTAGATAAAAAATCATAGGATTAAATTCAAATCTTCATTGTCCAGCTAGAGGTCCCCCTAATACACCTCTCTGGACCTTCATTTTCCTTATCTATAAAGAAGATAGTAGGACCACAGGTCCACTGAGGACCTTTTTAAACTCTGCATCTATGATCCTGTTGTCTCTGTTGTTGACACAGCCATTTCCCAGTATCTTCTATCTGTCTGACAGGACTTAAAAAATTATTCTTGTATCTTTGTGTGACTCCTTAAGAAAGAGTGTGGGCTCCTTCTGCTTCCTCTTCTAGAGAGAAATTTATTCAGTTACTATCTGTAACAAGTGTGGGAAATCTTTAAAAAGCCATTTGCTGCTTAGGAGGCTCAGGGGACAGGGAAAAGAGAAGGAAGAGGAGAAATAGAGGCTTTCCTCTCTAATAATTATCCACATTTCTGTTCTTGCCTTTAAGTTCTTGAATAGTGAAGCTTCAGGGGCATGGTATCTTAAAAAGACTATTGGAATTAAATACAGCAGTCTGAGTGATACAAATTGAATGAAATTAAAGTGACTCTGAGGTGGTTTTTGTTTTGTTTTTTCTTCTTAGAGCAAATGAATGGTGGTGACTGTCAGTGCATATGCCTTAAAGCAATAAAAAATAGGAAGCAAAAGGAAATGTCCTAGAGAAAATAGTGGTTGAAGTCTTTATATAAAGCAGCATCAAAGAGCTACCATGACAGTAATTCTGTAAAGGCAGTATGTTATCTATCTAACCTTGTTATTTCATTTCAGGGTATAGTTGTCTCCTATCCTACTTCCATTCCCTCTGAGAAACTATCCCTAAAAGAAAAGAAAAAAATTGAACCATTCCTTTTTTTCCAGGAATGTCATTCTCCTGCTAGTTTTATCATCTCTCATTAAATCTCCCTTTTACTCAAGTGGCACTAACCTAGTTTCTGCTTCCATTCATTTCTTTTCATTATAACCATCATGCTTCCAATTCCTTCCCATTTTATTTCTTTGTCTACTTGTCTGTTACCTTCTAAGAAAATAGAAAAGTCCTAATTTCAGATCCACACCGTAATTACTGACTCTCCCATTTATAATCAGCTGTAGGCAATAATATGTTTCTGCTTCTTTAATGTCACTTAAATAATTTGAGGGAGGACAGGAAGACAATAGAGTGAATCTGAGCATTTCTTTTTTGTCCAGGCCGAAAATTCAATTGCATGAATGGGTGAACATTTAAACACATTAAAAAGCAGTGTTGTGCATGTTAAATTTTTTATCATGCTCTGTTGAAATTTTATTGATTGCTAGAAAAGGTTTTGTAAGTAGACTGAAGAATTTCCCTTTTGAGAACAACATTGAAACATTTCTAAAGGAGCTGCTCCCAGCAGAAGTATTAAAAGGGAATTTGGTTGGTAGAGCTTTTGTTTATTGTTTTATTGCATTTCCATACAGAAAAATACTGGATATTGCCTTGGGTACTTATTAAAACATTTTTAGACATGTTGTTAACTAATATGACAAAATAACTGCCTGGGTATTTACATAATTCCATTTTCCTATTTGCAGTTAA
Source organism: Antechinus flavipes (assembly GCF_016432865.1). NCBI lineage: Eukaryota > Metazoa > Chordata > Mammalia > Dasyuromorphia > Dasyuridae > Antechinus > Antechinus flavipes. The sequence goes on along the minus strand of NC_067401.1, from coordinate 417,292,681 downwards.
GTTGATGGTTTTCCTTTTGGGAAAGATGTATAGAGTCTTTGTTGTTGTTGTGTCATTTAGTCATCTCTGATTCCTCATGACCCCGTGGGTCATACAGTCCATAGGATTTTCTTGGCAGAGACACAGGAGTGGTTTGCCATTTCCTTCTTCAGTGGATTAAGGTCACAGAGGTTTCATGACCTGCCCAGGGTCACGCAGCTAGTGAGTGTCTGAGACCACATTAGAATTCAGATGTTCCTGACTCCAGGCCCAGTACTCTATCCACTCCATCACCTAACTGCCCTGTATGACCTGATTGAAGCCACAGAGTTAGGATATGAACATGGCTCCTGGGACTACAAATATAGTATTCTTCTTACTGCTTTTTTTACCATTTTCTAATCCAGGCCTTTATAGAGATAAGAACTTCTCAGAATTTAATTTCTCCTTTGACTTGAAAAATGAAAATATTTCTTTGTATGTCACTATCAGGTGCACACACTAGTAAAGCCAGAGTTAGTAAAGGAGACAGGTTGTTGTTTTTGTTTTTTTTTAATCTAGAATATTGAATACATCAAGGAAAAGGGAATGAGCTTTTCTTCATAGACAAAATTTCTCAGGTACATGAAACACTACTTTCTGTCTTTGATTGTCTCCATTTAACTGTTCAAAACCTCAATGTTTATTTTTAAATGGTTTTTAATCTCATTTTCAAATTAGTGGAAATTGTGTGATTTTTTTCTTTCTAAATAATTTATGTTCGATATAATTTGACAAAACATTATTTTGTATTTCTAGGATGATTAAAGAACTGTAACTTTCTAAGATAAGTTCTTAATGCTGAATATGAAAGAGAGACAGAGAGACAGAGAGAGAGAGGAGACTAGAAACTGGCTGTGAATAAATAGTACTTATGATAATAGCAGCTATCATTCACGCAGTACTTAGATGTTTGCCAAATACCCTTGATCTCCACAAAAATCTTGGAAGAGGTAGATGCTTTTATTATTATTCCCATTTTACATAAGAGGTAGTTGAAGCAAACTATGCTTAGGTGACTTGGTTCATTTGACAGCTAGTGAGTATCTGAAGCCAAATTTGAACTCGGAGCTTCCTGATTCTAGATTTTTCTGTAGATAACATGTTGGAAGTAAGTACCGCTCCTGTTTGACAAATTTTAAAAACTTCTTAGGGCTTTCTATTCTGTTTTTATCATCATCAGTAACTTTCTTAATTTTTCTCCCAGATTTAACAGTATGTTCAGTTAGAACCACTCGGAAGAAAATGATGGCGAGTATTATCATTTCTTTGTACTCTCACAAGAGCATGTACAATTACACCTTTGGTCAATGACTATAAAAGGGTCACAATCATTATAAGCCATTTAATGCATCTGCAAATCATTGAAAAATTGGCAGTATTCATTTAGCTGAAGAATATGAATTCATGAACAGTTCTTTTAATTGAATTTCATTTAAGAGGGTTTTTTAGGTCCATTTTGTTCATAGTTAGCATTGTGCTTGGTTTTATAGGCAATATAAAAGAAACATGAAATGCAATCTATGAAAAAAATTTGGAGGCTCTTAAGGGAATTGAGTCACATTCAAATAAATCAGTTCAAAAATGACAAAAGAAAGTATAGGGGCAGCTAGATGGTGCAGTAGGTAGAGCACCAGCCCTGAAGTCAGGAGGACCTGAGTTCAAATTTGACCTCAGACACTTAACATTGCCTGGCTGTGAGAACCTTTAACCTTTACCACCTCAGCAAGAGATAAGAAAAGAAAAAAGAAAGAAGTAAGTATATGCCCAAGTGCTGAAATGTTGAAAATCTTATATTAAGAATGATGTAGGTCAAAGAAGAGGTCAGTTTCTCACTAATACATTGTTGGTGTGAGTGGATCCAACCATTCTGGAGAGCAGTTTGGAACTATGCTCAAAAAGTTATCAAACTGTGCATACCCTTTGATCCAGCAATGTTTCTACTGGGCTTATACCCCAAAGAGATAATAAAGAAGGGAAAGGGACCTGTATGTGCCAAAATGTTTGTGGCAAGAAACTGGAAACCAAGTGGATGCCCATCAGTTGGAGAATGGCTGAGTAAGTCATGGTATATGAATGTTATGGAATATTATTGTTCTGTAAGAAACGAGCAGCAGGAGGATTTCAGAAAGGCCTAGAGAGACTTACATGAACTGATGCTGAGTGAAATGAGCAGAACCAAGAGATCATTAAATACTTCAACAACAATACTATTTGATAATCAATTCTGATGGACGTGGCTCTCTTCAATAATGAGATGATTCAAACCAGTTCCAGCTCTTCAGTGATGAAGAGAGCCATTTACACCCAGAGAGAGGACCATGGGAACTGAATGTGGCTTACCACATAGTGCTTTCACTCTATTTCTTTGCTTGCATTTTATTTTGCTTCTCTTTTTTTCTTGTGCAGCATGACAATTGTATGAATATGCATGCATATATTGGATTTAAAATTTATTTCCACCATGTTTAACATATATTGGATTGTAGAGGGCTGAAACTCTTGAGTCAACGCATTGAGGTCAGGACTGCTGAGCACTTGAAGCTAACTACTGATTGGACAATACTCTGTGGGCATATGCTTGGAAAATGGCGCTTCCCACTATCCCGTGCTGGCTCAATGATTGGTGTATACAAAGGATTGTAGGAGGGACTGGGAGTGGAGTAAGACAAGCCAGGGTCACTCTTTGCTGTGGAAGAGGAAGAAGGCAGTTGCGGAGATACTCTTCCATCCCTTTCACTTCTATCTCTAAAGACCAAGAATAAAGACTAAGGACTTTTGCTAATCCTGATTACGGCTGATTCCTGGTGTCCTGGGTGTTAGCACGGCTGTCACATTGGACTACTTGCCATCTAGGTGAGGGTATGGGGGAAGGTGGAAAAAATTGGAGCACAGGGTTTTGCAAGGGCTAATGTTGAAAAATTGTCCACGCATATGTTTTGAAAAATAAAAAGCTTTAACAAATTTTTTTTAAAAGGTGTCAGCCTGAGATTTAAATTATTTATGAAACCTCTAAATGAAAATATTAAATTACCAAAAATGTTTGTTTCATAGAGCATCTGTTCACTAATAAAGGAGAATATTGAATGAGTTTAATACAGAATTTGCCTATTCTAATAGCATGTGTTTTCTATCACATGCTCTTTTCATGGTTGTTTAGGGAAGTTGAGGTGAGCAGATAGATAAAGCTGGATCTGGTTTTGAACTTCAGCAATATAAAGACTTTGAAAGAATTTTCTCTGAAAGCTAACTATTATAGAAATGGTTATCAAAGTTAACTTACTAGGATCCTTTAGTTGATGTTTGTTGAATAGGTTACTCCTTACTAGTCAGTGTTGTAGAAGGTGGTTTTGAATGAGCTATGTCTCTTTTAGAAAACATTAAGATAGAAAGATTCAGGAATTATCTGTTAATCTTTCTTCTAATTGTGCTCTATGTGGGAGCCACAGTTTGCAAAGGTCATTCATGAGTTGAAGAGCATAGAAAATGGGTCAACCAGAATGGTGAAGTGTCTTCTGTCTGTAGCCTGTGAGGATCCAGTTGAAGAAACTGGAGATATTTGTCCTCAAGAAGAGGGGGAATATGATAACTCTCTTTGAGTGTTTAAAGGACTCACATACATAAGAAGTATTTTTTTTAATTAAAGCTTTTCATTTTCAAAAGATATACATGGATAATTTTCAACATTCACCCTTACAAAACCTTGTGTTCTAATTTTTTTCCTCCCTTCCCCCCACCTCCTCCCCTAGATGGCAAGTTATCCAATATATGTTAAACATGTACAATTCTTCTATATATATTTCCATAAATATTCTCTTATTCCCAAAATTGCCCCAAAGTGAAAAGCGCTGCCTTGGGAGGTGGTGGTTCAGGAAGTCTTTTTTTCAGGTGTGTATTGGACTGTATTGCTGCTGAGGTTCTTTCCTTCTCTAAAATTTGGTGATTCTGTGAATATCTTTATGAAGAACTATGGGGGTCGCCTTGGCACAGCAGCAGTAACTGTTCTCCAACAGTAGCCAGCTCTGCCCTGTGCTACCCAGGCAGCCTTATCAGAGGGATCTGCAGTTGGCATTGGCACCTCAAATTCCTGGGGGGAGGGAGGGTACCTTTTAATTTGGAAAAGTGGAGATCCTCGCCAATGACCAAGGACATAGAACCGCCCCACGCTCCCTCACTTTCACCATCATATCCTGCAGTGAGCCCCACCGACATAGTCTTTGGGGACCAAATGCCACTTGGTCACACGTTTGATTATGCAGTCAGACAGGAAGTCAGCTGAGGCAGAGAGGCTCAAGTGGAGCGCACAGGGGAGACCAAAATTTTCCATCCAGAAGTGTCTTTTATGGTCTTGACCAAGATGAAAGAAATTGCTGAAATTAACCTTGGGAAGACCATCATTGATGGTATTATCACAGTGCCAGCCTTCTTCAGCAGTTCCCAGTGTCAGGGTCCCCAAAATGTTCAAACCATCCCTGACCTTGGGGTGCTTCAGCTCATCAGGGAGGCAACTGCTGCTGCCATTGCTAATGATTTGGACAAAAAAGTTGGCGCCAAGAGAACAGTGTTGGTCTTTGGTGTTGGGAGGTGTTTGGAAATTGCATCTTTGAAATCAAGTCTACAGCAGGGGGCACCCACCTGGGGAGGGAGGACCATGTCGTTTCTGAGTTCAAATGAAAGCACAAGGCATACCCTTTGATCCAGCAGTGTTTCTATTGGGCTTATACCCCAAAGAGATACTAAAAAAGGGAAGGGGACCTGTATGTGCCAAAATGTTTGTAGCAGCCCTGTTTGTAGTGGCTAGAAACTGGAAAATGAAAGGATGTCCATCGATTGGAGAATGGCTGGATAAATTGTGGTATATGAATGTTATGGAATATTATTGCTCTGTAAGGAATGACCAGCAGGATGAATACAGAGAAGCTTGGAGAGACCTACATGGACTGATGCTAAGTGAGATGAGCAGAACCAGGAGATCATTATACACTTCAACAACGATATTGTATGAGGATGTATTCTGATGGAAGTGGATTTCTCTGACAAAGAGACTTAACTGAGTTTCATTGGAGAAATGATGGACAGAAACAGCTACACCCAAAGAAGGAATACTGGGAAATGAATGTGAACTATTTGCATTTTTGATTTTCTTCCCGAGTTATTTTTACCTTCTGAATCCAATTCTCCCTGTGCAGCGGGAGAACTGTTCGGTTCTGCAAATATGTATTGTATCTAGGATATACTGCAACATATTTAACATATATAGGACTGCTTGCCATCTTGGGGGGGGGGAGGAGGGAGGGAGGGGAAAAAACGAAACATAAGTGATTGCAAGGGATAATGTCGTGTAAAAATTATCCTGGCATGGATTCTGTCAATACAAAGTTATTATTAAATAAAATAAAATTTAAAAAAAAAAATGAAAGCACAAGGAGGACATAGTGAGAACAAAAGGCTGTCTGCCCTCCGGGCACCACTTGGGAGTTCAGAAAGAGTATCGTCTCTTCCAGCATCCAGCAGTGACATTGACTCCTTCTATGAAGGTTTTGACTTCTGTACCTCTTATTACCCAGACCCATTTTAAAGAACTGAATGTTGACCTCTTTGTGGCACACTGGACCTTGTGGGGAAAGGCCCTAAGGGATGCCACATTAGATAAATGATAGATTCGTGACATCATCTTGGTGGCTGATTCTACTTGGATCCCCCAAATCCAGAAAGTTCTGCAGTACTTCCTCAATGGAAAGGATTTCAACAAGAGTATTAATCCTATTGAGGCTGTGAGCTTTGGGGCAGCTGTCCAGGCTGCCTTCTTGTCTGGAGATAAATCTTGAAATGGGCAGGACTTGCTGTTTTGGAGTGTCACTCCCCTTTCCCTTGGAATTGAAATTGTTGGTAGAGTTATCACAGTTCTGATCAAATATACTACCACCATCCCCACCAAGCAGACACAGACCTTTACCACTTATTCATACAACCAGCCCAGTGTACTTTTTCAGATTTACAAAAGTGAGAGAGCAAGTTTGAGATCACAGAAATCCCCCACTCCCCCCGTACCTATGGGTGTTCCTCAGATTGAAGTAACATTTGACTTTGAAGCAAATGACATCCTCAGTATTTCTGCTGTGGATAAGAGCTCAGACAAGGAAAATGAGATCATAATCCATGAAAAAAGTCTCCTGAGCAAATACATTGAGGGTATGGTCCAGGAAGCTGATAAATACAAGGTATAGAGACAAGGTGTCTTCCAAGAATTCTCTTTTGACTTTTATGCTTTCAACATGAAAACTTCCATAGAGGACAAGAAACTGCAAGATAGAATTGGTGATAAAGACAAACAGAAGACCTCTGACAAATATAATGAAATAATCAACTGGCTGGATAAGAAGCAGACTGCTGAAGAGGAAAAATTTGAGCATCACCAGAAAGAATTAGAGAAGGTCTGCAACTGCATCATTGTTAAGCTATCCCAGAGTACAAGGAACATGCCAGGAAGCGTGCCCAGGGGAGATAGTTTCCAAGAGGAAGAGCAACTAGAAGTGCTTCTTCTGGACCTTCCATTGAAGAGGTTCAGAAGAAAAGAGCATTCCACATAACTTTACAAAAATTGAAAGACTGAAATTTGTTGCCAAGGCAGTGGCAGTTTGAAGATTAATATTTAAGCTAGTAGGCAAATCTCTACATTCTGAATACTTGAATTTGTGCAGGAAAGAAAAATAAATAACATTATACTTTCTTAATACTATAAACAAATGGAAATGCAATTCTTAGAGAATAAAATCTACCTGTGAAGTATCTAGAGCACTCTATCTGCTGGAGCTAAAACACACATCAATCAGCAAATATTTATCAATTTATCAACCTCCTACTATTTGCCAAGTGTTGTGCTAGACAGTGGGAATACTATATATATGTATATATATCAGCAGTCCCTATTTTCAAAGAATGTATGTTCCTTGTTGTTCTAAACAAGATAGCATCAAGAACAGGAGCAAAATTTTAACTTCCCTCCCTGCCTCACCTCCCATTCATTGCATTTGTAAGTTCTTTTGTATGCTTCACTTCTCTCAGATTAACACCCACTTTAAAAAAAAAAAATCCATAGTATTCTCCAAGGAGAGAATAAAAATCACAGAGCCAGCATTGCCAACTAAAGAATATTTTCTTTAAAAAAAATTAGAAATCTTTTTTTGTTTGTTTCACGATTGAATGGAATGAAAATCATGAGCATAGAATTGGATTCTGAGGGAAAGGCTGGCATTTGTCTGGTATATGGACAGATCTTCCACTATTACTGTCATTGTCCCAGGAAGTGTCCATTTGTCATTTTCTTTTTATGACAGTTGTCAAAGAAAAAGCATAATAACACTGATATCCAACTTCTAAAAGAAGTGGGAGATGAATGTGAATGAAGAAATCCCATTTTAGTAATACACTTGGGATATAGATGGCTATTTTCTTCCAGAAAGCTCTTATTGTTTCACAAGTATAATATCATTAATCCTCACAATGTCCATGAAGTCTTTAAGTGGCTACTCTTTCCACTTTAAGTAGGAAAAGCCAATGAAGAAAAGGAGTAAATGGAAGAGTGAGGCAAAGATTCTAGTTCTTTTAGTTTCTGTATTCTGTTCTCCATTCTCTATTTTGTACAATACGTTATGCTACTTAGAGAGGTGTTTAAAATTTTCTAACATTTTTGTAAGTTGTCACCTTATCTGGTTTGCATTTTGTACTGAAAAAAATGAAGACATGAGCTCAAACTGTCCCCATCAGGCCACTTACTTTTTTTTCCACTTTAGTGCAAAAATAGGAAGAGAAAATACATATGTGTGTGTATATATAAAAATACATATGCATGTGTGTTTGTGTAAATATACATACACACACACTCCCTCCCTCTCCTTCCTTCCCTCCCCCCAGACATTGAATAGAAGAAATCTTGGACTTTTATATAGCCACTGAGACAATATTATTTGTTTATTGTCTCAGCATCTGAGAGTGAAGTATGCACAAAATGACTGTAATTTAATACTGTGACTATGAAAGGTACATTGATTTTACAGCAGGTGAAAATAATGCAATGGTAGTATAGAGCATGAGGGAGGCGAGACAAGGCAACTATCTAATTTTGGCCTAGTGGAGATGGTATAGATTTTCTTTCCGACTCAGCAAAAACACAGCTTTAAGAGCATAGCAGCAGCTTTCCTTTCTGCTTGTGGATTTGAAGTTAAAGGTAGCTGGGCCAATTTAATATGCAACCCTGTACTTTAGTCCGTGACTGATCCAGCAGGTTGCTAATGTGTTCTTGCTGATGCTGCTCTACTTCATTTCAAAGTGGATGTTGCTTATTCTTAAAGAGTGAATGCTGTTTCTCTGAAGACTTTCTATTGTCTAGTTTGTATCTTTTGAAAAAATGAAGAAACTTTTAAGTGTTTCAAAGGTTGAAGGAGATCTCCTGCTGGCTACTCAAGATAAGTTGTCATGTTAACTTTTGGGGCAAGGAAAGAAAAATAATGTGAACTTCTTTCTTAGTATCCTTTGTATAAGTTTAACCAATTTTCCCTCTTCACCCAATTTAGCTAGAATTGTTAAAAATTACAGAATAATCTAGCTTCTCTTCTCCCTTGAAATCCAAACTAAAATCTGTAGTTTAAGACAACTGTGACTATTTCATGACATTGAACTATCACTACTCTAGAAAGTTAGTAATGCTCAACTTCCTGCTTTATTGGAGTTTGAAATAGAGGTTCTTATTTAGTCAGCGTGATTTTAAATAATTAATAGCTTGACACAAATACAGTTAATGTTTTCTTGTACATGTTGCTGTTGCGGAAAAGTATAACTAGAAAACATGGAATTGAGTTATTCTTGTTATCATTAGAAAAAGAATGAGATTTTTTTTTTAAGAATGTGTACTACATCATTTTTCCTTTTTGTTAAAAGCAGTTGTTTTTTTTCCTTTTTTTTTTTTGTAAAGATAAGTCTAATGAACTTCTGAAACTTCACTTTATCTCAAGAATGCTCAAGAGATCAGCTTAATATTTGATTTCTACTAAGTATGATTTGTGTCCATTTCAGGCAGTTATCACAGGAAGCATCAGTTCTGTGAGATTTCCCCACCCCTGACTCTTCTACCTCTAATATCTTGATTTGTCTTATACTAAGTGCTCAAGCTGGTGGGCTGACTCATAGTCCTAAAGTCTGAGATTCATTTTATTGAGTGTGCTTTGACAAGCTGATTAATTTATATCCAGTGTTTTGCACCATGTCCACAAATTTTCAATAATTATACTGCTGTTTTTCAGAGCTTGCTAGTAATCTATATACTCTGAATTTTGAAAATAGATCACTGTATTAACTCTTATTTAATGTCTGATGGTTAGCCTATGGCAAGTTGGAAGACTAGCAGTTGATCATAATTTTATACTACTGTGCAATTTCATCATTCTGTAGGCATCTATTATGCTCGTAAATTAGGGCTCTGGCATTTTGGCTTCAGCTGAGCTTTAATATAGTTTAGAGAAGAGATTTTATAGTATTGGAGAAATCAGTGTCCAATATGCTAGAAGTTACTGGTCAAACGTTCCCAAGGGGTGCATGGGAGAAATGGGAGAAAGGGGAAATAAGAGGAGGGGTGAGGTTGGAGGAATGTTGATTTATGTGCATTACAGTGTCAGTATAAAATGATGTTTTCTTGGCATCAACTGGTCATAAATTTCAGTAAATATTTGTTATTGCTGCAGATCAGGATAATATAATGAAATTTTCTGTAATTGGGGAAGCATTGGCAGTTGGGTATCTTAATAGCCTGAAAGTAACTAATGAGGATATGCAGTTGGAACGATTGATTGAATAGCTGCAGTCCTGTGTGTTTCTTCTCGCGGCGTTCTCTGCAAGCTGTAGAAAGGGAGGGGGAAGAGCAAGAAAAGAGAGAGGGAGCAAGAGGAAAAACCGGCTTTCTCTTAAGTGGAAGTAGCACGGATCCCAAGGGCCAGGAGGCCAGAAATGGAAGTTTAAGCTGCATCTGTCTTTTAAAGGGAGAACAGCAGGAGTCAAAATGTCAGCCTCCGGAATAAGAATTTACTCCCATTTTTTAAGATCCAGAAGATAACACAGGACAATGTTTTTAGGATGTGATTTTTTTTTTCTTATCCATGTTGAGAAAGTCTAATGTTATCTGAGAAGCTGGATTCCTTTAAGTCTGTCAGTTGAACTGGAGATGGGAAGCAGTTGTGATAAAGGTATAAATAAGTATATCTCTCTTGGGTGTGTGTATATATGTGCATAGATATATGATTACCAAAAAAAAATCTAAAAATAGTACATCTTAGCATATTATAGTTGAATTAAATTTGATAACATATCTTCTGTAAAGATTGGAGTTTATTAAGTCAGTTTACATAGATTTAGGATATCATAGTCAGAGATCTTAAGTAAGGTCATATTGAGAGAACCAGGAGAAACTGATCTGTTTTTATATCTGCATAGGCATATATGTGATTTTACCCAAGCTGCTGCTTTCAGCCTTCTTGTCTTTTGATTTACACTCTAGTGAATCATTTTATGTGCATGGTACTGAACTTTGACCTTTCTGCAAAATATCACCAAATCATTTCCACACTGGACTTAATTTTTTTTTCTCATGCTATTAGCAGTTCCATTTGATTCACTTAACTCCTACATTGCTAAATAGATAGAGCATATAGATGCATTGAGAGATGTAGATTATGCATTTAGTTTACTAAGTATTTATTTATCTACATTTTGTTATAGGTTTATTTATATTAGGATAAGCCATATCTCTAATTTTGGCCTAATTTTAATCTGACCAAGAATCTTGATAGTATAAGCAGTGAAGAAACTATATATATATATGCAGAATGTAGTTTTTAAGCATTTGTGAGAAAAATATTTTATACTTTTATCAAAGGAGGGAAAAGTCTTGATAGTTTCTTCACTTTGGCTCTTTTCAGAGGTGCCAGCAGAAAGGTCCCCAAGAAGACGGAGCATCTCAGGGACCAGCACATCAGAGAAACCCAACTCCATGGATGCTGCAAATACTTCACCATTCAAAGTACCAGTAAGTCCTTACTACCTTTCTTAAGGAGACAACTTTATTTTTGCTTATTTCCATTTTTGGAGGCAAGGAATACAACCTATGTTCTCAAATCATTAAAGTATAATAATCCCCTTTTAAATTCTAGTATTAAGGTTATCAATTTAAGAAATTAACTTTATTATATCTGACTTACCTCTGCATGCAGTTTTTATGTTTAAAGGAACATTGTTTAACTTATAACATGTCAAAATCACTTGATATTAGGTTTTTTCCTACTTTTTTTTTCTTTGCACATTGATGTTCTATTATTTTAATTTGCCATTGCCTACCACAACTGAGAAGATTGGTGAAACTGTTTCACAGAACTAGAATAGACACAGTGAAGATATCAAAGCCATGTGGCAAATTGGGACAGAATTGGGATTTGAAAACAGAATTCTCTGAGTCTGTCATTTGTTTTGCTTATGCCATTTTTTAATGTTATAAACAATTTTTTGTCCATTATGAAGTTCTGGAGGAATGCCTACAGAGAAAATAACTAACTGAATTGATTAGAAGCAGTGTGATTATAATGGACCTGGAAACTTGGGTTCAAGTTCTAAGTCTGACATTTACCAGATGAATGATTCTTAGGCAAGTCACTGGAATTCTCTGAGCTGTAATTTCCTCATCTACAAAATGGGGATAAAAATTCTTACATCATCAACATCACAGGGTTGTTGTGAGGAAAGTTCTTATAAAACACTATATAGAAATGAGTTATTATGACAGATTCAATATTAACTAAATATTTTACACTGGAGTTTTTTGTGTGTGCTACAAAAAGAGAAACTGGATTAAGGAGAATTTTTAGGTGGAAATTTAAACTCATTGATTTTTAGATATTGGCCTGAACTTTAAAAGCCAGTTGTCTTCCTGTTTCTGGGCCAGAAGTATACCAGTCTGTCAGTCAATAAACACATTTATCACCTAATATTTGACATTGTGTTAAATACTAGGGATAGAAATGCAAACAAATCCTAACCTTCTAGGAGTTTACATATTAATGAGAAAAGACTACACATAAAAGGGAGCTGGGAAATGGGTATAAACAGAAGAGAGTTATCTGTTGGGTAATGCTCTTGACGGTAAAGTCCAGAAAATCAGAATCAGAACCAGATTCTGATGTAGGATGGCTGGAGAGAAACATTTCAAAATAGAGGTTCCAAGAGGAACAGAAGAGAACCTTAAGGATGAAAAGATATTCTGGCATGAGAAGACCACAGACACTAAAGTTAGTTCCAGAGTGAGAAGGCACCTGGGACCTGGTAGAGAGCATATCATTTCAATCCAGTTTATTGTTTTTCTACCATATAGACAGACAAATAAGTAGCGGTGCTGCAAAATAGAAATTTTTAGCATTCAGAAATAAAATCAATTGTTTATTTGAGTCAGTAGTGGTATTTTGTTGCTGTTATTGCTAATAAAAGAATATTTAAAAGATTGGGATCATTCTGAGTGTTGCCAAGTTAGTGGCACTGATTTTTACATACAAGTTGAGAGACAACATCATTATGTTGATAGATAATTATGATAGAAATGGGGTCAGGCTACCTGGATTTGAATTCTGATTGGGGACATTGATTAGCCCTTTAAAATCAAGTTTTCTTCATCTGAACAATAGGAATAACAATATGTGCATTGCTTGTCTCAGAGGGATGTGAACAAAGTGGATGTGGAGAAAGTACTTCTATAAACACTAATGCCCTATGTAAATTGAGATATTAATACTAGTACTAAAATAACCCTGTCCTTGTTAATGAATTTTCACAGTAAAACTGGTATTATTTTAGTTAGGAATCATCGATATGTTTCCCAAAGAGCACCATTTCTTTTTGCTCCCCAGAGACATATTATAAACTATGATTGGAACCTGTTTATCTTTAATATTTTCACAACTTAAAAAAAAATTAGTACAAAGGCAGGTATAGTATTTGTTCCTCAGTTTAGGACAAAAATTTGGAGCTCTGCAAGATTTTTTCCTACTTTTAAAAGGTTATTTTCAAAAGATTATCTTGCTTTCTCTGTTACAGAGGTACATTATTTCATTACTTCTTTAGCACCCTTTATCTCCTTTCATTTCTAATATTTTAATAATTGAAAGAATATTTTCCCCTTTTACCTTTGCTAATATCATCCTGCTTAAAACAGAAAACAAACCTGTCTGTGTATGTATATGTATGTATGTGCATGCATACGTGAGTGTGTTTTTGAAGGATTGTTAAAGTTAAATGTTTATGCTGATCAAGAAGAACCAGATTATATTGAATTACAGAAAGAATGCTAGGATAAAATATTGACTTTTCAACTTCAAAAATAAAGATTACAGTATGGAGAAGGCTTCCCTCCTCACCATCACCACCCCAAAAAAAATTTTTAATGATAACTTTAGAATCAATAAGATATAAAGCCTAAAGTCTACATATCTGTATCCTTTCAATTGAAACTGAGTTATTTATATTTCAGCAACAAAGTTTGCAGAAAACTAAAGTTTTATTTTTAAAATGAAATGAATGGACATGGTAAAACGCTGATAATATCTATATTTGTTGGAGGTGTAATAATAACCTACTTATCTTATTGGGAGATTTCTGACAACTTAAGTCATTCAGAACTAAACTACAAACTTAAAAAAAGATCTGTGAACTGCAATAAGCCATTACAAAATACACATTTTTGGTGCTGTAAAAGGGGCCAAATCACTCTCAGACCTTTGTCCAGACAATTATATATAAAATAAAATAGCAGACACTGAGAGTAGCAAAAATTGACAGCTGACAGCAAAAGAATGAAAATATCAGAAAAATAAAACATAGAGAACTATATAAGCAAAGAAATCTAAATATATTTAGCAGAATGACAAAGACCAGTAATGGCCCTTCAAGACATCATTGGGTTAAAACAGTATAAAATTTTATGTCTCCTGGTCTCACTTTCTTAAATATAAGTTTAGACTAATGGTATGTAATGTTTCATCCAGTTTATGAATATTGTTTAACATAATTCACAGTCATTAAGAAAAAAAGGTATGTTCTAAGAAAACAGAGACATGTAATAAATTTTAGAAATTTTCCATCAAAAATTGAAAAAGAAAAGAACATTTAGCAGTACAAACTTTCTGTTATCAGGAAAATTCATTTAAGTGGGGAAAAATTGTCCAAGTATTCCCACTGGGATTTCTGGAAGTCAGAAAACTTTATTCTTCTTTTAGCTTTACTACTGATTTGTTGTATAATCTTTGCCAAATCATTTCTACTATGCTAACTCATTTGTCTCATCTGTAAAACAAGAGCATTGGGCCAGGTGATATGATCCCTTCTGATTCTAAACTTTTTGTTTTCTTCCATTAAAACTGCCAGATAAGTGAAGCAATTTAGATACTTCTGGCAAGTGATGTGAATATTTCCAAAATGGTCTAAATCCAAAATAGTTAAATATCATTTTGTGTCTGTGATCAAAATGTATATCTAATACATCTAATACCTATATCTATCTCTACCTATAGATATAGATATGTGTGTGTGTATATATATATATATAATGTGTGTGTGTATATATATATATGTTTTTGTGAAAATACACACATATATACACAATATTTATATGTGTATATATGATAAGCAACAATATGATTAGTGTAATTGTTTCAAGTCAGAAATAGATTGTCTAATGTATTCTTATTGTCTTACTGAGACATGAAACTTAATTGGATATATTGTGACTGATGGAATTCTGTAGTGGATAGTTTAATCACATAAAAACTAAACTAAAACCATAAGATGTCAGACGTTTAGCCTTTAAGGGTCTAATCTTACAAAGAAAATAGTTTTCTTTTTAATAATTCTTGTTTTCCATTTTGTAGAAGCAGAGGTGAGAATTAGGAATAGACATTAGCAGGTCTGCACTCTTGTTATCTGTATGCAGGTCGACCATTCCGCAGATTTTCTAAAAGGGGAGTCAGGGATAAACTCATAACATGTGTTCTGCATCACCCCTTATGTAACTTTCAGATTCTCTGGAAATAAAATTAAAAGGTTGAATGAAGTTAGCCCTGTTTGGAATTCATTCTTTTGACAAAAATTTGTACCTAATGAAAGGTATTATGACAGACTTGATATGCAGTACAACTACATATAGTTGGCTTCATTGAACTACATATTAAAATAATTCTTTTCCACTTAATAAATAAGCCAAATAATATAAGAGCTACCATATGTCATGGCACTGAACTTTTCTATATTATTGATATAACTTTTTCATCCTTAAACTATCATCATCTCAGATCACAACTACATCAAAAGTTAAAAAGGATTTCATATTTGATCTTAAAGGTAATAGAGCACTATTGGAGTTGATTGAATGGCAGAAGGAGATCCTTGGTGGTCAGACCTATACTTTAGAAAATCAATTGGCAAAATGGTGAAGGATGAACTGCAACAGAGACTTGAAGCCTGAAGACCAACCAGCAGTCTTATCTGAGTAGTCCAGGCATGAGGGGGGCAGTTTCAGAGAGGAAGGGTAGTCATATGTGAGAGACAGGACAGAGACACAGACAATTGGACTTGGCAGCTGATTGCATGGCGGGGTGTAAGAGAGAATAAGGAATTAAGTATGTTGTCTAAATGACTGGAAGTATGGGAGTACCCTTGACAATAATAGGAAATGTAGAAAGATGAGAAGGTTTGAAGGAAAATATAACAAGTTCGGTTTTGGATATATCTCTGAAACATCTAGTTCAAGATGTTCAGTGGGTATCTATAGATGGGAGACTGGAGGTCAAGAGAAGTTAGGACTGAGTAAATAGAACTGAGAATCATATGAATAGGGATGATAATTGAAACTATTGGAGCTGATAAGATTACTAAGTGAAGCCTTGGGAGTATTAATCATAGTTTATGGGCATAATGTGGAGAAAGATCCAGAAAAAGGAAACAAAGAAAGAATGATCACAGAGAATATCAAAGAAAAGAGGGTGAAAATAGTGTCAAAGGCTGCAGAGAGGGCAAAAAGTATGAGCATTGAGAAAAAGCCATTAGATTTGGCAATGAAGCAGTCATCAGTAACTTTAAAGAGAATAGTTTCAAGTTGAATGATAAAGTTGGAAGCCAGACTGCCAAGAGTTAAGAAAAGAATGAAAGAAAAGGAAACAGAAGCAACGAGTGCAGACAGAGGAATTAGACATTAACTTGTGGGATAGATCAATCAAGTGAGGATGTTTTGAGGAGATAGGGGCAGCTTCAAAAACATTTGGGAAATATCTACTAGATAGAGATCAAAGATAAGTAAGATTGCGGGAATGATAAAGAGGGGCAGTCTTCTGGAAGGGGAAAAAAAAGGATGGAATAGAATCATTTGTCCATATAGAGGGATTTGCCTTGGCAAAGAGAAGGGTCATTACTTTGTATGAAACAGGAATGGGAAAAGGAGATAGTGAGAGAAGGCAACTGATTAATGTTAGATGGGAAGAGCTTAAAAGCTGTCTGCTGATGGCCTTAATATTTTCTGTGAAGTAGAAGGCAAGGTCTTCAACTAAGGAAGGTAAAGGAGCAGGAAAAAAGCCGTGAAAGATTTAAAGAAAGATGGAAAAGTTGGCAGTTCTGCTGTGGTAAGGTGGAGAGTGAATAGGTTAGGGAGATCTAAAAGGATTACTTTTAGAGGTCCACTTAAGATTTTATGACATAAGCTTGTAATAGATCCAGTCAATATAATATCATGACTTTCCCCCACCTTTGTTCACCAATATGTGAATAGATGTGAAGTCAGCATGTGGTGGGGTATAATGTATGGTAGGACTTTGGCATGGCAAAGTCTTCAGAAAGATAAAGGAACAAGAGATTCAAAAGGAAAAAAAGCAATGTAAAGTTGAACTGATTTGCCAAGAGAGCAAGATGGGGAAGTGAGGGAGTGTACCCAGTCATGCCTGACGGGGGAAAGAGTAAGGGTAGAGGTCACAATAGTAATGAAGGAGTTATAAGGAGAAGGATAGGTGGAATGATAATAGATTGGGATTAGATAGAGGAATTTCATGGTTCATAAACATTTGTGTAAGATGACAATCAAGGCTGTCTCTATGTATAGCTGAAATGAAGTGGAAAAAATAGTTTGTGGTAAATGAATAATGTGAATAATTGGGAAGTTGGGGTATTTAAGGGAGTTTTAATATGTATGATGAATCAAGTCTAAGAATAGCAGCTGGAAAGGACCAATGACTGACTGACCATGGCACTGAATTCCTTTACGAAGGAAGGAGAAAGACCTGGGCATATAGACAGTGAATACCAGAATCTTTCTGGATTATAAATAAGGATTGATGGTATCTCAAAGAAGGAAAGATCACTGAAATGCAGGGATAATGGCCAGGCCTGGAAATGGCAATGGGTTGCAAGGCATAAACCAACTCTCCCACCTTTAGCAGTAAGCTGAAGTTTAAGTGAAAGCCAAACCAGTGCTGGGGAAGCTGCCATCAGATACTATCCAGGTCCTCCTGAGTACCAGAAGGTGGAAGGAGTAAGAAAGTAAAAGGTTTAAGATCAATCCCGGTTTGTTACAATGGAGTACACATTCTAGAGAACACAAACTGAGAAATGGGATGCAGGGAAAGAAGGGCAGGTGGTAAATTGAACCAGAAAGCAGTAGAGAAGAGATGAGATAATAGGGTTTAAAAAAAAATGGCAACCAGGAATTCAAATTTACTGGATTAGGCAGGGTATGTTCCTCATTGTTTAAGGAACAAGTTCAGGTAATTATCATTGTCAATAGGAGTTTATCTTTGCATGGAGTTATCCTAAGCATCAGGCAACCTTGGGTAGCTAAAAAGCACTTGGTAGGGGAGGGAAATGAGGGGTGTGGGTTTCCCATGGCTGGTGGGCTGGGAGAGTAGCTGGAGTTTGATAGAGGCAAGGCAAGCCCTGTTGTAATATAGATGGCTCTATGGCATACCTGGAACACATTGGAACAGTTCAGGCAAGGCAAGTCCTGTGGAGGATAAATGACTGGAAAGGGTGCCTACCTAGAGTACAGTGGAATTTCAGGATCTATGTGATTATAGGTAGCCCAAGATGGTACCTGGGACATAATGGAAATGCACATAAGCAAAGCCAGCCCTTTGAAGATAGGTACCCAAATGGGTAGGAAATGTGGAATGGCCCAACTGGATTCCTGGACCTTAATAGAATAGCCCATCATGACAGATTATTAATGTTATATATAAAATATAATAGTAACAAATATTAAGCATTTGTTCTGTACCAGGCACCAAGCAATTTATCCTTTATATAATTTCTAAATCTAATCCTAATTCTGAATCTAAACCTATTCAAAAAAAGATGAGCCAAAATGAGATTAAGATAATAAGCTGATCGTCCTAAAGTATTTTAAAGATGTTTGATTTGGATAGATAGTGGTAAATTGTAGTGGAAACAGGGTAATAAAAGGACCAATATCCATGTGAGAAACTAGAGTTATTTATCCTAGAAGAAAAAAGACTTAGTAGGATCATACTTTTCAAGTTATAAAGTATCATCATATGGAGGAAAGTCTAAAGAATTTCAGTTAGAAGGAATTCTGTAGGTAATTTTGTCTAGCCCTTACTCAAAAATTATTTTCACTGTGTTTCATCCAATCTTTGCTTAAAGACCTTCAGAAAAGAAAAACACTCCCTCTACTTCCCCAACTAAGTATTATGCTTTTGAATAGTTTGAATTGTTGGAATGTTTTTTTTTCCTAGACATCAATTTTTAATTTGTCTTTGACATGGCTATCCATTATTCCTGATTTCCTGAAACTTCTATTCACTCACTCACTCATTCTTTCATTCATCTATCCATCCATCCTTATTAATTTCCATTCTAAAATTCTAGGTTATTGCAATCTTTTTGGCTCCTGATTCTTATTATTTGGTGTGTTATATCCTCCTTAGATCTGTGTCATTTGAAAATTTGATAATGATTTAGTCTGTACCTAAAGAGGTTAGTCAGCATGAGCTCTGGGGTACTCCCTTG
This sequence comes from Antechinus flavipes, assembly GCF_016432865.1. Taxonomy (NCBI): domain Eukaryota; kingdom Metazoa; phylum Chordata; class Mammalia; order Dasyuromorphia; family Dasyuridae; genus Antechinus; species Antechinus flavipes. The sequence continues at coordinate 417,273,571 of NC_067401.1, read as the reverse complement.
GAGAACTCATTTCAAATTACATTGAATCAGCCATTTAAGATACAGACCAGATACTAAATCTGTGATGTCACTGATATAAGGAATTTCTACAAAAGGAAAATTTCTCTACCACGTAGATTGATAACTTTTAGTCTTACATTGTTGCTTAAAGCACTCATTTGCCCAGGATCACCCAATCAGTGTGTGTCTGAAGGTACTTACACTTATTTATTTATATTTAGTATATTTAGAATTCAACTATAAAAAAATCATTATAGCTTCATTAAGAACACATCGCACTAGCCTAATAATATTTCCTTTATTTTGAACAGATTTACTAAATTGGTAGTTGAGGAAAATTGTGTAGCTACAGCTCACTAAGCTTATAGCAAAGCATTTTACAAAATCTCTTAAGCTGGTTTTGTGCAAAAAAAGGGAAAATCTGGGTTAAAAAAATTTGTAACCTATTAAATGTCTGGTAAAGGCAGTGTGGTATATACTTAAATGTTACTCCATTGATAGAATCTGCTCTCCTAGATTGTAGAGCCTGTTCGATTTTTGGTTTTATTATTTCCTTTGCCTAACATATTACTTGTCAAAGAGTAGCTACTTAATAATTGCATTAAAACCAAGGCTTCATCCTCCTGGACTCTGTTCTCTCTTGACACTATCTCAGTTGATGACCTCAGCAAATCCCATAGGTTTAATTATCTTTATGTAGATGATTCTCAGATTTGTATATCTACCCTGAAATATCTCCTGAGCTCTGGTCTCAGATTCTTAGCTGCCTATTAGACATTCCAAAATGGATAGCCCATAGACATGACAAACTAAATATCTCCAAGAGCAAACTTGTTATATTTCCTCCCAAACTCAATCTCTTTTTTGAATCTGCAATTTTCTGTCAAGAACATTACTATTCTTCCAGATCCCTAGATTCACAGACTAATGTTATCCTCCACTCTTCATTCCTAACCCCACATGTTCAATAATTTGCCAAATATGTTGTCGTTTCCTCTTCTACATCTCTCAAATTTATTCTCTCCTTACTGGTTACATAATTACCACCTTGGTTTAAGCCCTCATCACCTCTCTCCTGAACTATTTGCATTAACCTCCTAATTGGTTTACCACTCCAATCTATTTTCAACATAGTTAGAAAAGTGATTTTTTTTTCTTAAATACAGATTTGACACCGAAATTCTCATAATACTTCATAAACTCTAAGGGCTCTTTATTGCTTTTTATGATATAAAAAATTAAAAAAAATTCAGCTCTTTAAGACCTTTCTTAATTTAACCCCAAGTTGCCTTTCAGGTTTTATTATCCATTGGTGGTCTTGTACCCTACAGTCTGCCATACTCAGTCCCCATTATTCTCTCTCTGGATGCAGATGGCTCTCTTCATTACAAGACCATTGGAACTGATCTGAGTCACCTTTCTGTTGAAAAGAGCCATGTCTGACTTCTATTAAGACTTAGTTCAAGCACCTTTCCTTGTGCCCTCTTTCTCCCTAAAGGATTTTTCATTTATTTGGTCATTATTCTTTATTTACGTGCACACAGGAACACACACTCACTGTCTATGTAGACTGTAGAATGTAAGCTCCACTTTTTGAAATGAATTGAATCAAGAGCAGCTAGTTACCCTCCTCTTAACCAGATTTAGTTTGGGTATCTACACTCAATTAGTCATTTTGATTCTATGAGGTTTTATATAGAACTCTTCATATCTTTTATTTGATTCTTAACTCTGGAATAAGCAGTATAAGCATTATTAGTCCTTTACTGCTGAGGAAACTGAGATTTAGCTATTTTAAGTGACTTTTTGATAGACAATGCTAGTAAGTGGTACAATCAGAACCAGAATCCAGGTGTTGTGGCTCCATATGCAGAGAGCTTTCCCCTTTGAGTGCCCTAATCTCCTAGTTCATTCCTGCATCTGCTCATTTCGCAGGACCTGCTCCTTTTCTCTGCTTCACTGATAGTAATAATAATTAATGTAAAATGTTTGCAGAGCACTTCACATGTTGCCTCTTTGTGACTTCATGCCAATCCTGTGAAGTAAGTGCAGTTACTATTCCTATCATAGGGAAACTGAGGCTGAGAAGGGTTATATGACTTGCCCAGGCTCAAACTGCTGGTAATGAGTGAGCAGGCTTCCTGACTCTGTGTGAGTGCTCTCTCTACTATGCTGCCTCTCTACCCTTCCACCTCTCCCCAGAGACACAAATCAGGTCAGAACTTTAGGACTATTAATTTGGAGAGTCTAAAATTACAAGGCATAGGTTAGAGTTATCATTCCCCACCAATATTCTGGTTCCATTACCAAAAATTCTGAAGAATCTCCCTACTGATCACCATCTCCTGGAATTCCTTCCCTCCCTTCAGGATCTCTGCTTTACCATGCTATTCCCCCTTCTCTATCACATTCTTCTCCCTATGCCATCTTCAACTCTTAAGCCCATTGTTTTCCTGTTAGATCACTATTTCTTTCCTAGCCAAATTGTTTCCCTGAATAGCTCCCATCATTTGCCTCTTTCACTCTAGTCACACTGCTGAACAAATAGGGTTGGAAGAAGTCATGCGACTATCTTGATTAGGTCTGCTACAAAATTATCTAATTTCAACTAGACTATAATTACAAGAAGATAATAATTTTACTCTTCTGATAAATTCTCTATCCTATTTCCCAAAGAGGCTGTTCCAAACCCTTTCTCTTCAGTTTTTCCCCAGTATCCTTTTCCCCACTCTCTCTAAGAGCTAAGATTTTTGTCACAAATCATACTCCCTTCTTCTTTTCTCATTCTCTTCTCAAGTTTCTAAAATTTGTCTTCTGGCATCATTTTTATAATGATAATGGCCAGATAGAATGACTATTTCATCATTTTTTTAATCATTCTTGAACCTTCTATGATTACCATCTTCTAGATAACCTCCCTTCCTTGAGTTTTTATGATACATCTCTCCTGGTTCTCCTACCCAGTCTACATTAATGATTCATCATCCATCCTGTGGCCACTAAATGTTGGTGTTCCCTAAAGCTCCCTCCTGGGCACTCTTCTCCTTCCCCTCTATACCCTTTCACTTAGTCATCTCATCAGTTCCCATGAGTTCAAAGGTCTCTGTACAATCAACTTCTAGATCTATATATCCAACCTTGGTGTCTCTCCTGAGCTCCATTCCCACATCACAGTTGTTTATTGGACATTTCAAACTGAATGTGCTGCAGACATCTGAAACTCAGTATATCCAAAACAAAATAAATGCATTGTCTTTCCCTAAAACTCACCCCTCATTTGAATAACCTTGTTTTATTTACTGTTTAGGGCAAAATCAGCTTCCTTCTGATCTCTCAAGTTCACAGCCTCTCCATTGATAGAGAAAGAGAGAGAGAGGAGACAGAGAGAAGAAAGAGAGAGGAGGGAAGGGGAGAAAGAAAAACAAACACTAAATCTTTTTTACTTTATAGTATCTCTTGTATCTATCTTCTCTCTACTTTCACACAAACTCCTCCTTACTTTGGTCTCTTCTCTTAGCAGAACTATTTAACAGCCTTCTACCATTACCTAAACCTTCATCCTGATACCGTCTCCATCTCCAGAAAGTGTCTTCTACCTCTTCAGTCTCATCCCAGACTTCCATTTAAGGAATGTCTTCAGGCCAATCAAGTCTCATTCCTCTCCAGCCTGCTCTCCTGGACTTTTTCTAATATGCCTCTGTTTTGTACTTGGCACACCTTCCTGTTTTTCTCATCTCCCCTCTTGTTTTTAACTTTTATTTTCATTTGTTGTCTTTGTATATTAAAATATAAAGTCTTTGAGAGCAAGGACTATCTTTCTACTTATATTTGTGTTCCCAGTACTTAGAACATACTAAACAGTAAAAGATTTATTGATGGGCTGACTGATATCCCAAGCCACTCTGCTCTAATTCTTTCTCAACTTGGGCCTCTTATGTTGTCTTCCTAAGGTTCAGGTCTGACCATATCTACTCCTACTCAATACTCCCTATATTACCTTTGTGCCACATATAAATACCTCTGATTAAATAGGTGTTCTTAATTTCTAGTTTCTCGATTTGTTTGGTTTTTTTTTTTAACCTTTTGACAACTGTATTTTAAAGTAATTGGTTTCATGTCCCTTAAAACAAAGGTAGTCCCCAAAATAGAGATTATGTCTTTAAAACTTTTAATCATCCTATAATGAATAATGTATATACGCATGTATATACATAATTCTCATGTTCTTATTTCATAAACAATGCCCAAGTCTGTATTTAGTGAAAATTTTTTATTCCTTTCATTGAAATTTTAAACTACCCTTGCCTCATCAGGAGATATTTGTAGTGTGCTTCATTTATAGGCTAATTTATGGTATTTAAGATGTTTGTTAGGAGGATCATTTAATAACTTGGAGTTAATTATGTGATTAATGGCCTATAAAAAAAGAAAACTAGAGGCATGTTGTTATTCATAAATGATCATGGTGAATGGACTTTCTTTATCCTATCTCTCTGTGCTGCTAAAGTAGTTATAACTGTGGATTTCAAAGCATCCTATTGAATTTTTTCTTGATAGGTCTTAGCAGAAATATTTTGTGTCAAAGAATAAGGAGTAAAGGGACAAGAATACAAAATTTAAAAAAAAGTAATCATCTTGAGGGAATTACCTTCTCAAAAGAGAGTCTTCAGAGCCAGGAAAGTATTATGTGGTTCAGACCTGTGCAGAATTTCTACTCTCATAATCTCACCAACATATTTGAATTATTCCAGCTCTGCTATATCTTTTTTCTACATTATAAAAATTTATTCAGAATTCTCACACTGAACACTTAGGAATGTCCAGTTCACCAAATAGCCAAAGCTAGAAGGATAGGATACTCTAATCTATTACTACCTTAGCATTCACACATGATCTTCTTTATAGATTTTGTTCCTAGTTATAGATCATCACAACCACATCATGATTGAATTGTATGCTGTTTTAAAAGCTTTACATTTAGCAAGTAAAAGAGTAATAAGAAGCAGTGAATAGGCATAATTCTTTGTGAGTATTATGATATGAACACTCACTCTGAGAGATTAGTTTTCTTAGTTTGCTTCTGGTTCCTAATGTAATCAGATGTTGAAGAATTTGGTTTGCCTCTTAGTTCTTTAAGAGTCCTGCTAAATGAAGCAAAAGCCGATATAGCTAGCATAAGTGAAGGTCGACACTTGATAAAATCTCCTGACCGCTCTGGAGCTCATATCTTATGCAGTCAGCAAGACCATTGACACTGGAGCATTATTACTCCATTACTATCAGGTAGTCATAGTTTAAAAGAACCTCTGATCTTCCCTGGCCAGATGATTCTAGGGCCTGTCATTCTACCTTTTCAAGTCCATAAAAGGGCCAGTGAAAGGATTTTAAATCATTAGCATTAAGTATGAGATGACCATTGAGAGCTCCACAAGGGCAGTAGTTAGGAGACTAGGATTTTCCTGTTACTAGGTATTTAACCTTGCCCAAGTCACCATTTAGAAAATACTTTGAAGTTCTCAGAGGAAGGATATTATAGAGATATTAGATTTCTTATTTTTGTTTTTCTTTCCCTGGATGCCAAAAGAAAAAAAAATTGTTATGTATTTGATGTCATATAATTTGAAACTGTTGCTTAGAATTCAAGCAGAGAAGCCAAAGATCTTTACATCATTTTTTTTTATTCTTTGCCACATTTTAAACACCTATCTTAACAAATTTTAAGGGGCTGTTTTATTGATTTATATTGAGCTTTTCTGTCACCAACCTTTCCAGCAAGTAGGTCAAATGTGTTTATTTCAACAGAGGTTATAAAAGTTTTCAACAGCTAGTCTTTAGGGGTCCCCACTGTTCCAAGAAATAATTTGTTGTTATTCTTAGAAACGTGTTGTTATTCTTAGAGACTCAGAAATTAGAGTTGGGAAAGTTCAATTAAATTCATCTAGTTCATCTCTCCTGAGAATGCATGGTTATTCCTTATATTACATTCTCTGCTGTTTTTTGAGGTTTCCATAATGTGTTCTCTAGGATAGTACCTCTAGATCAGTGGCTTCCAATGTGGGGTCCCCTGGCATTACCCCAGGAGGCATGTGATCAACCAATTGGAGGGAAGGAAGATGGGCCATATTCCACTTGCCCTGAGATAGTTAATTGAGGATTTGTCTCTAAAACAGCTACATAGCTGAATATTCCCTAACTCTGCTCCTTCTCCCAGCTGCACAAGCTGTATGCTTTCCCATTCTGCCCTTGACATTGTCCCCTCAGAGCAGTTATCAATTAACAAAAGAACCTCTGTCTTTTTTCTCTCTCCCTTTTCTCTGCATATACTCCTAGCATCCCTATATTTTCCAGTGCACCTCAAGGCCATGTCAGATGCTAACAATTCTAGACTGGTTTCTGTTCCTCAGCAGTGACCAGTAAAAAAGCCCTTCATTTCCTATCTTTTCAGGTAGAATAGAATAAATTGCGTAGGATGAGCAGATTTGGTTAGGTTTATATATACATTGTATATTTTCTTTCCTCCCCTAAACCTACCTCTGTTTCTGTTGAGAGAGCCACCATCCCAATCCTCACATATTCAGGCCATTGTCCAAATCTGATTATTTTGATCTCTGTAAGTCCTCTCTAAGCTCACATCCATAACCCTAGGTCACGCCATCATACTATGTCTAGTTTCTTTTCCCTCGAATCCAGATTTCCATAAAATTTCCAAAATGATTTTACTTAAGTACAAGCCTGACCATGTAATATTCCTACACAATAAAATCCAGTGATTTCTCAGTATCTTTAGGATAAAATATTGTTTCCTGTTTAATGTACTTCACAGCCTGCCCCCATTCTACCTTTCCAGCCTTATTATATAAAACAAGTTATTTATTTCAACTTTGTCATTTATTTAAAATTTCCATTTTATATATTGTAATATATATGTGGTTTTATTGTAATAATGTATATGTAATTTATAAATAAATATACATATATTAAGGTGCATGATCCGTTTTTTATTTTTTAACTGAGAGGAATATATAATCAAAAAGGTTTGGAGATCAATGGATCTCTCATTTTTTTTGCATATATTTCCTAATTATTTTAGGCCACAATTCTTTATATTCATACATTTTGTGAACTTGGAGATTCTTAGCATATTCCATATTAGTCTTCAGCCAATCAAGCATAACAATAACACCTTATTAATCCACTGTTATTAAAAATCAAGATGATAGAATTGGTTTTTCTGGATAAATGAATTACTATGTAGAAATCAAGACTTTTAAGGAAAAGTTTAGATTTTTTTTCTCAAACACAATACACATTTCCTTCTATTTTTAAACAATAAAGATTAAACCCAATTTAATCTTTTCTTGATCACTCAGGGGTATCGTTTTTGTGCCATAATCACAGTGACATCCCATCAAAGTTATTCAGGAGTGCAGGGCTGTTTGTTCCCATATTAAATTGCCCAGATTACTAAGCTTTTGTACTTTTTTTATTGCTTTTTTATTTGCCTCAATATTACCTGTCATTTCTTGCTTTCACTATTCCTGCCTCTGTTTTTAAGGAAGGATGACACTAAATTTTTCTCTTAACTGTCATTTTGCTCCGTATTATTGTTCATTTCAACCCATTTCAGTATTGCTATTTTTAAGCACTTGTTTTCTATTTATAAATAAATCAAATTTTGTGTAAATAGGTTATTCACTAAGATAAATCAAACATATCTTTAAAATTTCCCAAGCATGGACAAAAATGTTTTAAATTTTATTTTATGGAGATTCTATAGCATAGGGAAAAAAGAACTTGTAACCAGAACTTGAGTGAAAAGATGACTATTGACTTTATTACTAGAGGGTAGTTAGTTGTGAGGATCAAATGAGATTATATCTGTAAAGTGCTTAGCATAGTGCCTGACACACAATAGGTGCTATCTAAATGCAAACTCCCTTTCTGTAGAGAAATCATTTCACCTTCCTAAGCTTCAATTTTTTCATCTGTAAAATGGGAATAATAATAACACCTGCCTTCCAGGATTGCTGTGAGGATCAATTGAGATATATATTTGTAAAGGGTTTAACACACTGCCTGGCACACCATAGTTGCTATTTTAAATGCTCATTTTCTACCTGTATAGAAATCACTTAATTTCCCTAAGCTTCAATTTCCTCATATGTAAAAGGAATTTGCACTACTTTCCTCACAGAATTGTGAGAAAAATGCTTTTTAAACTATATAATGTCATATAAATAGTAACTGATATTATATTGTCTTTGTAGCCAATCGGCTACAAGCCTTCATTAAAATCTTTTCATTGTTTTATAATTATATCTCATTTTTTATCTTAACTAAAAATGTTGTTACCCTTCATTCTCTAGACAGATCCATATGACTTCTGGCTGCTTCTAAAAATCAAATCCAGTCTTAAAGGATGAAAATTTGCTATTAATGATTTGGAATTGAGTATATCATTAATATGAGTAGTTACAATATCATAGGATCAAATAATTAATTTGACATCAATGATCACCTATTCCAGCCTATATATAAAAGAAATCTCTATTGTTATCTGGCTTTTGCTTGAACACCCACAAGTAGAGAAAACACTACCTCTTTAGATAACTCATTAAGCTTTTGGATAGTTGTAATTATTAGGCCATTTTTCCTGCCCTTGACTACAAATTTGCCTTTTTGTAACTTGCATCCGTTGTTCTTAGTTCTGTCCTTTGGAGCTAAATAGGACAAGCTCTCTCCTCCTTCCATAGGACAGATAGCACTTCAAATATTCAGACTCTTGTGCCCAACTACCTTCCCCCTCCTTTTTACCTTAGATTTCCCTTCTCTAACTAAATATCCATAGTTCCTTCAGCTCATGCTCATATAACATAGAATAATGTATACTGTAGTGACACAGTAGGTAGTGTACTAGATCTGCAGTCTAAAAGATCTTGGTTTAAATTCTGCCTCATATACTTATTAGCTGTGTGTCATTTAATCACTGTCAGCTTCAGGTCTCTTCTAGCTCTATATATGTGATCTTGGGATCCTTCACTATTTTTGTTGCCCTGCTCTAGACATACTCTAAAATATGGAATGCAATAATGACAGTATCACAAATGTAGTCTAATAAATGTAATCTAATAATTCTGAGTACTATAGTCTCCCTATTCCTGAAAGCTTCTTAAATTTAGTTCTAAACTGTATTAGCTTTTAAAACTAACAGATCACATATCTGACTCATATTAAGATTATACACCATGAAAAACTCCATATCCTTTTCAGAACAACCACTTTCCTCCAAGTCTACCATATCCTATAAATAATATATCCCAGGGTAAGATTTTTACAAATTTATCACTATTGAATTTCATTTTACTAGATTCATTCCATTGTTCTAGCCTTTCATGATCTTTTCTAGATTCTGCCTGGTTTTCAGTGTTGTGTTTGTGTTGTCAGCAAATTTAAGGCGCCTACTACCTATTGTACAGTTTTTCAAGCTATTGATAAAAATGTTCATCAGCAAAAGACTAAACATAGATCCTTAAGGTTCTTCTTTGAAAATTTCCTCTTACACTGAAGGGAACCATTATGAATCTATTTGATTATATTATTATCTAATCCATACTTCTCTATCTTCTCCAACTTCTCTAAAATTTGGCATATTTTATCAAAGGCTTTGCTAAAATTTAGATAAAGTATATCTAGAGCATTGTTGTCTTCATCTATTCATTAATCCTATCCAAAAAGGAAATGAAATTGATTGAAAAGTCATTCACTCAGTTAATGAATAAGTACTTATTATATTATATGCTAAGAGTACAAAGACAAAAATTGAAACAATTGCTACTATCAAGTAGCTTGTATCCTACATGAGAGACAATGTTTTCATATATAAATATAGAAAGAATAAATGATATACAAAATAAACAAAAAAGTGGTGAGGAAAACATTAGCAGTTGGAGGAAACAGGAAAGATTTTATATATGTCTGGGGATCATTCTTTTTTGGGTCATAGACCCCTTTGACATTTGGCTAAATCTATGTATCTTTTCTCAGAAATGTTTTTTTTTAAATATTCTTCCTTTATCCCATGTATTTTTGTTTGTTTATGAGGGATTTCCTCTCACCTCTTCCCCCACCCTCCCTTCCAGATTCTAAAAAGACTCCTAAATGTTTGTAAAATATAAGCATAGTAAGTAAAAATAAAATTTCCCACAAATTTCCAGCTGTCTCATTTTGCCTATAAAAGGTGTCTTAGAAATATTATTTCATTTAGCTTAAAACTATGCCATGACTTTTAGAATATCTTTTGTATTAGACCATCTCTCTTTCTGTCATAAGGTGGGAGCATCCTTCATAACTCTGCTCTGGAATTATGACTGATCATAGTTTTTAACTCTTTCAAAGTTGTTTATTTTTGAAATATTAATATTGCAGTATAAATTGTTCTCCTGATTCTATTCATTTCACTCTGCATCAGTTCATAAATATCTTCCTAGTTTTTTCTAAAACTGTCCATCATTTCTTAGAGCCAACAGTGTTTCATTTGTATTCATCTCCTGTACCATAATTTGTTCAGCCATTTGAAGGGAATGCTTCCAATTCTTTGCTATTACAAATAGAGCTGTTCTAAATATTTTTGTATATAGAGGACCTTTTCCTTGTTTTTTTTTCCTCATTTTTTTGAGCTTTAGGCCTAGTATTGCCTGGTCAAAGGACATGCAGAACTTAGTAATTTTGTGACCATTTAAAATTGCTTCCCGGAGTGGCTGTGCCTAATTCAGCTGTGTCCCAATGACATCCATGTTCCTGTTTTCTTATGGACTCTCTATTGTTTATCATTTTCCTTTTTTTGTCAGTTGTAGTTGTGAGGTAGAGGGTCACAGTCAGTGGGGAAACTCTGGTAAAGTATAAGACCTTTCAGTCCAGAGGGAACCTGCTAACAGTGTCTGGTTTAGTTCCCCATCTTCCCTATGGGCTCTCGGGCTTCCTGAGAAGTCAGGGGGGGCAGTGACAACCTATGTTGAGATTGAAGCAGAGTGATACCAGGTGGTAAACTACATACAACAGTAAGTTGTTTATGTGGTCCCATGTGCACAGTGTTGTTTTTGTTACATTATATAAAGGGGAAGGTCCTTGAAATAAACAGACTCCATTTTCCCACCATCCTCAGGAGTCCCGTCTCATCATTTCTCCACTAAGAAGGTATATTTTAATCACCCGGGTGTGGGATCTGTAGAAAGCAACAGTACGTTTTGTCATCCATCTTGGGGGCTCTACAAAGCAGGACACAACAAGGTGAAATCTCAGAGTTGCTTTAATTTGTGTTTTACTATTTTTTACTGATTTGGAACATTTTTTTCAGGTGGATATAGATTCAGTTTCTTAACCTAAGAATTGCTTATTAACTACTGAGGAATAATCCTTCTATTCTCACAAATTTGAATCCATTTCTTACATACCTTATAAATCAAATCTTTATCAGAGAAATTTGATATAAAGATTTTTTTCCCCAGTTAACTGTTTTTCCTCTAATCTTAGCTGTAACTGAATTTGTTAAAGACAATACCTTGAGGAGGATACTAAAGACTGGTGAAGATTTTTTAAGAATTCAAGAATTATGCATAAAAAGTTTCTTCTTTTAAGAAAAGAATACCAATAATATATTGTTATGGGCTAGAACTCTGTGCTTGAAACAAGGATTCTTACTAGGTGCTAACTCAGTGGAATTGATAAGACAATGGTTATCTAGTTTAGCGTGGTGATTAATAGTTCTCTAGTTCAGTATGATTGATTTAATCTTACAACAAATAATGGTTCCCTGGTGATATAATGATTGGTTTATACTCATATACTTTAAATGATATAATTATAATAGAGCATATAAACTGGGACAAACTCAGCCAGAGTTAGACTCGGAGAAGACAAAGGACTGGAGGTGGGAGCTCAAGCTCTCAGAACCAAGAAGAGAGATTCACCCCATCTTATACCACTATGGTGGCTGGCCTGTCCTCCTGCATTTCCTCCACTGAGATCAAGCTAGCCCAGACCCCAGGCAAGGAGATAATAAAGAATTTGGACTTTAACACCTAGCTATTCTCGTGGTGATTACTCTGCTAAATAAAGGCTAGTCCCAAGAACTCCAGAAAACCAACCAGAACACTACAATATATGTTTGAAAAAACACAGAAAAGAGGAGCAGTTTTGTTACTATTTGTTAAATTTCTTGTATTTGTGACATAGATTATTATAAAGCTGTTTGAATTAGAATTCATCTTCATTTTTGCTAGGTGGGTGAGATGCCCACATTTCAAAAATTAATAATTAATGAGAAATAGTTTTAAGGGGACAGCTACTTAGTGCAGTGGATAGAGCACCAACCCTGAAGTCTAGAGGACCTGAGTTCCAATCTGGCCTCAGACACTTAACACTTCCTAGCTGTGTGACCCTGGTCAAGTCACTTAACTCCAATTGCCTCAGCAAAAAGAGAGAGGGGAAGAGAGAAAAACAAAAACAATTTTAATAAAAGGGAGAAATCAACACAGGGAAATTCTTTTCTGAATGATCTTCAGTAATACAAAAGGAAGAATTTATTTCCAAGTGCTGGAAATGACAGGAACTCTGGAAGTAAATGATCCTTTCCTCTCTTATGGTTTGTGAGAGGAGTGGCAATCTGGGCATAGTCTGACATGCACCATCAGTTTGAAGAAAGCAAATTTCAAAGACTTCAGATGCTATAACGCCCAGCTTCTTAAAACTGGGGTTCACAAAGGGGGCCTCATACCTGAATGTGGTAGTTATGAAATTATGGTTAATTATCAGCAAATGTTTGATTTGTAAACCTATTTTATGTATCTATATACCTTGGGTGACACAAACATTTCTCAGCAGAAAGGGGGTTATAAGGAGGAAAATTTTAAGAAGCTCTGCTATAGAGGAAGTCAGTTTAAAAAGATGGAAGATGCTCAAGAATGAAATTCTGAAGACAAAAAGGGAAATTATTCTAAAGAAGCAGAAAATGGGATTTATCAATGTGGACTGCTGGGAATTTAAAAACTAAAATTTAGTTTAAAGCCTATTTGAGAAAAAATATATCTAAGATGAAAGCAAGATAACATGGATAAATGACTACAAAATCTTGTCACTGTCTTGTAAAATTTATGTCAGGAATGCTAATGCTGTGAATGAGCTAAAGCTGATGAGAGAAGCTAAGGACAAGAATAACAATATAACAGTTAAGGACAAGAATAACAATATAAGAGTTTTGAACATGTTTTGGGAGGGGGAAAAAAGTATAAAAAAACAAAAGAGTTGGACATTTGCTTCAGGTGAATGGAATGTGGACAACTGACAAAAGAGAGAAGGAAGAGCTGTTCAGTTCTTAATTGCTTCTGTTTTCTCTGCTAAGGAAAATATTTATGTATGTCCTTGATCTGACATCTTCCTGGCTTCTCTGGCTTATATCCAGCCCCCTCGCTCATCCCCTTTCCATCGTTCAATCTTTCCATATTGACTGGTTTGAGCTGGAAAATGATTTGGTACTATACTCCCAAAGTCTCATCAAACTGTGCCTTCTCCTTGAACCCAGCAATATTAATGTTAGACACATACACCCTTTCCCTAAAGAGGTTAAAGCAAGGGGCAAAGAATCTGTGTGCGCAAAAATATTTATAGCAATATTTTGTGTTGCAGAAAAGAAATGGAAATTCAGTAGATGTCTACAAATTGTGGAATAGATGGAAAAATTGTGTTTTTTAAGTGTAATGTTGGTTCATAGAGGTACTGAGATCTCTAAACATGACCAGATCTCTTGAATTCTATGCTATAAATATGATAGAGAAGAACATCATGAGGAGTAACTAAATTTTGTGATTATCCTGGACAGAGCTGTGAACCTAGCCCCTAGCAAGCCTTACTGTTTCATTATTGGATTTGGGGGCTGGAGGATGAGTGGGAATGGATCCTGACATAATTGCATTTTTAAAATGAAAAATATGTATAAGAGATTCCTCAGGAGAGGCAAATTGGAAATTGAACTGAAACTACAGTCTTAGGAATTTCCTTTAGCCCTGAAAAGGCGTGACTTGTCCATGATCATAGGCCATACTGGCATCTGCATTTTCCCTTCTCTCCACTGTGCTGTATTGCTTCTCATGCCTAGTTTAAATAACATCATGCTTAATGCAACTCCTTTTGTTCTCAACCTTATAACAAAACCATTTATCATTGTTTTTTCTTTTGTCAAAATCTTAAAATATGAATTCCACAGTTATCGTTCTTGTAATTTTGAACACACAGAAGTTTCATGAACCTGGATCATTTTTTTTTCCCTTTCTTACAAATGCTTGCCACTCTCATATTTTTGCTTCAAGTAATGTCCGTTGCTTTTTGAAGGGAAACAATAGTATAGTATATCTGATTAAATATGTGGTACTAAATATTAAAAGAAAAAAATTATTTAACATCAGTGGCATTTTATTAAAAAAAAACAATAATAAATGCTTATCACTCTTTAATCTAGCTAATGTCCTTATAAATGTTATCCTGTTTTTGCATATGTAATCTTTTTAGTCTTCCTGGCCCATCTTTTGCTAGTGTGATAGGGGATATATATGTATATAACATAAACGGGGTTGGAGGTTGGGTTTTGGTTTGTTTGTTTTTTTAATTTGGTTCAAATGTGGATCTTTGCATCTCACATGTTAGTCTTAATATATTGTTTTTAATATGAATTTATTTAATATCTTAGTTTGAAGCAAATTCAGATGGATTCCTTCATTATCAGCTCTTCAAGAAATACTTGTTGTGTCTATCATATATGCTTATATAAATGGTACATAAAATTAAATGATGAAGTATGGTATTATTTTATTTACTACTAACTTTGTACCTAAATGAATATTTTAACAAAATGAATTTTTTTGTGCTTTGAAAATGCATAAGCCATTTTCTTTCTGTATATCAGCTATTCTTCAATATCTAATTAAACTCTGCCCTCTTCCTCAAAGCCTTTCCTAAGCTTCCCAACATGTAGAAATCTCAACTTCCTTTAACATCCTATAGTAATTATTGTTTCTGTAATTCATTATGTACTTTTATGAAAACTTACCCCTGCTACATTGAGCTATTGAAATAATTTATTGGGAGTTAATTTTTTTGGTATGTTTTTTTTTATTTTTGATAATAGCTTTTTATTTTCAAAATACATGCAATCACCCTTTCAAAACTTTGTGTTCCAAATTTTTCTCCCTCCCTTCTCATCCTCTGTTCCTACACAGTAAATAATCCAATATAGGTTAAACATATGCAATTCTTCTAAGTACATTTTCACATTTATCATGCTGCACCAAAAAAAAAAAAATCCGATCAAAAATGGAAAAAAATGAGAAAGGAAAAAAAGCACACAAACAACAAAAAAGGTAAAAATAATAATCCACATTCAGTTCCCATAGTCCTCTCTCTCAGGGGACAGATATCTCTCTGCATTACACAAGTCTATTGGAACTGGCCTGAATCACCTCATTGTTGAAAAGAGCCAAGTGGTAGTTAATTTTTTTGAATATTTATTATCTTATCTTCCAATGAATAGGGATAGATATAGAAACTAGAAATATAGTAATTTCATTGATGTAGGGAACTTCCAAATGAAGAAAGTCTTGAAGAAGAGCTCCCTGAAAGATTAAATGATTTGTTCAGAATCATCTAGCCAATCTTTGTCAAAGATGGATATGAAAGCAGGTCTTCAGGGCTATGAAGCTTACAGTCTCCCATGTTGCCCTGCCTCTATTTGTCTAAGTGTATTATAATTTGCTTGAGGCCAAAGACTGTCTTTATTTTGTATATATTAATATTTTGTATATCCCTGAGTGTCGAAGTGTACATTGCTGACTACACTCTAGGAACTTAGTAAACATTTAGTAACAAATATGTAACAATTGGTAAACAATATTTGTTGGCTTTATTTTAGCATTGGTGTTTTGGGAACTCCTTTTATTTTAGCATGGAAAATATGAACTCTATATACAAGCATCATTTTTCTGATTCTATTTTTACCAATCCCCTCATTGACTTATCAACTAAACTTATATATTCACGGTTGTACATTGAATAAGTACTTTGAATAAATTACATGCCAATCTTTTCTTTTAAGTATGTTTACTAATTCTTTTAAAGCTATCAATATGCTTGATTATGGAACAATTCAGTGCAATGCCCAAAAGACTAGCATTAAATTATTATTCACCTTTTATGTTGTTCAGCTACTTTTGTTTTATTAAATATTTGTAGAGTAATTCTTACTCTGAATTCCTACAACCCTTAATTAGTCCCTAATTGTTCCTTAATTGTTATTTGTTCATCTTATCCCATCAATTAAATTATAATCTCATTGAGGACCAAGATCATTATTTTTTTCAATTAAAAAATAATTGTTTAATGTTTACCATGTGCAATTAACTGTACTTAAGATTTGGGGGACTGTGGATAACAACAGAAAAATAAGGCAGAGTTTGTGCCCTCTAAGAAATAACAATGATAGTTAGAGAGATAAGGTGTTCCCATATATAAATATAATACAAATTATTTATACATGTATAAGAGGAGTAAACCTCAAAAAAATCCTCTAAGTTCACAATTTTTTTTTTTTTTTGTTAAAAATATTTCAATCGTACCTGGCTTTTGGTCATCCTACTCAAGATTTTCTTGGCAAAGAAAGTGGCGTGGTTTGCCATTTTCTTCTTTAGCTCATTTTACAGATGAAGAAACTAAGGCAAACAGGGTGAAATGACTTGCCCAGAGTCTGGGGCCAGAGTTGAATTCAGGAAAAGTGAGCCTTTCTGACTCCACTACATCACCTAGTTGCCCTTAAAGTTCATTATATGTTCAATAAATGTTTGGTGTATTTGATTATTACATCAGAATGTATGTTTGCTTTCTGTAACTGAGTAATTTAACATTGTAAACCAGTTATTTTCCCTCAGCTCTTTTTCTTTTTAAACCATACCGTATTTCTCCACTCTCTTTTTCCAACGTAAAGAACAAGTCTTTTCCTAAAACTGTTTTACCTCCCAACTAAGTTTTATTCAATGATAGAACCTTGCCCACATGTCCTTTAGTGTTGTTATTTTCATGACAAGTCTCTTTCAAGGTCCTACATTGAAGTTTCTCTTTCCTGTTTAGATTTACAATATTTCAAAGGTATACCTAGCAAAATGGCACCTCTTTTTTTTAACCTTTCTTCTCATGAGTTTTCTTTACGTTTTGATCAGCCTTTATTGAATCTCTCACAAATAAGCTATCTAGATTTCATATGAAGCATTATGAGGATTGAAAAGGAGCAAATAATTTGTAGAATTTACAAACTTTTCCATCTCCAGCGATAGTTACTGTCTCTTAAAACCAAACAACCACTTAATTAAATATATGTAAGGGCTTGAAAAGTGACTAATGGAATACCCTTTACCTGGCTACTTTTTGGTCGATGAGAACATTTTCCTCATGACTTGTAACTGTTGCTAAATTCACTTTTTTAACCTGAATGAATCAATGAGTGTTAGTGTAATATCATCATTAATCTTCTCTTCACTAATGTGAAGGATGACTAATTAAGTGAGAAAGTAGGCCTGAGTACTACTGCAGTTCTTTCTAATTTGTTTATTTGAAAGGAGAGGATCTCCTACCCTATTCCCATGAAGGACTTTTCCTCTTCTCCAGTTCTTAAGGGAACAATAGTATTGGGATACAAGGGAGTCAGTGTCTCCTATTATCACCACTGAGGTTTCTGAGAATGATTGCATAGCAGCCGTTATATTTCAGTTACCAGCCTTGCCCAGTTAGCAAAGTTTGGCTATCAGGGATTTGTTTTTCCAATTTCAGATGGTTGACAACTTTTTTATTTCATTATTTTTTTGGCATTGCCTGAGTCCCCCCCCCCAAAAAAAAAAAAAAAACACCATTCTAACTAGCCATTCCTAATTATTAACTTTGTTTTGACAAATAATGAATATCTAGTAATTACTAGTACACCATTTTAGATTGTCAATCAAGTATGACAACCTAGTTGCTTTAACCAAGTGGAATTAGGGAGAATTTTTGTATGTTTTTTGCTATTTTTAAAATTGGAGGGTGTAGCAACGCAAATTTATCCTTTCTTTTTCCTTCCAAACACGTAAACCATAATTTTACATTTATACGAAAGTCTTGACTGATAGAAAGAAAAATCATTCTTCTAAGGGCTTCAGTTTAATTCTTTAAAATTAAGCTATCAGATGTGTTACAGACTATAAAAAGACTCAGCTATAACTGAGGGAAAAAAAAGTAGAATTTAACACTTCCAAGCAAAGAAAATGTTTTAAAACATGAGGGGATTATCTAAAGCAAATATGCAGAAAATTCCATTTTGACTTTCCTACTATTTTTTTTCCTCTCAGTTTACCCATTGCTTTTCTGGTATATATGAAGTGAACACAGAGATAAATAACAGCAGATTAATAAGGAGAGAAGAACTGATATTATTGATGAAAGTTACCTATTTTGGAAATTACTATTGTTATGTGTTTATATAATGCTGCTACCCAAATGGTTTATAAACATCAAACCCTTAACAAAATTTGATAAACATTTAAAATACTTTAAAAACTTTCCCTTTCCCCCATTGTTCCCAGCATCCCCTTTTTTCTCTCATATACAGATATGCATGTATTCTCCCCAATGACCACCAGACTTCAAGACATGATTGCTTTTCATTGGGAGATTTTATTTTAGCTCATCCTTTTTGGCTGCTCTGAAGTCTGGGGCATTGTTGGTCATCCTCTTCTTCTTGATCCCTTCTTCTCACTAGCTTTCAGAACCCTGCTCTCACCTAGTTCTCTCTTTGCCTATCTGACCACTCCTCCATTTCCTCTGCTGGGTCTTTTTCCAAGTGCTGTGTTCAAATGTGTGTCCCTCGGGGCTCTGTTCTGGACCCTCTTCTCATCTCCCTCTAAATTACTGCATTTAAGGATCATCTCTAGGCTGGAGGTTCTCAGACTTACTTATCTAACCCTAACCTCTCTGTGGACTTCCAGTGTAATATCCTCAAATGCTTTTCAGATTTCTTTGTCTAGATATGGCATAGACATCTGAAACTCAACATATCTAACAGCAAAACCTCTCCACTTTCAAATTTCTCTATGCTGTAGAGACAACATTCTCCTCCCATCCCTTGGGCTCACAACCTGTTGCTAGCTATTACCAAAGCCTGCCAATTTCACTTTTGCAATATCTCTCAAATACACCCCTTCTCTCCTCTGACACTGTCAGCACTCTAATGAATGCCCCGATTACCTCATACCTGAATTAGTACAATAGCTGCTAGAAGGTCTGTGCATTTTAAGTCTCTCCCTACTCCAGTCCATCTTCCATTAAACCAATAAAATGGACCCAGTTAAAATGGAGACTGAAGAAAGCTCAAAGAAATGAAAGGGAAAAGCTAAAACAAACTAAATACATTTTTAATACCAGTCATTGTTAAGGATCTATAAGATTCTTATAGTAAATTACCATTTGATTTGGACTGACAAGTATGTTACAAATTCTTGTGTTGATTTTGATTGCAAATACTTTCATCCGTTTTCTACAAAGAGGCATCTGAAAAGTGGAAACAAAACTTAGTTCTTAGAATTCCACCACCTCATAATCCCTTTGCCTTTTCATTTTAGGGATTCTTCAGCAAGCGCTTGAAAGGCTCCATAAAGAGGACCAAAAGTCAATCAAAACTTGACAGGAACACAAGTTTCCGGCTCCCATCACTTCGCAACACAGATGACAGGTAAGAGGTTGTTTCTAGGAAGAGAAAAGGATGTTTCTTTTGTGTTTGGGGGTAGCAGAGTACTCTGCTAAGCATGGATATAAACAAACAACATGAAAATGTGAGGGAAAATATTTAATTTGTAAAAACATATGAATTTTTAGTCTATGGCTTATCTAAAAGTTCATTCAGAAGAATTAGCAGAATGTGCCAATGCAGTATGCATCAGCAGATAATAATGTATGGTTTATGTGGTATGAAGAAGGTGATCGAAGTACTTTGCTCACAACAGCTTTTATCTTAGGTCAATAGACCAATTTTCCCTCATTTTAGAGATAAGCAAGCTGAGTCTTACCACTCACACAGGTAATGTCAGATCTAGTACTTGTGTCTAATTCTTCTGACTCCAAGACCAATTATTTTTCCCTCACACCACATTGATATGGACCACCTACTAGGTTATTGTAATAGAACAAAGTCAGCTTAACTTCACTATTCTCTGATGTGGAACAAATATCATCATCTTACCTATCCTACAACCTTCCAGGATTCATAGAATCCAATGAGACCATGTATGTAAAAACATTCTGAAAATGTGCCTTCTCTCTTCCCTGCCCCGCCCCCACAAAAAAAAAAATGAATTACCAAAAAGCTAGAGAAATAGAAGGTGCTACTATTATTTATTAAAAGTCTTATTTATTTTCAATTTTTTTGGATTATATCTCTCAAGCCTGCATAAGTGGCCATCTTAACACAAAAAACACAGCCTTTAACCAGCTTCCTATTAGAGATTACATGGGTACATGAGCTAAGTGTGTAAGCAAGAGTATCTGTGATAATTGGCCTGTGATGTGTGAAGCAAGATGTGAGATACTTTATGCATGGTTCTAAAGGAATGATATTTGTTCCCAATATTTCTAGCCCTCTTCATGCTATCATAAGCTGTAGCTTTGGTTTTCATTTTGCTATACAAACAAATCCTTTTTCTATAAAGCATGGAAATCACCAAAGACTTATTGCTCATTTCAAAAAAAAGAAGATGAAACTCACTAAGTTTGTCTATTTATATATGAGTCTTTTTTTTTCCCTTGAGGCAATTGGGTCTAAATGACTTGCCCAGGGTCACACAGCTAGGAAGGGTTAAATATCTAAGATCATATTTGAACTCAGGTCCTTCTGACTTCAGGGCTGGTGCTCTACTCACTGCACCACCTAGCCACCCCATATGATGAGTCTTTAATGGACTACAGATTTATAGAAAGAAGTTATATGGTATGCAAATCAAGGAACAACCCACTAGATTTGCAGTCCAAGGTTATGGATTCAAGTCTCAACTCTTACCCACAGTGGGATTTTAAGCAGTCTTCTCCTCCTCACTGAGCTTCAGTTCCTTTTTCGGTAAATACAGAGTAACAGACATGGAGGTATTTAAGGCCTTCTTCCAATTTCTAAAACGCAGAAGTTTGCCTGTACATTCAGCTGTTCTACAGATGATAGATAGGTTTTTTTTTCTCTATCATCTCTGTATTTTTTAAGCTTTCCAATTACTTTACTATGTGCCAGACACTGGGGATACTAGCACATAGAATGAAACAAGCCCTATTCACAGTGCCCTTAATATTCTAATCAAAGAGGTAGCAAGTGCCTAGGAAAAAAATGCATACAGCATAAATATTAAGTGTATGGATGCAAATTTATAAACAGTTGTACAATACAAGGTCGTTTGAGAAGGAAGATACTAGCAATTGGCGAGATAGGGAGAGGCTTGATCCTACAGTGGGCTCTGTGAGGCAGAAGTCAGGAGGGAGCAGAGTGCATTACTGTCCTGCAGCCCGGCCACGTCTGGAGGCATGGGAAGACAGAGATGAGAGGGGGAGCCACTGTGTGGCTGGAATGCAGGGAAAGGTCCACCAAGGTTCAGAGGATGAATTGGGACTGAGTTGTTTGAGGAGTTTATATTTTATCCTAAAACCAAGAGATAGCCACTAGCATTCATGTTATCAAACCTGTGCTTAAAGGAAAGTACTTTGGCATCAGTGGGCAGAGTGGACTAGAATAGGGAGAGATTTAAGGCACGGTAGCCAGTTAGGAGGCTATTCTGATAATCTAGGCAAAAAGGAGCTAAGAACCTGAACCTGAACTTAAGTAGAGAGAAGGATCAGGTATAAGAGAGGCTGGGAAGGAGAAAATTCCAAAATTTGCCAACTAAGTGGTTAAAGGAAAGGTAAGAATCCAGTATAAATTTGAGAATATAAACCTGAGATACTAGAAGAGTTGTGATGCCTTTGACAGGAATAAAGAAAGTTGAAAGAGGAGAGAGTTTAGAGGGAAAGATAATGAGTTCAGTTATAAACTTGTTGATTTGACGATTTTTCTGGGACATACATTTTGAAATGTATATATTGATGAGTCATTTTCTTCATGTACTTTTACTTCAGTGCTCTGTGTTTCCATAGTTATATTCATTCTAGGATCTAAAAATTGCCAAGAAATAAAGTCTTTAAAATGGCATAATTTAAACTATACAGTTATCCCTTGTACATCACAGGGTTAGGGCATGGCACCTCTGCAATCTGGAAAATTTGGGTGAAATTTTCTGGCCTTCCTTCATACTACAGAAGCAGTCTGAATTTTTTCTTTTTCTTTTATGGGGGATATTTTCAGGACCTTATTGTAAAATTTGTTTGAAGTATTTGGTCATAGGTCTGTGTTATCTGCTGGCTTCCACATGTTGTCTACAAAACTTCCAAAATATTCCCATTTAATTTCTTATGCCTACCCACCATATATCAAAACCAAAATGGGGAAAGTCTCAATATGGAAAGGATAACTGCATTTCAGAAAATTTTCTTTATGGGAGAAAAGAATGTGCAGCTATGAAAGCTTCCCCAAATGTAGTAGCCAGGTTAGTCAACTCCTTGTATTATTGTGGGTCAGCATTTGAAACCTTTGCAAAGAGAGTCCCTTTTATTTTTCTTCATTTCTACAACAACTGGACATTTTAACTTTGCACTAAATATCATCTTTCATCTTCAAACTAAATGCCTGGTTTTATTCTGTCATGTGTTCATGGTAGTTCACAGGAAGAATAAGACTGAGATACCAAATTATATTCATGTCAGGTCTTTGGAGAACTGCTGTTATGTTCTTGGGTTATTTTGGATCCTTTCTACTGACCTGAATTTATTGTTTGGGCCCATCATATTGTGCTACTTCAATCAATAAGCTTTCTTTCTGTCTAAAATTTAGCACGATAAAAGAGTGATAGTAAGGTTTAATATGTTACAAAGCCCTTGTTAACCATTTGAATTAAAGAGGTATAGCATCAGGATTTTGTAAAACAGGACAAAAAAACCCACATAAAAACACACTCTTCCCTTTCTGAGGATGTCCTCACTGTAGTTTAAGTGGATTATAAAATAATAGAAAAGAGTACTAGGCCTTTTTTGCTTCCTGGCCAACTGGTATACTGAAATGCTCTCGTAAATACCTTGGCTCATCACTGGCAATCTTACAGGTGTAACCAAAGATTAGTCATAAATCTCCGGTTCCAGATCATTTACACATGTTATCAAATTCCTTAATTTTGACAAATGAAGTATAGGCCAATAGCAAATATGTCTTTTTGTTACCAAATACATGAAATTTCGAGTGAGGGTAGGGATAGAGACTGTAAGTAGGAAGTTTAGATGGAAATTCTCAACTGAAGAGAACCAAAATCAATTAAAATACAGTCTTGTTCCATCTGAGACTCTCAGGGTATTGTCTTTGTCCTTTTACTTTCTCCTGACTTTAAAGAGACAACTGTTCTAATTCATTGAAGTGGGGATTGTGATATGTCTTGAGATTTTTAAAGGAGGGCTTTAGATAGTTAAAAATTGTATTGGCTGGGCTGGTAACACTTAAAAAGATAAAATTATTTTCATACAGACTGAAGTACTAGTTTAGGATGGCAGAAAGATTTTTCAAGATGAGTTATTCTCTTTTTGTATAAGTGTTACTGCTTATGGTCCATGGGTTTTTCTATGCAAAATACCACTGGGCTTTTTAAGCAGGCAGACTTCATTGATTTGAATAGATGGTAAGGGCTCCAGGTCTGTCTTGCCAATGATCCACAAATCATAAATTCTCTTACTTAGGTCCTGATGGGACTTGGCACTGCTGCTCTCTAAAGGATCAATGTATAATGATCCACATACTCAGAAATCTATATATGAAGTACATGTACAAGAAAGAAGTGTAATTTTCCAAATTATCAGCATTTCTGAATACTCATAGTAATTATTTCTCTGATCAGCTTGAGAGTCATAAAGTCCCATCAAAATTGTAAAACCATATATTTAAGGAATTAGCTTTTATAAGAATTCTGAAGAATTAACAGTATTTTCCCATTACTGGTCCACATTCAAGGTATAAAGAAGAATTGAATGGTAGCCCTTCCTCTTACTCCTGCTATAATGATCCCACCATCTGGTCAAAACTAGGAGGAGCTGGAATACAGAAACCAATGGCCTAGCAACATTCTCAGCCATTCAATATTTGAATGTCAAATATCAATCTCACTCTAGAAAAACAGATTAAGATTTCCAGAGATTGGGATACCTATGACTACTATCAAAACTACAGCCTTCTAAATGGCATTTTCTCATTGCCCAAAATTGATGATAAAAATATTTTAAACTTTTTCACCTTTATGGGATTCCCTGACAAAACAACCAAGTGTCTTAAAATGCTTTGTTGATTTGTGGATGTGAGATAGTAAACTGTTTGGCTCCCATTGGTGAGTGTAACTTAGAAAAACATTCATCAATCTTTGAATTTTACTTTACTTGGAAAATATAGGAAATTTAAGCAAGTTTATACTGACGATTTTTGATTATCGAGACAGAGAGAGTTCCATGAGAGGCAGCAAGAGCCCAGTTCAAAATTCTGCCACTGGCACATACTGGCTGTATGACCCTGGACAAGTGTATTAATCTTTAAACTTTCCCAGCAACTTTCTAAGATTATATGTTGTAGAACAATCCCCAACTGTAATTGATAAGAGTTCTCAGTACTTAAGCAATCACCAGTCTGGTTTAAAAAAAAAAAATTCATGTCCCCAACTAAGTATTTTTTTTTAATTAAAACAATCTCTCAATTAAACTTTGTACTGTATATCTTTGACTCCTTCCTCATCTGTTACCCTTCTAGATGCATTCTAGTATGTCAATATTCCTGCAAAATATAGTACCTGCTTTTGAATATAATACTCCATATATATGAACAATCAAAACTCTCTTCAATTCAATGAGTACTGATTATGGTCCTGCTATATCCAAGGCACTGTGCTTCATGTTGGTGATACAAAGACAAAATCCAAAACCATCCCCTGCTCTTAAGGAGCTTACATTCTACTTTTATCCTTCCATTAATACAGTTTTATATAGTATTATCTTTTTTAAGCAACTGTTTGATTTACTAGGCTAACATTAAGTTTGTAAACAATTAAACCTTCCAGAACTTTTATATATAATTTTTTATCAAGACAGGATTTTTTCCCATTCTGAACTTATGAATGAGGTTTTTAAACCTATATGAAGATCTTGGTCCTACATTTCAATTCATAGCTGAAGAAAATGCCTCTGACTTTAGTGCCATTGTATCCTGCACCATTACATAATTAAAGCTACTTAAAACATGGCAAAGAGCACCCCATCCTCTGACTTTAGATGAAAAGACATACTATTGTGTAGACTTGTACCTCTTTTGCATAGGATACATTCTTATCCTTTAGTTTTTGGACTTTTGGTCTTCATTGTAAAGTCCCCTTTTCTGTTTTAAGTGAGCTGCATATTTCTTGTGTAAGTGCAGTGTAAAGTCACACAACAGGATTTTGTTTTGCTGATCTAACAACCTAAGAGTTTTAAGGAAGTAGAAATTGTTGCTTTGTTTTGGACAAAAGATTCAAGAGTTAAAATAGAATATGTGATCCCTGTCTTTATGGGGCCCTCAATGTCCTTATGCCCTGAATTAGAGAGTTTCTAAATGAATACATAATTATTACATAAATTAATAAATCACATACATTAATACATAAAACATAATATCTGAAATAGTAGAACATCTGACAAGTGCAAAATTCTATTATAAATCATGTATGAGTGAGTGAATAACGGAAGCCATCCTAAAAAGGTTTGATCACATTAGTTGATGTAGAGGAATTTTATCAGTTAAGGCTATTAAGAATATTGTAAGTTCTTCCAGTGAAGGATGTAGATGAATAAAATCATTTTTGGTAAATGTTATTTTTCATCTGAATGTAATTTGAACTGAAAACTCAGAAACTGTCTAATCTAGAAAACCACTTCAATAAGGCAGGTAGTGATGAGTGCCTGGGTGATGTAGTTGCTACAAAAAAGGGAGAGGGGTGGAAGGATGATTAATCACAGATACTGCAGTAAAAAAATTAGAAGTACTTAGTAAATGATTAGGCATGGAAATCAGTGATTTATAAATATAAAAGTGGAACTCAAAATTATAATTTTGGATTCCATGAGAATTTTTTTCAAATTAATACTTGTAGTCTTTTTTGTGAGCTAAATCTCAAGCTTCCTGTGTCGTGGGGACCTCTTGGCTTTCAGCAGATGACCAATTTATCCAGTTCCTGTAGAAGGTACGATTTTAATTGGTACTTGAAGGAAGCCAAAGAATCGAAAAGGGAGAGCATTTCAGGCATTGGGACTGCTAGGAATTTTTACTAGCATCAGTCATCTGCTAGCGTGTCATGTGCAAAAAACTACAAGAAGACTGACATTACAGGATCACAGTATAAGCTTGCGGAGTAGTGGTGGAAGAATGTAGGGTGTAAGATGGCTAGGGGATGGGGACAGCAGGTTATGAAAACTTTGACCAGAGGATTTTCTCGTTTGATCCAGTAGGTAATAGGGAGCCACTGGAGCTGATTAAGTAGAGGAGTAACATGGTAAGACCTTCACTAGGAAAATAATTTTGCCATCTGGATAGAGAATGAACTGGAGTGGGGTGAGACTTGTAGTGAGCAGCCAATCAGCAGACTGTTGCAGTGAGCTGATGTGAGGTAATGAGAGTGTGCACCAGGGGATGTCCATGTCAAAGTAGAGGAGGTTGCACAGGCAGGAGATAGTGCTAAGGTAAAATCAACAGACCTTGGATACAGATTAATTATTAGTGGTAAGAGAGAGGAGTTGGAAATGAACTTCTTTGTGAACCTGGATGACTGTGAGGATAGGGTGCTTGTGCGAGGATAGGGTGCTTGTGCATGGTATTGGTTAAATTAGGGAGCGAAGTGAGCTTGGAGGTTCAGTTTAACATGTTGAGTTTAAGATGTCTGAAGGACATTCAGTTTGAGACATCCTATTGGCAGTTATCTTCAGTGCAAGAATTCAGGTGTAGAGGTTCCACCTAGATAAGTAAATTTGAGAATTATCATCAGAGAGATAATAATTGAAGCAGGAAAAGCCAAGGAGATCACCAGGTGAAATAAAATATAGGAAGAAAAGAAAAAGCCCAAGGACAAAGCTTTATGGGACACCCGCACTTAGCAGGTATGATCTAATGAAGATCCAGCAGAGGAGACAGAGAAGGAACAGTGAGAAAAGTAGAAGGAGAACCAGGAGAGAATGATGTCCTGAACACCTAGAGAGAAAAGAGTGATTGATAGTATTGAAGGCTGCAGAGAGGACAAGGACTTTTGGCACTCAAAAAATCATTGGTAACATTGGATAAAGTGGTTTCATTAAATGATATCAGAAGCCAAAAGCGGAGGCACCTATTATAGGCAGCCTTCTCAAGGAGATTAGCCTCACAAGGAAGGAGAATTATGGGATGATAGCTAGCTTTACTGAAGATGAATGGATCAAGCAGCTAGTGCTAAGGTTAGTATTTAAACCCAGGTCTTCTGATTCTAAATTGAATTTTCTTTCTCTATTATGCTGCCTGAGTAATTTGCTAATGGGGTTGGAGGTGAGGAGGAGGAAGTAGATTGAGGAAAGTGGGAACATAGGAATAATGTATTAGTCTTTGGAAGGATCAAAAAACAGAATCTCTGAGGTGGGGAGGGTATGATCCAAGAAGATTTTATAACCATTGAGGAAGGAGTTCAGGTATATTTTTAGTTGTCAAAGGGGTTTGACCTCAGAATAAGTCCTCTCAGGGCCTTGGGAAATTTCTATGAGGGCACAATGCTATAACTTCACTCTGAAATTAGGTATAGGCACAGGTGAAGAGAGGTGACTTGTTTAATTAAATGTCAAAATGTTATAATTTAGTTTTCCTGTATTTCTGATCTTGTGATATGGAAAACTACCTATATGTATAGAATTTGTGAATAGAGAATTGTAGAGCTAATTTTTACTTTTAAAAAGTTGTATATGTGTGAATATGTGATTACTTCAAGAAAAGCTGTTTTAGAGGTCGCTCCCAGTCAGGTATAAATTATAACAAATTGTCTCTGAGATTCCTTTGCATTCTGAAATTCTATGATTTTTAGGATTTGGTGCTTGTTTACCTTTGCCAGTATAGCATACAAATCAAAAGAACCCTCATAAAGGCTCTGTGGCCCATCCCCTACTGCCTTTTAGCCTCTCTGATGTATTAGGCCATTGTCCTGCCTACTCTAAGTGTAAGTTCCTTAAAGCTATTCCATAAATAGCTTTTTGTCTTTTGTTTGGGTTTTTAATTTTTTTTTTAAATTTAAAGTAGATTAGTTAGCAAAAATAAGCATAGACCACAAACAAATAGGACCTTTGCTGAAGCTATCTTTGATCTCTCTGAAAACAAAGAGCTCTCTCAAAATAAGAGAAGGTGGGGAGATGGTGTAAAGGCATTATAGCAGGGAAGTAAATATGTTCCCAAACAAGAAGAATCCTCATTGGAAGACCAGACAGATCAAGTCTAAATAGACTTCTAACTAAAAACAGCATCTTCTTTAAGAAGAGGGTGGGTGGACTTCCAAAAACAGAATATGGACTTAAAGATATGGATAGGCCCGGCTTGCTCAGTGACTTCCACACAGAAGACCTTTAATAAATATTTTTACTTGAATTGAATGT
Source organism: Antechinus flavipes (assembly GCF_016432865.1). Classification (NCBI taxonomy): domain Eukaryota; kingdom Metazoa; phylum Chordata; class Mammalia; order Dasyuromorphia; family Dasyuridae; genus Antechinus; species Antechinus flavipes. Next base: position 417,244,726 of record NC_067401.1, on the reverse strand, counting down.
ATTCCAATATCCTCAGTTTATAAATGAGGAAATTTGAGTCCACTAAAATGTTAAATGACTTTATTCCATAGAAGGAATAAGTTGCAAAGCCAAGATTTGAATCAGGTACTACCAGACTGAACAGAGTAAAGCTCACTGAATTTCTGAAGTTGGAACGATGGCATGGACCATTTTATTCATTACTCTCTGCACAGTTTTTAAGCAAAGGGAGGTCCCTTAGCAATAAAAGCTAAGAACTAGAAACACCCCAATGCACTGTTAGAAAAGTGCACCTGTGCCTACTGCTTTATCTGCAATTGTTCTAGAGTTCAGTTCAGCAGAGTTGGGGCTTCATAACTGCAGACTTAAGCAGAAATTCTACATTAGAATCCAGGATCCCATCATTGATTTTGTGTTGTCAATAAGCATTTTAAATGAAAATTTTCCTGAATTTGGAACTGAATCAGTAAACATATAGCAGATTCAGCTAAGCCATCTAAGCATTCACTGTAAGACACCTTTAATGCCAGAAGGCTTGGGGAAAAAATGGTTTTTAATTGGGCAGTTAAACTGTGAAAATCCAGCTGTGTTTTCCTTTTCATGAACACTAATCAAAATTCTTCATCAGTGTGTCCAATGGTATGTTTTCATTCAAAGGATCTTTTTAGTTTTTAAGACTGATTTCAGATGGGAACAGGGTTAAAGAAGTATTTTATCTACTGCGGTGAGTAATTGAAAGCTTTTTCTTTGTAGCTGGTCTTTTAAATAGGTCAAGAACAGCAAGCAATCTCGATCATGAAAGCAATTTGATTTTAAACCTTCCCTTTTTTTATTGCATACTTATACACTGGGATTATATAGAAATAAAAGTGTTTTGCTATTTCTGCTGATAATCAAAACCAAGGTATATGGAACTTTGTGTCCATAGTTAGAAGCAAAATTATCCCTGGAAAGCAGTTAAGTCCAGAGAAAGTCAGAATGAAAATATGAATTATAATACTTTGTTTTGTTAAGAAGGAAAGCTTTCTAATAAGGATAACAACAGTGCCTGCTAAAAAGCTATTGTACTTTAAAATTTCAAAGCACTTTAGGATTATTATTTTATTTGATCCTCACAACAGATTTGGGAGGTTATAGCTAGTATTATTCCCATTTTACAGATGAAGAAATTGAGGTAAGCAGAGGTTAAATGACCTTCCCAGGATCATATAGCAAGTAAATAACTAAAGCAGATTTCAGATTCAGGATTTTCTGACTCTAGAGTCTTGACTGAAGACTTAGGGGCTTCAGTAATTCAGTAATTTTATGGCACATTAAGATTTGCTATTTATATCTAAATTGTAAATGGTGGGGGTAGTGTTAAAATGAAGTTTGGCACTATTTGCCTTCCTAGAAACCTAGGCCCAGGTAATCAATTAGGCATACACGAGAAATTTTGAATATAAAATTATTACCCCAATAGTCCTAGTCCTAATATTCACTAAAGAAATAATCACCAGAGCTACAGAAACTCTCTGGGTTTTTTAACTCAAATTCAAAATGAAAATTTTTGGACGAAATAAGAACTGATCAATGTCATTTAAGTCCTGCTTTGGCTTGATAATTAAGCTGCTGAATAGAAAGATATGCATAATCTTCCAGTCTAGTTTTCAGTAAACTAGCTTCTTTGCCTTTCCCACTTGCTTCTCAGAAGCATCAAAACGATGCAGTTTTTCCAATAACTTTTCTACTTATGCTGAAACTGTTTTTTGGTTCATAATGATGTTGAATGTAATCATAGTTTTCTTTATAAGCCCGTGCATAGATATGCTTATTGTATTCATATGCTGGATAAAGAAGAGAATTGTCTATTGACTATTGCAATTGAGAATCTTGGAGGAAACACTCATTATTGATTTCTTCAGATTGTGTGATTATTATTAGTTCTATGGTTGCTAACGTCGACTTTTAGGAATAACTAAAAGAATTAAACAGAGATATGTTCACATTGAAAATGTAATTTGAAGGATTTTGTCTACCTTTCCCCCAATAGCTCATGTGTAGCTTCTCTAATTTGAGGTAAAAATAATGTTTATAACCAGTAGATTAGGGAGACAATTGCAGAGGAATCCAAACAGATATTAATAAAAGGTGGAGCAAGGTAATCCCTCCAGGGCCAGGGTACAAGGCATGAGGGCTGGGCTTGAATTACATCACACAGCACAGTTAAATACAACTTCTCTGATTTATTTCTCAGCCCTTTGGAAATCAGTTCTTTCAAGCCCCAGAGTTATCACAGATCCCATAAACTTGTTAACCGGGAGGTTGGTGGGGGCCTAATCCTTGCTTGCCTACTTTTGCAAGCATGCTCCCTGAGCCCTTCTGCCTTCCAGGTCTAATCTCCTTGTAGGTGCAGCACCATGGCAACAGGCCCAGCCCTGAGCACGCTGGGCACGCCAGAACCTTGTTTGTGTTACCTGAGGGGCAGGAGACAGCCTGCAGCAGGAGAGGAGCGGACCGGAGCTCGCTCCTCAGCCGATTTGGATGAGGCTGGACTTTTTCCCCTAACTCTTCGTTCCTGCTCAGCTTCTAATGAAGGCTTGAAATAACTCCTGGGGGAAAAAAGACCTTTCAGTAATCAAGGGCAGCAGGAAGATTCTCTTCACTGGGCCCATCTTCTGAACAGAGACTTGGCTTTTGAAATATAGTGCAGAAAGCAAGTTGGGGGACCAGGACATGAGGCACCGCCATGATTTGGGGTTGCACTGCCAGGTGGCTGTACAATTGCTTCATGTAGGTGGATGATTAATTTATTTGAAATAAAATATATAGTCTGTTTAGAAAATAGAGAAATGTAATTATGTGAAGACTTTTCAAAGAAGCTTCTTGTTAATCCTACTTCCATTTTAAGTATGCCCAAATCCTTCCTGTTAAAAGAAATCGGGGGGGGGGGGGGGGGGGGGGGGAGAGGGAGGGGAGCAGGAATCAGTGTAGACTTCCACTCCAGTGACTCCTGCTGGGAAAAATCATCTAGAAGCCCCGGCAGGTGGGAGCCAGCTTCCATCAGCCAGATTTTCAGTGAAACGTATTGGAAAATTCCCAACATAAATTACACTGGCTATGGATTTTCCCTTCTATCCCGTCAGGATAGGTGGGCATCACTTGTCAGTAGCTAAGGAGATAGGTTTGAAACAGACAAGTAACAAGTAACCATTGTGATCAGTTCTGAGGGGAAAGGGAAGCCTAACATGCTGCCTCCATCATTTTCAGAAAGGATTGGGGTGAATGTGCAGATCCTATCTATGATAGGATTCTTCTATTTGCCATTTTTAATTATTAATGAGATTCTGTAGTGTTATTCATTTGAATTTGAGAAAATTTGCATTTTTTTTTTAAGAATGTAGGGGAAACCCCTGAGTTGAAGTAGTGGTTGATTTTGTGGAAAATCAAATAGGGTAGAATTCTTTCTTACTCTCTACATTGTTATATCCAAGTCTCCATAAGAATTAGGATGAAGACAAAAACTCTAGTACCAGTTTCTCATAGTCTAACTCCAGAGGCATTAAGTATCTGCATTTATTTAACATGATTATTTAGAGGAAAATGATGGGAGGCACCTATATGTGTTTGTTTTCAATAATAAAGTAATTTGTAGAATATAATTCTTCTGATATGTGCTACTAAGAATTTGTGCTTAGAATCTTTTAAGTGTTTTATGATAAATAATGATTGTTGCATGAACATCCAACTCAGAATTTTAAAATATTGTTTCATATTATATAATTTAATTATTCCAAGCTAGGTAAAGTACACGCATCAAATGTCAGCTTATGCTAAAAGGAAGGGAATTCCTGCTATTCTTTTGATACTTAAGAAAGCAAATCAATTAGGATGCACTAATAGTATTGATTGAGATTAGTTCCTCTGGAAGAAGTTAACAGCATTTATTTGCAAAAGATGCAGGTGACCTAAACAAGTTTCCCTTCAGTTGTGTTTCTTTTAAAAATATTATCAATGAAAGAAGTCTTTAAAACCACCTACTAAAAGTGATGTTAGTCCTTTTAAGAAATGGCATCTCAGAACAGTACTTTGACATTGACAGTAATAATGATTTCATAGTGTAAAGAATTCCAGAATTGAAACAGAACTTTTCTGTGGACTAAATGAGGAATTTGGACCAATTAACTGAAGGAAATCTAGCATGAAAAATTAAAAAAAAAAAAAAAACAGAATGAGATGATAGCAATCTCTTCTGTTAAAAGAAATGGGACTAGAGCAATTGCCTGGGGAGAGAGGGAAGTGGTAGAAACAGAACTCTTGTCTAAAACTTTTTTCAGAAAAACCCAATTTTTAAGTTTCTCCATCTATAAAACAGGGATAAAGAAGAAAAAAATAATGAATACAGGAGAGATTTTAAGAGACTAATAAAATTATTGTATATTTGTAGACTATGTAATATCATACTTGTACAATTTGTACATTATTAACACAAATACTACTGCTGTTATTTGCGAACCAACTACTAACCCATTCCTCCTTTTGCTGTTATTTTGCTTTAATCATTTTTACGTTGGTCATTATCTTACCACAGTAGATCTTAACACTTTGGCTATAACTAACCATTTTCATCCTTTATTAGAAATGCTTTATCATTGCCCTTCCATCATTTAGGTCTCGTGGATTACCCAAGCTAAAAGAGTCTCGTTCCCATGAATCTTTGCTCAGCCCATGTAGTGCTGTAGAATGTCTGGACCTTGGCAGAGGAGAACCAGTATCAGTAAAACCACTGCATAGCAGCATACTTGGACAAGACTTCTGCTTTGAGGTAAAGGAGTAAGGAGAGAGAGTAGTTAAATGCATTGTTTACCATATGATTTCCTGGATTTAGAACTGTGATAATGAATTTTTGGTTGATTGATTATCTTAAAGAAATAGATCATTATAAACTATATACTCTCCAAATAAGGCAATAGGAAGAAAGTTGGGAATCTAATTAATAATATTTGCTAAATCTAGTTATTCAAATTCTTTTTGGCCTATTGTTTCCTAATTGAATAAATCATCCAGCTCTCAGTTGTAGGTCACAGGACAAACAATATCATACTTGCATTATATTATTTTTCAGAATTGATAAAGTCTTCTTATAGTATAACATTTTTCAAAACACTAAACCCCAAGTCATAAGTGGTATTTGAAGATATTATCCAGTACATTGTAAAAGAATCCACAGCCCTAGTCTCTTTACCTTTATCTACAATGTATTGTGTTCTAGGTAACCTACTTGAGTGGAAGTAAATGTTTCAGCTGTAATTCAGCTTCAGAGAGAGACAAGTGGATGGAAAATCTACGCCGAACAGTACAACCCAATAAGGTAATATGGTGGCCTTGGGTTCTTAGCAATTCGAAGGATTCTTGGTAGTAAGACTAAGCAGTCTAAGACTAAAGAGAGAATGTTTTAACAAATGCTATTGGAAATGTTGTATTCCTCATCAAAATTCATTCTTGAAAGTTTTCCACAAACCCTCTGTTGATTTATTCTTTAAACAAGGCTTTTAAACTTGGGAGTCCACAGATCCCAAGGGGCCTGTGTTGAGATTTCAGGGGGAAAATTAATTTGGATGAGGAGAAAATACTTATTTTCTTTATTTTCACTAATCTCTAACTGAAAATTTAGTATTTCTTTCAGTTGTTTAAAATCATTATTCTAAGAAGATATAAATTTCACCAGAATGCAACTGGAGTCCAGGACATATACAAAAAGTTTAAAACCCATGTCCTACAGGGATCCTATCTATCTTTCCAACTTTTAGACATCTGCTTATTAAAAACCTGGTATGCATCTCAGATTATTCCTGGCCTTCATAATCTTCATTAATCCAAATTTTTAATGTGATATGGCCATTTCACTTTAGGTTTCTATCATTTCCTCTCAGTATCCAGTTCCTGTTTATTGGTGAGAGTTACTAGAATTCAAAATGGTAGTTCTCCTTGTTCATCCCACCTTCTTTTGAAGGGCTGAAATTGTTAAAGCAATTAACAATTATTAGCTGCTTTGTTTTTTGTAGAGAGACAGCAGATTAGCTAGATAATTGAGCTTCCATATGGAGAGGTGGCACAGTAGCCAAAGCATTGGATTTACGAGTAAGAGAATCTTGAGTAAGCCACTTAACTTTTCTCTAGCTCAGTTCATTTATAAAATAGGGATCAGAATAGCACTTACCTCACAGATTGTTATGAAAATAAAAATGAGATAACATTTGTAAAGCAGTATGCAAATGTGAATTTATATGAAAACATACCTCTGATTCCCAAATTCCTCATCCATATCTTCTTTGTTTTAGCTTTTTTTATTAACTGTCCCTCTCCATTATTTCCCCACACCCATTGAACAAATAAAAGAAAACAAGGTCCTCAAATAAAGCTAAATATATAACTACCTAGTCCAACAAAACTAATTCCCACATTAGCCATGCCTGGAATTGTATGTCTCCTACTGCATTTGAAATTCATCACTTCTCTGTCTAGAGATAAATAGCACATTTCAACCTCATTCTTCTGGACTTATTTATCAATGTGTTGATCAGAGTTCTTAAGTTTTTCAAAGTTTTCATTCTCTCTAAAGTTATCATTTTTTTTGTTGTTGTTTTGCTAAGGGTTATGACTTGCCTAGGGTCAGACAGCTAGAAAGTAGAAAGTATCTGAGGTTGTATTTAAAGTCAGATTCTAACTTCAGGGCCTATGTTCTATCCCCTATAGCGTCATATAGCTGCTCCCAATGTTGTCATTATGTAAATTTTTCTGTGACTTCTTTGTGGTATAGCTGGATCAAAGGGGATATATAGTAAGGTAGCTTTGTCCTCTTTTCGTCCAGATGAATTACAGTTTACCATGTTTCTTTGTTGATTGTCATCCATCTGTTGTCTACCATGCTCTCTGGTTACTATATTTGCAACCACAAGTATATTTTATTGATAGATATCACAGCTCTATTTTCCCACCCTTTTTAGCTCTCTTATTTCTTTTGAATAAGTATGTCTTTCCAGGATCTCAGCTAATGGGTCTCAAACCAACAAGATTCAGTAGTAACCATAAAATCAATTTACTTTAATTATTACCTATAGTTTGTACAACTGTATACAGTATGAGACTTGAGAGTTTGTTTATTGCAGATTATTTTCATGTATTTTGTCTCCTATAAATTTCTAATTTCCTATTGCTATTCTTCTCTAAGTTGTTGCTGTTCTCCTGTTCTCTCTGTTATCTAGTTGGGTTGACATACTTAAAAGTGTTTTCCCTCTTTTTTTCTTTTTAGTTTAAACATCTTTTCATTAGATTTACAGAGTTGCAGGCAAATATATTTTTGGCAGTCCTTGTTAAATGCATTCTATCTTTGGACATGTGACCATCCTCCCTATATTTTAAGGTACAGTCCATCAGTCTCTGACACTGTGTTATTAGCTAAATCATTCCCAGGTCTTCCTTTCTCATGTGAAGTTCTTGCCATCATTTGATATTCATGATGAAAATTAACACCTATGCATTTAACGACTTCAGTTTATTATTAATGACCTCATAATTCTACAGAATTGGTTTAAACCACAGGTTTAATTAATTAGCATGAACACCTGTTCAGTTATTGTTGATTTTCAATAGCTCTATTCTGAGATAACAGTTCTTGAATTTGTTTTCATTTTTTCATTACAGGATAATTGTAGAAGGGCTGAGAATGTTTTACGGTTGTGGATTATTGAAGCCAAGGACCTGGCCCCCAAGAAGAAGTATTTTTGTGAGCTGTGCCTTGATGATACCCTTTTTGCTCGTACAACTAGCAAGACCAAAGCAGACAATATTTTCTGGGGTGAACATTTTGAATTTTACAGCCTTCCCCCTCTCCATAGCATCACAGTTCACATTTATAAGGACATGGAAAAAAAGAAGAAAAAGGACAAGAATAACTATGTAGGACTTGTCAACATTCCCACAGCTAGTGTGACTGGCCGCCAGTTTGTGGAGAAATGGTACCCCGTGAGCACGCCCACACCCAACAAAGGGAAGACGGGAGGCCCGTCTATTCGGATTAAGTCGCGTTTCCAGACCATCACCATTCTGCCTATGGAGCAGTACAAAGAATTTGCCGAATTTGTCACCAGCAACTACACCATGCTGTGCTCTGTCTTAGAGCCTGTGATTAGTGTGCGGAACAAAGAAGAGCTGGCTTGTGCCTTAGTGCACATTCTTCAGAGCACTGGCAGGGCCAGGGTAGGTGGAAAAGGGGAAGGAGGGCCCACAAACTGCAAATGCTTGACACGATTATACAACTAGGACTTTTCCTATCAACAACTTAGGTCAAATATAAGTGTATTGGTTCATAGTTAGAATAGCTTGTTGAGGATGCTTTGAGTTGAGACAGAGACCGTTCATTTTGTACTTGAAAAGAGCAGTGTTTATTAAGATTTCTTAAACATCATTTAAACTAAATCCATATACTTGATCATCAGCAAAGGAGCATGGAGAATATAAAACTGGCCCCAGAATTATCATGATCTGGGTTCAAGTTCTGCTAGTTCTGTGATCTCCTGGGCATGCTCCTTAACCTGTCCTGTTGCCTTGAGGGAGCTCTCTGTGTTGTAGAAAAGGCCTGTCTGCATTTGGTTAAAGCACTTCACCTGAAGCCTAAAATCATCTTCCTCATTATGTAGCATGCTGGCTCAAAATACGGAAGAACTGGGTTTCAATCCCATCTCTGATACTTAATAGCCATGTGACAGTTGACAGGCCATTCAACTTCTGTGATCTTCAATTTTCCCTTCTATAAAATGGACTTAATAACTGAATATTTCTTAGGAGTATATAATAGGTGCCAGTGAGCCTCACATGTGTAAAGTACTTTGCAAACTTTGAAGAGAAATAGACATACACATAGGCAGATGATTATTCTATTTTATAGTTTAATTTGCTTGCAGTAGTCCAGAATTTTTTTGTGCTACTATTAGTAATTTGAGGGGACATTTAATAACACAATTTTGGGGATACTTCTCACTTTCAATATGTTAGGTATGTCTTTTGTTTCTTAAAATTGCTCATCAATAGCAAAAAGTACTATTAATGCTTATTAATCAGTTGTTCTTTTGTGGTTCTGAATTACCCTAGATAAAAGTCCATTAGTGCTTACAATTTTGATGTAAAATGAAAAAAATCATTTAATAATTTCTCTTTTCATTTGATAATCATATACTTATAGTGTACTAGTTTACTCTTCCACCTTATAGCAGCTAAACTGACACCTTTGACACTCAAAAGCAAAGAAAAAAGAATCTTTTTTTTTCCCCCTGAGGCAATTGGGGTTAAGTGACTTGCCCAGGGTCACACCAAGAAAAAAAGAATCTTAAATGAATTCTGTCTTCTAGTCTTAAGAGACTCCACTATTCTCATTTTAGAAGATAGGGCATCCATTAATCACATGATTTCCTGCAATATGCATCATTTTCTCAGTTGCCTTCTGTTTTCTTCAATCATGCCCTTCCAGGATTTTCTGACAGACCTGGTGATGTCTGAGGTAGATCGTTGTGGAGAGCACGATGTATTGATCTTCAGGGAGAACACAATCGCCACCAAATCCATTGAAGAGTATCTGAAGCTAGTAGGACAGCAGTATCTCCATGATGCGCTTGGTAAAAAGCAAATCCCCATCCATATCCATTGTCTTTCTGCTACTATTTCAACCTAAAGAAATAATAGACTCACTTTAGTAGTTTCTTATCTCCAATTTGCTCTGTAGTCAAGTGTTTTTTCTCTTTTTCTCATTTTTTTACTTGATTCCTTTGGTTTTGATTTTGACTAGTCAAGAAACTGTGCCGCTTAATTTACATAAGTCCCTTTTTGCATTCACATTATAAACTATTGTAAAACTGCAGATGAAGCTTTTAGAACAAGTCCATGTTCACCATAGGTATTCAGTAAAATATATATTGACTAAATACTTATTGTTGAGTTCACAAAGCAATATCGCCTTCATACAATATGGTGAGCTAAATAAATTTCATTTGAATGCAATAAAAATGTATTTCCATATTTTGAATAAGAAAGAGCAATTTAAATAGATGGTGAATATTATATTATTTACTGGTACATAAAACATTGTTTAACAAAGACTTAGGACAAGGGATTTGAGTAATCAAATCGATCTGTTACTTTATTTAAAATATAAGACAAATGGCCAATGTGGAAAAAAATGGTTACTCTCAATGGAGTAATTTTCTCCACTGGTACTTTTTCTGGGGGTAGATTGTATTGTTTATTTTGCAATTCCTCATTGTGCTTTGTGTGATAAAATTCAGTTAACTAAAATTCCTCTCACTGGATACCTCAATTAGGTTGTTCTTCAGTTATGCTTTGGGTCTGTGAACTCTGAAGAACCTTTCCGCTTTTAAACTGCAACTGGAATAGCTTCTGTAATCAACTGAAATATTTTTGTTATTTTGTTTTGTTTTTTAATTTTTTTAAGGAGGAAAATGACAAGTAAAATTTTTGTGTTTTTTTTTCCCCCCCTGAGGCAAATGGGCTTAAGTGACTTGCCCAAGATCACACAGCTAGGAAGTGTTAAGTGTCTGAGGTCAAATTTGAACTCAGTTCCTCCTGACTTCAGAACTGGTGCTCTATCCACTGCACCACCTAGCTGCTCCAATCATGTGTATTTTTTTTCCAATAGCTTTTTATTGACAGAACATATGCATGGGTGATTTTTCAACAATGACCCTTGCAAAACCTTCTGTTCCAGCTTTTCCCCTCCTTCCCTCCACTCCCTCCCCTAGAAGGCAGGCAGTCTCATACATGTTAAATATGTTAAAGAATATGTTAAATATGATATATGTATACATATTTACATAGTTATCTTATTGTACAAGGAAAAATGGATTTAGAAAGAAGGTAAAAATAACCTGGGAAGAAAAACAAAAATCATGTATATTTTTAAAGCAATTCCCAGACTGTGTTTCTAAAGTCAGTGTCAATTCAGTTGACAATACTGACCTATGATAATCTGTGTTTTAGATAATGACTTTAAAGTACCAGAGGAACCTTAATCATCTAACGAAAATTAAATATTGTTATCATAAAGCATTTGCTTAGCCAAGGAAGCATACCAATAAAGTTTAATATTAATAATATATAACAAGTAGACATTGACCCCAAAAGATCTTGAGCTAACCCTCAGTTAATTAGAAAATGTAATGGACAAGAACATTGACAGGTTCCTCCCAGGAACTAGGGTTTTACCTTTAACTCTCTGCACTTGGCATTCAGTGCCTAAATGGTATTGATTAAAATGTCCTCAGAATGTGGATAGGATTCAACTTAAAATTTGTTAGTCTATTGTATGGCACACAACTGTCTTAATCTGTTTTGATTAAAGCACTGCAAACTCTGTCGCCTTGACTTATTCATACTGTTTCCTTGGAGTTGAGATTCACCTTTGTGGTTAAAATCCAATCAGCCAATAAACAAATATTATGTACCAGACACTGAGCTAGACACTGAGGATGCTAATACAATAAATGAAACCATGAAGGATCTACATCTTAATCAGACAGAAAACAAGAAGCTACATAGGTATAAATAGAATATTTATAGGAATACACAGGTATAAATAGAATAAATATAAATAAAGTAGCACAGATAAATAAATGCAAAGTAATTTTTACAAGGCATTTTGAAAGAAAGGCCACTGGAGATCAGTTAAGGGCATCAAAGAAGGCTTTATGCACAAGATGATTCTTGATGTATCTTGGATTAGAGGAACTAAAAGTCTCAATAAGAAAAATGGGTTTCAAAGGAGAAAGCTTTCTTCACAGAAAGAAATTCCACCAGACAGGTCCTTAAAGGAGTTTCCTCATACTGGCCTTACTTAATAGACCTCTGGTGGTAAAATTCAATTCATTTCAGATACTTCTATGTTAAAATATTTTTGTTTATTCCCCAAAATTCTAGAAAATAAAGTATTGAAATTTAAAGGTAATAAAAGTCCTGGAGTTTTCAAAGGACTGACTTTCATTTGAACAACATATTAAAAAGAACCCCATTTCACTTTTGATTTCTCATAAACAATAGGAGTTATAACTAGATCTTTGAAGATTATAAGTGTTTTTAATTAGACACTATGTGAAATATATTTCCAGAAAATTCTGTTATTATTATAAAACATCCATATTATCAAACATTTTATCAATGTGTTTTGAAGAATGATCTGTACTCTTATCTTCAAACAAATCTAAAACACCTTAATGCAGATGGTAATATTTTTTTTAAATCATTCATTTCTTAGCCCTAAAATTTCATTTGGCTTCTCTATCAACAGTAATAATGGAAAGTACATGTTAATAACTGTGAATTATTAGTATCAGTTATTGACTAGCCTTAGAGAACCTTGGAGAATTACAGAAAAAGAAGATATTATGACTATAATTTTATGACATGGGCCACTTTCTCTTAGATCATTCTATACTGAATTCTTTGCATTACAATAAGATCATCCTTGTGTGAGTTAGTAGATAAATAATTAACAATATAAATGTTAGTTTGGGGCATTTAACATCTTAAAAATTATGCAGACATACATATATCGCTCTCAGCAAATTTGTATCTCAAAACTAACACTTGTCATTCTCCATTATAGCATTTTTAAAATGAATTTGACTCTTCATCACATTGCTAATTATGTCAAGACTATCTTATCATGTTAATAGGGAATGTGCCTCCTAAGACAACTGTTCTTCACAATTCCAGGAAAATGATTTTGATCACTTCATTGAGTTCTTGTGAAATTGTTTCTGCTCAATGGTACTTAAGGAATGTAAACTGATTTGAAGGGAACAAGGACTATTCTTGCACCTTCCTTAGAGATCTACTATGAAATACAAAGGATATAGAATATTCATAGTCACAGGTCTTACTCTTCCAAGGTGATGGATTTAACTGTACTTTTAAATGTCTCTTGGGGAAAAAAAGGACATCAAGAAGAAACTAGACTCCAGTTTAAGTCTATTGTATAGTTAGTACTTGCAGTCATAATTCATTCACATTTTGTGTTCAGTGTTTCTTAAAAGGTGATAGCAATGTTGACCAACTGTCTACTATGTTGAGTCATTATAATGGTTAATGAATTTAATGTTTATTAAGTAGCTTGAGATCTTCAAAAATAACACCTCTGATCTGCAGCATCATTATCTAGTCTCTGTCAGAGACAGAATATCTTGGTACCTAAGACATGGTTTCAGAGCAATTACCCTTGATGGACAGTCATTCATACCCTTGGCATCTGGTCTTAAAAAGCAATTCCCCATAGTAAATTCTAGGGCAAAAGACAATTGCCAACAGAAAACCTAAATAGGATTTTGATGCTATTCAGGGACACATTCCTTATAATTGCCACTATCTGTCATCTTCTTCCCTCTAATAGGGGAGTTCATCAAGGCTCTGTATGAGTCAGATGAGAATTGTGAAGTAGATCCCAGCAAATGTTCATCCAGTGAATTGTTTGACCACCAAAGCAACCTGAAAATGTGCTGTGAGCTGGCTTTTTGCAAAATCATCAACTCTTACTGGTGAGCATATGGACGTCACTTTTTGCCTAGATGACTTAAATATTTGCATATAAGATTAACTGTAGGCTTTTTAAAATCTCCCAACTAAAGGAATATGTTGTATCATATACTGTTTTGTGTATATTTATGTTTAATTGGGGTTTTCCTTTTTTCTCACTAGCGTTTTCCCCCGTGAATTGAAAGAAGTGTTTGCATCTTGGAAGCAACAGTGCCTGAACAGAGGCAAGCAAGATATCAGTGAGCGTCTGATCAGTGCCTCGCTGTTCCTCCGTTTCTTGTGCCCGGCTATTATGTCCCCCAGCCTTTTCAGCCTTATGCAGGAATATCCTGATGACCGGACATCTAGGACTTTGACACTCATTGCCAAGGTTATTCAGAACCTTGCAAATTTTGCCAAGTAAGTGATGGTGACTAATGACATCTCTCAAGTATTAAAGTTAAAAAAGAAAAAAGAGAGAAAAGGAGGGAACATTTGCAAATTACAAATTTATACAAACATTTAATTATAGACTATCTTAGTATAAAGAGAAATCCTGGAAGGATTACATGATCAGATAGAGTGTGTGTTTGGATGTGTGAATGGGTATGTGTGTTTTTGTGTGTGTGTATGTGTGTGTGTGTGTGTGTGTGTGTGTGTGTGTGTGTGTATAAATTTTCCAGAAGGGTACCACTACTGCTCTGCTATATTCATCTATACATCACAAACAGTCATAACATCACAATAATATCACAAACAGCTTTACTGACAGTTGAACTAATTCTGATCAAAGTTACAGCACCATTAAAAGATTCTCACTAAATATCAATTCTTTACTGTTTGTGTTCATTGTAAAAAAATTGTTCATTGTAAAAAAATATTTATAAGAATTGTTATAATTGATTTAACCATTATTTTGTATCAGCATTTATTGAATATCTCTTAAACCCTCAATGTCATGGTGAACACTGTGGAAACATTCAAACATAGTGCTTGCTTATAAGAATTCCATAAACTCTCTGGAGAGAAGGTACCATGTATCTTCTTAAAGATATGAAACCTTACATGAGACCTTCATGAAACTATGTATATGTTACATGTGTGATATAGGTATAAGTACTGCTAAAAAAATTTTAAAATGTGAGAAATTAATGTTGGCTGCATTAATTGTGGTGAGCTTCATGGGGGATTTAGGACTCATAAACTTTGAAGGATAAATAAAAGTTGGCTGGATGAAAGGGTGGAAAAAGTATCTCAGAGGAGAAAAACAACACTGGCAAAGAAAAGTATATAGGAAGATGGTGGTGGTGGTATTAGTAGTAATAGTAAGTAGTGATAGCAGTAGTAATATTTATATGTGATTTAAGGTTTGCAAACAGATTTTACATGTGCTATCTCATTTGACTTTCACAATTACCTTCTGAGTTAGTGGGTGACAATAAAAAGAATGACTTTGATGGAGAAGGAAAGACTTTGGATATAATCTTATCATCTATAGAAAACCATGAAAGATTTTTGAGCAGAGAAGCGAAATGATAAAAGTGTTATTTTAAGAAGATTTCTAACCCTTCCTAACTCCAAACAAGAATGTGCATTTTTATTCCCTTTTTTTACGAGTATATTCTATATAAAAATTCATATCTTTTTTCCCCTTTGCTTCAGGTTTGGTAACAAAGAGGAATACATGGCTTTCATGAATGATTTCTTAGAACATGAGTGGAGTGGAATGAAGCGCTTTCTTCTGGAAATTTCTAACCCAGACACCATCTCAAATACCCCTGGCTTTGATGGCTACATTGATCTGGGCAGAGAGCTTTCTGTTTTGCATTCCTTATTATGGGAAGTTGTTTCCCAACTTGATAAGGTAAAGCAGGCTGGAAGCATAAAAGGGGAGATGGGAGATATGGAATCTTAATGCACCTGAATACAGGATGGCATGAGATGGTGACCCATTTCAGCACTGGTTGAAAAGATAACATTTGGCCCAATGGTTCTAGAGATAAGCAGGTTTGTAAATAGAATGATTCATCCTAAATGTCTAACTGCACTTACTATGTATACTACAGTGTTCATTATGTGGACAGTAGAAATAGAGGTGCAAATAAAAAAACTCTTTGAGTAACAATACATAGCAGTTAGTATGTACATTTGTAATAGTATCCTCATATTGGTGAAATAATGAAAAACCTTGTATCTCATCTAATAGTGGATCTAGAAATTTGTGAAATTTTGCTGGTTTGGGTGCTTCAGCAAACATCTGATATCAAATATTTAAACTTGCAGTCCAAGTCATACATGATAGAGTGAATCAGGATCCCATATAGTTATTTCAAACAAAAGTGCTGATGTTGTCATAAAACTGAGGAAATTATATTCAAAATAGAGAAATACATTTCCTTGCAGTCAGAAAAATGGCTTTCATAATTGCTAATGCCACAGAGTCCACCTGGGATTTGAAAATCCAGGTGTATTGTTTCTCCACAGGTGTGAATTAGACACATAGGAAGCAATCATTTTAAGTAATTTCTTTTTTTGACTGTTACCCCACTTGGAGGTTAAAGAAAATTACATTTTCTCCTGTTCCTGATTAAATTTCTATCATGCCAATCCTACCTTTAGGAAATTAGACAGGAAGAACAGTCTTCCCAGAGGAGAATAACTCAGTGGACTTTGGTTACCACTAAGATTTGTGGCTATAATTATCTATTGATGTATCTGTTCACCACGGATATGATATAAATATATATGGTAGTATGTTAGAATAATTTCCAAAAACAAATATACTTTGTCATGATGAAGATGTATATAGTTATTTTCTAGCAACACTTGAACATTTGGATACAAAATTAAGATGCCTCATATTGCAAAACTTATTTACAAAGACCATTTTCTTGGGGTCTCTTAAGCATTAGTGTGTTTGGCAAAAACCACAAGCATCAGCTCTGTTCTGGGTCTACCTTGTGGCTTTCACATCTGCCCGAGTATATCTGAAATTTTAGTTACTGATCAAAAAAAATCACTAGGCAAAATGTGAGTGAGAAGAGAAAGAAGCAGTATGTTTTTCATTTGAACAGTGTGGAGGAGTTTATTGACTGCTTAGAAAAGGGATTCTTCACTTGGAATCTATGCATTTGTGCTTTTTAAATATCTTAGTGGCTATATTTCATGATAAGAGATTTCCTATGTGTCTTTATTTTATGCATTTATAAAAGTATTATTCTGAGAAGGAATCCATAGGCCTCATTACTCTGCCAGAAGAATTTTTGAAGCAAAAGACCAGGGAACCCTGGCTTGAAGCATAAACTAAAGCTAGAGAGGCCAGTTGAGCTTATCTTTGTTTCCCATTAAAGTCACCAGGCCTTCAACAACAATCCAGAAGTCTAGTAATAAAGAAAAAAAAATAGGAGAAAGAAAATTGGTACTGAAAGATTATTTTTTATTGCAAAAAGCATCAGCAGGGTTTGAAATATTTTGTGGAACAATATTAGCTAAGTCTGAATGATGGTTTAAAATCTCTGTGGTGTAAATTTGCTGCTTCTCCACGAATCCAGACTTAGCCCTCAGAAGCTGGGCTATCCCTAGGAGCCTCTCCTGGTGGCTGTTGATAGGACGTTGTTGTAAAGAGATTTGTTTTACTGATGCACATTCAACTGGCAGTAGAATGTGGCGGTCAGCATACATAGAAAATGAGATGTTCCTGCCAACCTCCTGCCCCTCCAGTACTCCCTTGGATCCCTGAATGCAGTACCTTCTTGTATGTCGGCATGCATTTCTTTTCCCATGTGACTTGTTAACCCTGGAAGTTCCCTCCAGCTAGCCGACCCAGTAGCTTTTGAATGCCTTTTTATTAGGTGTTTGGTTTGCCTCATTCCTGCAGCCCATCTTGACCTACTCCACCCCCACAGACTTAGTCTGCTTTGCATGCCCATTTTAAATTGGAATGGCAATGTGGTTGTATTTAGCATGTCTTTATTTTTTTTTTTTTGCATTAATCCTAATTTCTTTTCTATTTCCTTTCTTTCCTCAATGTCCGCTGCACACCTTGTTCGCCTCTTCATCTCGTCACCATGGTTACGCTGCTCCATAACAATGCATTATGAACCTGCCACACCCACATGCAAAAATCTACCCTTCCTTCCAACCTTCACCCCTCCATCAATGTGCATCATCCCCCCCCAAAAAAAAACCATGGCGGATGTTCCGATGCTTATTATCCAATCAGGGTGAAAATTCCTTCCTACAGGCTACGGTGGCAAAATTGGGACCACTCCCTCGTGTTCTTGCTGATATTACCAAGTCTCTCACTAATCCTACACCAATACAGCAGCAATTGAGACGTTTCACTGAACATAACTCCAGCCCAAATGTCAGTGGCAGTCTCTCCTCAGGGCTGCAGAAGATATTTGAGGACCCCACTGACAGGTATGAAAGACGAAGAATTTAAACTAATATCAAATAGGTGAAATATCAGGAGATTTGGTTAAATTCTAGAAAACAAAGATCTACTTAACTTTGGACAGTCTCCCAATATAGTGGATATATCAGTTACTTCTCTGGGCCTTGGTTGTTTCAACTGTAAAATGATGTAGTTAGACTAGCTGGCTATTCTCTAGTTCTCATGTTTTTCAGTTTTAATGTTTAATGTTGGTGATTGAAAAGTTACCTTGAGTGAAAAGGAAGGCCTTCAATGATCTTCTCTATCCCCATATTTGATCTGTTTCCCAACAGTAGTAATTAAAAGATAAATTCCAAAAGAGAATATTTGATCTATATCAAATGAAACTCTAGTTCTAATATATTGAATTCTAAGTATGCATGGCTGAAGGGGGAACATAGAAGGGGAGGGAGATTGGCAAGACCTAGAAGATCTATAGAGAAATTTTGTCCTATTGAGATAAATTAGGGAGGAGATAATAATAGGTTAAAAATCAAGAGACTTGGGAGAAATTAAAATCATATTTGAACATTATTTAGAAACGCAACAAAGTAATGGCAGTAAGATTCAGAGGTGTGGGTCTGTTCCTTTAGAAAAAACTACAACAATGTAATATATTTTATCTTCAAAATCAACTCACTGTGAAATTCAAATTTGAAGAGAAAACTGTGTAAAGAGAATAATTGGTCCCATGAAATTTCAGAGAGAATTGTCATGGCTAATATGAATTGCTTGGGTTCTTGCCTGGGTGGTAACTCAAAATCTCTTTCTTTTCCATAGTGATTTGCACAAGTTAAAATCTCCAACCCAGGAAAACACAGATAGCTATTTTAGAGGTAAAACATTACTGTTGGTTCAGCAGGCATCCTCCCAAAGCATGACTTATTCAGAAAAAGATGAAAAGGAAAATGGACTTCCTAATGGAAGGAGCATTTCACTTATGGATCTTCAGGACCCCCATGCTGCTCAAATGGACCATACATCCATCATGTTGGATGTGCCCATGCGGTTGACCGGCAGCCAGCTTTCCATCACTCAAGTGGCTAGTATCAAACAACTCCGAGAGACACAGAGTACCCCACAGAGTGCCCCCCAAGTGAGGAGACCTTTGCATCCTGCCTTGAGCCAGCCAGGCAGCCTCCAACCCTTGTCCTTCCAAAACCCAGTGTATCACCTCAACAACCCCACCCCATCCATGCCAAAGGCCTCTGTGGATTCCAGTTTGGAGAACTTAAGCACTGCCAGCTCCAGAAGCCAAAGTAATAGTGAAGATTTCAAACTCAGTGGACCCAGCAACAGCAGCCTGGAAGACTTTGCCAAACGCAGTACCCAGAGTGAAGACTTTTCTAGGCGGCACACAGGGCCTGATAGACACATACCTCTTGCCCTTCCACGGCAAAATAGTACTGGGCAAGCACAGATCCGCAAAATGGACCAGATCGGGCTGGGCGCCCGAGCCAAAGCCCCTCACTCCCTGCCCCACAGCGCTTCCTTACGGAGCACGGGAAGCATGTCAGTAGCTTCGGCAGCCTTAGTGGCTGAACCTGTGCAGAATGGAAGCAGGTCCCGGCAGCAGTCCTCCTCCTCCAGAGAAAGTCCTGTCCCCAAAGTGAGAGCAATCCAGCGGCAGCAAACACAGCCGGTAGGAGTACAGTTTAATACACATTTTGCAACAACCCATAGAGTCTATTAGCTAGGTTCTAACAACACCAGTTGTTAGGGAATCCAATAAAAAAAAAAAACCCAAAGTGCTTGCTTGATGGAAGTTTCTGCTGACTCTTAATCTGAGAAAGAAATTAAACCAGATCATATCTGGGTAGAGAAAAGGAGGCTTAGAAAGGCAAACCGAGTGTAGTTTCACTCAGTGCTCTGCAGGGTCCCCTTTGCCAAAGTACTAAGTGGGCTTTGCTCCTTTAATAGTCATGTCCTCCACTGCTAATTAGTCAGGTGTGTGGCACAAAGGGAGTGATGGAACATACTCAGGAGCCAGCAGGCCAGCTCAGTTGTTTAAATTCTGTAAGTCAGGCCACATTTTCTTAATTTCCCCCCAAGCTTATAGGAGTAGAGTGAGCATCTACAAGTCCTGTTTGTTCTGCTGGGCCCTGCCTTCCTTCAGAGCTCCCTCTGGAGCCAGAGGCCCCTGGAGCTTTTTCCTGGAAGTGATGAGAAAAACAAACGGCTGAGCATAGAGGGGCAAAGGCAACGAGTCAGGGGGTGAAAATTAAAGAAATGCATGTGGTTGGACTCTTAAGAATTTTCAAACCCCAGCTATTTCACTACATAGGCTTTGCCCAAGCAGTATTCACACCCACACTTAACAATCCTGAAAATTAAGAGAACTGCTACCCTTGACTGTTAGCTAACACACCCAGTCCTTTCATGTTCATTTCATTTTACAGGTTGAATCAATAGAGCATATTTTACTATTTGAAAGAAGTTTATTGCCTGGAAAATATAGGTACTTGTTGCTTTTTAAAAAAGATGAGCTCCTAAAGAGATTTCTACCATTTTTTTTCTGTCTAATGCTATTTTAAAATATGCTAAGAGGACTGATAGTTGCAGTCATTTCATAAGGTCAAGAACTTTTTATTAAAATTAATTTTTTAAAAGTGAAATTAGTATGCTTCAATCTGCATTCGGATTCCATAATTCTTTCTCTGGATGTGGATAGCATTTTCCATCATGAGTCTTTTAGTCTTTGATCATTGTATTGCTGAGAAGAGCAAAGGCTGTCAAAGTTGATCATCCATACAGTGTTGCTGTCACTATGTGCAAAGTTCTGCTCATTTCACTCAGCATCAGTTAATGTAAGTCTTTCCAGGCCTTTCTGAAATCCACCTACTCACCATTTCTTACAGAATCATGGTATTCCATTACATTCATATACCACAGTTTGTTTAGTCATTCCCCAATTGAGCATCCCCTCAATTTCTGATTCTTTGCCACCGTAGAGAGTTGCTATAAACATTTTTTCATGTGGGTCATTTCCCATTTTTTAAAATCTCTTTGAAGGATCCTTTTTATAAAGCAAATTAATTGTTAATATTGGAAAAAAGTCACATGTCAACATGTATATCCTCTTCAAATCCACATAAACAATGACAAACGTCCTTGTTATTTGTTTATAAATGGTAATTTTTCAAATACAGGCAGTTATAAATGGCAGATATGTTCAAAATTGGGGGTTAGGGTTGTTTAGAAATTTTTTGAGTTCAGACTTAATAGAAGAGAGAAAGAACTTAAATTCAGGAACATTTGGGGACAGAAGAGAGGGAGCAGGGAGAGGACAAGCTCCCTAATAAGCCTACCCAGTAAGATAAAGCTCTTCCAGTGGTATGCTTGGGGCAGCATGAGGTCACTAACAGGGGAAAACCATCTGGAAGAAGGGAGAGTGCCAAAGACCGTTTGGATCTATAAAATTTTGTTTATATCTAATGGGGAGAGAAAATTTCCACTGGTCCTCCTAAACCACAGGAAGTCGTCTTCCCAGGCCCAGAGCTCAACTTAGTTCTTTTAATACTTCATGGAGTTCACCACATTATAAGTTAAATATGTGTTGACGGATCTGCAGAGAACTTAACCCTTATCCATAAAAATCAGCTTGCACACAAACTTTTGGTCACAGAATCCTCTGCTGGGCTACAAATGGCCCACAGTCCTCTTTTTTGCCTGTTTCTTGCTCCCACTGCTATTCCAGTTAGGGTTAGGATATGAGCAGACATGGTCACCTCTGCGGTACATGTGCTTCAAGTGGGAGGACTGATGTGGTGCTCTGGCAAGGCATTTTACAACACTCATTAAGACATTCCTTTCCTTTTGTTCTTTAGTTACTCCTGCCAGCCTCATTAGTTGATAAACAAATGAATGAAAATGAATGACAAAGCATTTATTAAGCATTTACCAGTGCCAAGCATGGCCCCTGCAATTTGCTTGCTGAAATTCCCACTCATCTGTCAACTCTGCCTTTTTCTACCCAACCTATTTATTTCCTGTTTCCCAAGTCATGGAATATGGGAATGGGAATGGAGTTTTTTGTTGTTGTTTTTAATCCTTTTCTTTCTTGCTTATTCTTTGCTCTGTTGTGGAATCTCAAGAGTTCTATAGTCAGCATTTTTTCCAAACAAATTCCTCTACATATTTTTAATTGCAAATTATGTTAGGGAATTCTTTTCTCTCTGATATGTGGAGGATTTCTTTGTGGGGTTTGTTCCGTGGGTGGCTATAATTATTGGCAGCTTTGTCTTTAGCAAGTTCTACTTATTTCTCAGCACTGAACAGTGACTATTATTTGGCTAGAATTTACTGGCTTCAGTCTTTTCTATTCAGTAAGTAGGAGGAGAACAAAATTTCTAGTGAGAATATTCCAGTGACAGAATTTTTGTCCTTAACATTTTGTACTGCAGCCTTGTTCTTAAGAAACTGTTTTCCAATATTTCGACCCCTACTTTCTATGACCGATTTAAGAATTTCATTTTCATTCTTGTCATTATTTTATCCCTGACATCTCATGCATCATTTTTACACATAAAATGGCATATTCTGTTTTAAATTTATCTGTTGTTCACGTTCAACACATGACCTAAATATAAGGGTTGAAACTTGACAAACATACACGACTGACAAAGACTAATGAAATTTTTCTCTTGGGACATATGAAATTATCCCAAATTCAAATTATTCAGTGATTCTTTTGGCTGATTATTATAGGTTTTTAATTAGTGCCCTTACTTTCCAGTTTTTGGCAGTGAGATTTACTTGCATGTACAAACCAGACCTGTTCCAGGCTTGTCAAGAAGCTGAAACCAACTAGTCTTTCTTACATCTAGTAAATATTATCAAAGAACAGAGAAGTCTCTTGTTCTTTGACTCTTATAATGGCCAGGATATGACTAATAGTATCAGTCAAACTGCTTTAGAAAGGATTGTCAAGTCCTTATGCCCTAAAGCTTTTTCTTGTTGTTTTTCCCCCGACAGGCCTATATGGTCTTCTAAGTTTTAACATCAATTATCCCCATTTTCTTTGACTATAAGCTAGAATAAAAAACAATTTTTGCTACCTGCTCAACTTAAAAAAGAGTTTTTCTATTCATTTTTACATTATTGGAAAAATCACTTGCGAGTATCCTAGTACCGATCTACAAGCATTTACTATGTGCATATTGTATAAACTACAAAAAAAAATAAAAAACGTAAGTCTGGTCCCAAAGGAATTTGTCTGGAATATGGAAGTTTATATTGGTGAAACAATTAGAGAAAGAAAGGGCAGTATTTAATTAGAAGCCAAATTGTGTGTATAGACTTAGCAAAATACTTTAAAGAGTTCAGAAGAAAAAAAGACTTCATAAGACAGAATAATCAGGGAAGCCTGCACGGAGGAAACAAAAATTGAGTTAGGCCTTGACAGGTGAGAAGGGTGGTGACTCCTTGTCCCAAAAGGCAAAAAAGGGAGAAATGAATGGGAATTTTAAGGGAGTCAAATTTAGGCTTATGTAAAGAAAAACCTCCAGCCACTAGAGCAATGCAGAAGTATGATGGACTTCCTTGGAGGTAATGGATTCCTTCTCAAGAGAAAAGACAAGAGGACAACTTTTTAGTTTTGGTGTAGAAGAGAAACGGATTAGGTAAGAGTCACTTAACAGCTTTGTGATTTTGTGAGGGCAGGCCAGGTCAAAAGATGGACAAAAACATGATGTCCAAAGGAGCACTTTGAGTGTGGGGGACAGAATTAAAGTTTGTTTTATGTGTTAGGAAGTAGTGAGAAATACAGTTTGAACAGGTGGGAACTCTCAGTGTCTTTTATTATATTCTCTTCAGTTTGACCTGGCAAACCCAGGGGTTTGAACCATTTTTTTTTTTTAAATCCAAAAAACTCTATTCTACCATTCACTGAGAGTAACAAATGAACCTTGGTTTTTAGTTTCCTCTTGGATAATTCGAGCCTACAGCTTGCCTAACAACTAAGTCTTTAAAGGCCTTGGCCTTTAGACCTGTCTCCTCTGTTCCCTGTAACATCTCATCCAATTTTTCTGATAAAATAGTCATTGGACCTGCTCGGTCAATAGTTTCAGTGATGAGCCACTATTCAACTAGGTTTGCCTAATAAGGTAAAGAGGAAAATTTCATTACTGGATTGCAATGGTCTGAATAGTTACTTTATTTTTAAAACTTTTTTTAAAATATCATTTGTTATATAGAATAACTCAGTATAGTGCTTATAATGACTGAGACTTTGTGACCCCAAGGACCATCCTATCCTGTCCCAGGTGTTTTCTTGGTAAGGTCACTGGAGTGGTTTGTCATTTCCTTCTCAATATTAAGGATGAATTAAGTGTGGAAGATAATGTAAATTCTCATATTCTCCATTACTGTGGAACAGATAGTTCTCCTCACTTGATAGATGAAGAACTATTGATCCCCAGAATAGAAAGCCATCTTGATGATTAAAAAAAAAAAAAAAAAAAAAGCCTAGCCCTTAGATCTTATATCAGGACTTAATGCTTAACTCCAAAAAAGAACAAAATCAGATCTGCTACAGAATATTTGGAAACAATATGCAGCCAACTTTTTAAATCTTGTTTTATATTTTCTGTAAAAATCTGTTATTTTCACTATAGTAGCTAAAATTCTAAGACCCTTAGGCCAATAAACCACATTTTAAGGCTAAATCTTTTCTTTTGAGGAGGAAAAAAGCAGACTACATATCTGAATTTAATACAACAAAAATAACTGTTCAGCCAGTTGTGTTCCTATACCAATAGGCATTCTTTCCCATTCATGGTTTTGAATTAACTAATTAATGAAAAAACACTTTAACTTCCTGCTATATGCTAGGCACTGGAGATTCAAAGAGAGAAAGTAAACCCATTTCCTGACACCACGACATTTACATTCTATTATGTTAGAATGTAATATTTTATTGTATCTATTGTAATAGAATACATTCTATTCTATTATATCTATAAAAATGGAGTGATGGCTGAGGAAAAGAGTGTTTTTGTAGGTGGCTGTAGAATGATGAGTTTGTTATGTCCTTTTCAGAAACAAAGAAGAAAATCTTCTGTTTGAAGAGCTAAAGGTAGAAAGGAGTAGAAGTAACTGGAGTGGAGGTAGGGCAAGATGTTTAGCACAGGTGAATATGAGGAATGGCCTAGAGCCTGATAGGTATAACCCTTTAAGTAAATTTGCATTTAATTCCTACTCAGTTAAACTCAATCTCAGGGAAACTTCCAAGATGAGTAAATTCTCTCATTCAGGGAGGGAGGCTTATTGCTGTTTGGGAGGATGAGGCAACAGCAAGAGGGGAGGCAGAATGTTTAGGGTTGTGAATTGTGAAACATGGTCTAAGACCAGCTAGATGTCCTTTGAGCAAGAAAATGTTATTTAGAACCAGAATCATAGTTATACGTTTAGCTGAGAGAAAAAAGTAGACTGATATTGATTGAATCATAGTTATTTTTTTTTTTTAAGAAGAAATGCTAAATGACAAACACGTCAGTTGATAATCTTTGGTAAATCCCCATGATTGTTTCTGTTGCAGGTTCAGTCACCTGTAGATTCTGCCACAATGTCTCCAGTGGAGAGAACAGCAGCCTGGGTTCTAAATAATGGGCAGTATGAAGAAGACGAAGATGACACTGAGCAAAATCAAGATGATGTCAAACATGCAGAGAAGGTAGAGTCTAGTGTTCATCCTCCCAGACCTTGAGTATCCCAAAGCAGCAGGGGTTAAGGTCTGGTCCAACATCATAGACTTAATCTTGGGATATTATAAAAAAGATATCTTCCCGGAGGAGAGTTAGACTAGGGACCTAGATCTCTTTCACCTGTTTTCATATGAAATTCCATTATGTTGGGAGTTGCTCAGCTTTAATATCTGCTTATTGAAGCCCTTTCAATCTTACTACCTTTGAAACTTACTTATATTTTGTTTATGCTATTCTCTTATCCATTTCCATTCATTTTATGTTAACTTGTAGTAATTTCTACAAGGCAATTCAATTTAATATACCAATTCAACAAACATTTATTACGTGTCTGCTGTCTGCCAAGTATTGCATTAGTGGAAAGTAGGATGTGGTGGGGGATCTTTGAGGGATACAAAGAAAAAAAGAAAACAAGGCAATATAGAAAATTAAGTACAAAACATATATTAGGATACAGAAGAAAGGTGTGGGAAGGTATAGGTCTAATATGTTGTAAAAGTCAAATGAGATAATATAGAGCACTTTGCAAATTTTAAGGCATTATCTAAATGCTAGCTGTTAATTTATTATTGTTAGGGGGGAAGGGCAGTTCAAAGACTTATAATGTAGGTGATTAATGTACAGATCTTTTTTTCCCCTTATGGATATTTAACAAGTTTTTATGAGGTTGAATAGTATCTTTGCTTTCATTTGAATGTGGTACTAAAATTACAGGCAGTTTGTAGAAACTGGTCAGTTTAATTTGAAAGAGATGGGTAGAATGCTAGAAGATGATATGAGGACAGCTGGTGGTACAGGAGATGAAGTACTTGACATGGACTCAGAAAAACTTTTACAAGCTGTGTGACTCTGAGTCTTTTCACTTTTGCCTCAGTTTCCCCAAATGTAAAATGGGGACCAATAATAGCACCTACTTCCTAGAATTGTTGAGAATCAACTGAGATAATATTTTTAAAATAAGTAAATGAAAATCTTAAGCAAAGTTCCTAGCATGACTGTGGGTGCTATGTTAGACTCTTTTTTCTTCTCTTAAATATGCTATCAGGAGATGGGCAAGAATACTACATAAAGTCTGGAATCAGCTTTAATGGGTCCACAAAGTAGGGAATGTAACTGCAGGAACTGAATGTGTCTTTCTGGTCTCTCAAAACAAATGTAACTCCACTTCATCTCTCCTCTCCAATGCAATTCCTCATCTTCTGCTGCAGTATGAGCAGGAAATCGCCAAGTTGAAAGAGCGCCTGAAAGTGTCGAGCCGGAGGCTGGAGGAATATGAGCGGCGGCTCCTGGTTCAGGAACAGCAAATGCAGAAGCTGCTGATGGAGTACAAAGCCAGGCTGGAGGACAGCGAGGAACGTCTCCGCAGGCAGCAGGAAGAGAAGGAGAGCCAGATGAAGAGCATCATTAGCAGGTGAGGGAGGCCAGCGGCCAGCAGCAGAAGCAGGGCGCGGCCTGAGGAAGAGAGTCAGCTGTCAAGGCAAGGGAAAAGGCCTTTTCTCAAAGCCCCTTTAAAGGGGGTGTGTCTCCAGACATCAGCACCTACCCCTGGACTCCTTCACTCGAGATCTTTCCGGGTGGGAAGCCTTGTGCACCCCCCAAAAGCCAGAATGGTCTTTCTCATGTTGAAAAAATGTTTTTATAATTTTTTTTTAACTTTTAAATTTATTTTTTTTTAATACGCTTTCTTTAAAATGAAAAGAAACAAATCGTAAAATGACTTCCCTGGAAGTAACAAAAGAAAGAGGCCTTGGAAGAGTTCTGAATTCTACTGCTTTTGTAGTTAGCTTTCACTTGGAGGAGGATCCTCTGAGCACTATCCACTATCTCTCTTTGTTTTATAAGCCTTTCTACAGCCCAAACACTTTTGAATTGGGCATGATCTTCCAGAAGCCCCTTCTGTTGTCTTTATTTTTAGGACACACTGTGGCTGTGTCTGCAGAAAAGAGCAAGCAGTACTCCTTATTTTAAAGGGAATAATCAAGGAGTGTGTGTATAGTGGGGGGGAGGGGATATTTTGAATAAGTACTATTGTCTCTCATTTCATATATATATACACACTATCTCTTCCCTTCTTTGATTATTTGAATGCTTTCTTCCTGTGATACTTCAGGCTAATGGCTGTAGAAGAGGAGTTGAAGAAAGATCATGCTGAGATGCAGGCAGTTATTGATGCAAAGCAGAAAATAATTGATGCACAGGTAAGAGGATTTTGGAGGCATTTGTTTATAGTAACTTTCACTCCCTCTCCTTTTCCCCCAAGCCAGTACCAGGGCAAATGCTGAAAAAGCTCCCGACAGCATTCTCTTTTCAACCCTAAAGGCACATCTGGAGGCTTCATGACCTGCATTATTTTTTCTCCTCTATACTGAAGAGTAATCCATTAACAGACCCCAGCGCTAATGTACTTGGGGAAGTTACTCCAGAGACCAACCTGTCCTCATGCATGATGGGGTGAACTTTTGCAAGTAGTCAGATCCCCAGGGTGCCCCGCATGTGTCTGGCTTGCCACTTCTACTGACCATTGCTTGGCTGTGAAGTTCACAATCTTGTGAGTCACGTCCACTGTGCCATGAACTTTTGCCCATGGCAAATGCAGGATAGCTGGGGAAAACAAGTCAAACCAAAGGCCCTGCTCTGTGTTTCTGCTCTCCTAGCCTGCGTTTGGCAGTGCTGTCTGGGGTCAGCTTGGCTCCCCTTCTTTGTTGGCCCTCTGCTTAAAGGACTTCTTATGGTAACCCCAAAAAACATGAGGTGATGAGATTGCCAGTTGGGTCCCTGCTCTCTGTAGCCTGTTCCTGGGATGCTCATGGAATAGAGGCAGCCAAGAGCACCTCCTGTGCATTATAGTACATCTGTACTCAGAGCAAAATTTGAGAGACAGGAAATACTTGTAACTTGCCACTTCCTTTTTTTTTTTTCCCCAGTGCAAGGAATCTTTTCTCTAAAAAGGCAGGTGCAGCCTTGGTAATTGCTGCTCTGGCAGCTGGAGCCTGTTATCTTCCTGAGAACGCCTCAGTCAGCTTTTCATTTCTCACACTCCCTTGCCCATCCTAGGACTAGATTAGACATCACATATGTCGCTGTGAAATAAAAATATGAGCAAGGGATAGCCACACTCCAGATCTGCTGCCCCCTCCTCTGTGTAGCTCTCACCTTGTAGTGTCCTGGAAGAGTCCAGTGTTCTTCCATTTTCAGTATAACTCACACAGGGAATGTATATTCATTCTAGACCCTCATTGAGTCACTCACTGAATCTGCTGCGTGTGATTTTAAGCAAAGCCCATTTTTCCCAAAGGATCGGAGAGTCAGGAATGAAAAGCATTCTGAGTGGAATGCTTTGTAGCTGATATTTATCATGTGGCTTCTAGCTCTCCTGCTGACAGTGCCCACCAAAGCAGTCTGAGGGGAGCGGACAGTGTCTTGTCTTGTTATCAGAACAGCTCCCCTAAACATTCTGAGCCCTGAACTCTGCAGTGAGCCAGTGGTTAGAGATCTGATAGCTTGGAGGAGAAGCTTGATACAGTTATTTATTTAAAGTCCAGGTCAACTTCCAACAACCAGCAAGAGCCACCTTTGTCATCTCATTTTGTGATAGAGAGAGAAGCAGATCAGAGACTTAAGGAAAGAAATCAGAATTAAGAAAACAAAATGTTGCCAGGAATGCAGCCAGATTGGAGCTGTGGGTTTGTCCACAGTCGCTGGGTCATAGAGAGAGTTGTTTTCTGCTCTCAGCTGACTTTAAGGAGGCTGAAGATAGCTTCTCTCCATCCAATTTCTAGGCCTTAGTATGTGGTTATACATCAAGAGGAACAGGCAGAAAAGGTTAAAGGGAAAGAAATCTGAGTTAGAGATCTTGAAAGCTCTGAAACTGGCCATTTGCTATCT
This sequence comes from Antechinus flavipes, assembly GCF_016432865.1. NCBI lineage: Eukaryota > Metazoa > Chordata > Mammalia > Dasyuromorphia > Dasyuridae > Antechinus > Antechinus flavipes. The sequence continues at coordinate 417,215,170 of NC_067401.1, read as the reverse complement.
GCCCTAAAATGATCAAAATGGCATGGGAAAAAGTACAGAAGGCTTTTGTCTCAAAATGCAGAAATGAATTGATCTTTTGTGTAGTACCTATACAAGATAATTGTTTGAATCAAATTTTTAAGTGTTATATTAGTGATTTTTAAAACTTCTTTTTTTGCCAGGGGACATTTTAGTAATCTCAATTTTAACTTAATAGTTTCCTCTTCCAAACCACCTGCCCCATCTGTTTCCTCTTGAGCCAGGACAAGGGGATGTTATTAATGCTGAGAAAACCATAATATAAACCTCATTCACTAAAATTAGTGGAATAAAATGGCACTGGTTCTTAAGACACCAATTAATTAAAATCTTACTTTTGCTAAATATAAGTAAATTACTAATTCACAATGGTCAAAACATAAACACTTTCAAACAATAAAATCTTAGAATCTGAATTGGAAGGGAATTGAGAAGCCACTATATGAAGTCCCTGCCTAATATCTTAATTCCTAAAAGTAGTAATTCTACAAGAAGACAAGCCCATGAAGCCTTTATAAAAGATACTTGAAGGTGCCAATAGCTCTTGAACTTCATTTTAACAACTGTTTTATGCCAAGGCCAAATGTTCTTATTGTAAATGCCATTACAAAGACAGCTTCTGTGAATATATAAGTATTTCCAAATTGATGATCTCTTCTTGTGGAAAAATTATCATTTTTTTTAAATTGGGGACCATCCCATGGGGTTTTCTGTAAAGGTTTTTATGTACTGATACCTTCCTTAAATTAATTCCCTCAGACTCACACCATCAAGTGCATTCCAAAAGCTTTGCAAGAGTAAGTAAGTCATCTTTTCTGGCATCAGTGTCAATGGTAGAATGTACACTCCTGAAGGTCAGGAGTGTCTCCTTTTTGTCTTTGTCTCCCTAGTACTGTGCATGTATACTAGGTACTTGATATTTCTGGAACTTAACAGACTCTTGTTAAATTGAAAGATTGTTTGGGAATGAAAATGTCCTGTGCAGGTGAGCAATACTGTGTAATATCTGACATTTACCTTGATGTCCCTCAGGCAAACATGTTCCCAGTAGTATAAAGAGAGCACCTACATAGGTAAGAGTCCTACTTAGGCTGGGGACACATCACTATCCCAAAACTCCATTGGGCAAATGTCTAGGAAACTAGCTGATATCCATGTTTGTCTTTTATCTCTTTTGCTAAGTCATCTTCCACTCACTCTGTGCTTACATTGCCCTGCAGTCCTGTCAAAAAGGTTTGGGTTCAGATCCTAAATTCAGCCTCCCTCTCCACAAATCAGTCAGTTTTACAAGACCTGTAGTACTAGTTCTGTCAGTACTTGTTTCTGAAGCAGCATGAGGAGGAGCTTTGTAACCACACACTGGAAGGTCCAGTTGTCCCTGACAAAATAAGGGACTCTGGAGAGGAGAGCCATGGGCCAGGCACTGCTTCCATGCGTGGGAAGAATACACTTGCACTTCTGGTCCCCAGAGGCTTAAAGAGACCCAGGCGTTCCGCACACTCATCAGTGAGAACATAAAAGCTGCTTAATCATATCTCAAGTGACATCTCCACTGTGTTAAATTACAGGTCATAAATGGGGATAAGATTATTCAGACAGGCAAGTAAATCAGCCCGGTCCTTCTCTAGCTGACCAGCACCTAGTCTTGGCCCTGGCCACTGGTCTCCTACGCATTCCAGCTCCTGGTACTTCCCACACTTGAATGAGTTGATTGTGTTTCCCTTGAATCTAAACAGAGTTGAGAGTGTCAGAGCATCTTTCACCTTCTCAACTTGGCTTTCAAAAATTCTAGTTTGATTTTGGCAATGGATTCTTCTCACTCAGAGATGTTCAGTTTTGGATAAAGGAGTTGGGTGGACTGCGCAGTTGCCTCTGCTTCCACATAAATTATGTTCACTTTTTTTAACCCAAGATCTCAGTTTTTGCTACATCTTAATTTTTATTTCATGGATTGACAGGCTCCAACCTGTTCTGTGGAGTTTCCTCATCAGTGAGATCAAAGATCCATCCAAATATTTTATTTTTGAGAATGAAAATTATGGAATTCAGTCTCCACCAGGATAGGACTATAGACCTTCTCCAAGTTAAGCAGAAAGGATTGGTTTTGTCTTTAAAGCAATTTAAACAATATTCTTTTGGTACTTTATATTTCCTGACTATGAGAAGAGTATTTTCACACTTTAATGACCCTTTATTTCTGAGGGCCACTGTGGCCATTTGTCACTAGCCTTTAAAAAGTCTTTTCATTCACAGCTAACCTCAGTGGTAATAACAACAAACTACCTCCTTGGTAAAAAATTTTTCTCCATCCAGATTAGTTTAACCTTGTAAATTGTCACTCATATACTGCTACAAAATAAATTATAACTCATGACAGGGTAGTGATTCCAATTTATTTTTTTTTATTTTTACTGTCTTGGTTCTATGAAGAAGAAAGGCTGGTGAATAATAACATTGATAGTGTGAACTAGCAGATTTTCTCTCCCCTCTCCTTATGTATTAACAGACCAAGTAACCCTATATAGGAAAGTAATATTCCCCACAATGTCTAGCTTTACCAGACATCTCTCCACAAGAATATGAGTCTTTCCCTAAGTCTTCACTATGTAACCAGTCTGGTAGCTCTCCATAACATGTGCCATAGGTATAGGCAGTTTTGAATGGTCTCTACTTTCAGTACTGTGTTAGTAACAAAGTCTTCCTGTGTACCCTCATTGTGACTTAAACTTTACCTTACAGGCAAACAATATTCTCTAACACCCTGAAGCCTTAATTTTTCATATAGACCAGGAGAACAGTTAGGACTTTTTTTCCCCTAAAAAAAATATAATTTTTTTTTGTTAGGAAAAAAGTCTATGGATCTAAACTAGCTCCATTTTCCTAATGTCTACAGTGTCTTTGTAGTGCTGATTTGAGGAAGGGCATGGCAGCTTAAAAACATTTGGTTTAATGACCCTACTTTGAGTTGCCCTTTTATTTTTATTTTTAATTTTTTTATTTTCATGCATTTATTCCTCTCAAAAACAACTAAGTAAATAAACAAATAATGCTAAAAGAAAGCTTTTCTAAAGAACAAAAAAACAAAATGAAAACTTACAATTGGATAGCTTTCCTGTAACTCTGAGCTGGAATGGGTCTAGGAGCCTTGTGTTATCTGTTTGTTTTCATGTGTTATATCCATGGCATCCACCTTTAAGTCACACCTTCCTCCCCAACTTCAAGTAACTCCTAGTCTGAGCTTTCGGCTGCTTCTCTCCTCTGTTGCTGTTGCATCTTCACTTTGCTAGTGATTTCAGGCTGTCGCCATTTTCTGTTTTAATTTAGAGCATAACATGGGTTCTTTTCAAATGTGAATAGTATGTTGTCTATAGGATCAAATACCCATAGGCCACTTGTATCTTTTCTCTGTAAAATGAAACATCTGGTGCTTCTTTCTTTGCCACCATTTTCATTTTCCAACCTTGACCCCAAAGCATGCCATTCAAGAATACAGTTTACTATATAAATACTTAATAAAGGAGACTTCATTATGTGAGCTTTAAAGGGGGTATGAAACCCCACTTTCTGACGTGATATCTACATTGTTGCCAAGAGTTCATTCAGATTGTGTCTCATGGGAGGGAAAAGAAGTAGGGCAAAAGGTGACAAATCAAGACTCAGCAGACTTAAGGAGAAAAAAGACTTAAAATAATATGAAACAAAGAGGCAGAGATGTTCCATTTTACTGGGAAACGTTAAGATGGCTGACTCTCATAGAAACCACCAGAATTGTTGATGATGGCTTTAAATCTGTTCGTTGTAAAGAAAAGCTATTTTTAAAGCAAAAAAACCTGTAGCAAGCAAATTTTCACTAAAATTACGTGTCTGTGTGTGTGTGTGTATTTGTTGCAGGAAAAGCGGATCGTGTCCCTGGATTCAGCCAATACACGGCTGATGAGTGCCCTAACCCAGGTGAAGGAACGCTACAGCATGCAGGTCCGCAATGGCATCTCTCCCACCAACCCCACCAAGCTTTCCATCACGGAGAATGGTGAATTCAAAAACAGCAGCTGCTAACCAGCCCTCCTGAAGAGACAGTGGAGAATGAAAAAAAAATTTGTATTGGAAAATACAACCTATCCCCTTATCCCCAGCCCTTCATCCTGCCCTCCAGGTTTACAGAATGCTGCTAAATTGGAATGGCAACATAAAGGAACTATTGAGTGGTGAAAGAAACCATCTCCTTCAGGGCATAAGACTAAGACTATAGAGTTAATGCTCTTTTCCCATATTTCTTTGTACATAAGGAATTCAATTCTGGGCCATGTACAGAAAATGCCACTGTAATATACCCAAAGGAAGTTAATAATGTAGATTACCTTTTTAATTATTGCTATTTTTATTATTGTTGTTTTTCTCTTGTTAAAAGCACTGCAGTTAGTAGAGAAGGAAAAATAGGAACTATATGTGAGTGAGGAAATGAGTTTATGGGTTTAATAGAAAGAAACTATTTCTGACTGATATAAGCCCTTGAAGTGCAACAACAGATTGGCAGAATTAACTTTTCAAAGGATTATTCTGCTAGTCTGAAAACCATTTTTGATCCCTTGATTCTTTATAAACAAACAAACAAAAAAAAAAAAAAAACACAGCAAGATCCAATCAAAAGAATTCTATACCATTGGTTAGCTAAGATTGGATCTGATCAAAGAGCCTTTGGCATCCACTATTGCAAGGACAGAGGCCAAAAGTTACTGTAGCATCATTGAACTTTGGGGATAATGTCTAGATTCCTGTTAGTTAATGTATTTCCTTCTCTTTATGACAGATTTTCTCTTTAGTAGACAAAAGAGAATATCCAGTTTTAAATAGGGGATTTTTTTCACCCCAGTTGTAATAAAAGGTATTTTTTTCCTTTTTAGAGTTTACAGAACTGTAAATATTTGTCTCTAAATACCATCCTGCATCTTTGTACACTTCAATGTCCTCTTCTCACCCATAATGGGAGCAATCATACCAAAAAGGATTTATTCTCTATTATCAAAAGTCATCCCAATCTCTTATCCACATTCCATCTGGGAAAAAAAACAAGCAGATTTATTGTTTCTGCCCTCCTTCCTCTTCCCCCAAAAAGGGCTAACTAAACAACATTAAGACCCTATATAATTTCTGGTTTTCAGATCTATCATAAATGTTTTTCTGCTTTTAAAAATCACTATGTTCATTTAGATTTAGTTTCTTATCTATCAAAGTGACAAATTGGTTTTATCTAGATTACTTCGTCTTCCTCACATTACCCCCAGTCAAATTTGGAACTGAGTCCAAATCAGAATTCCCACACTTAGTAAAATGAAGTCTGCTCTCCTCCCAAAAGGAAACTGAATCAGGAGATTGGGGGGTGATAAGCTGTTTGTACACAAAAGTCTTCATCTTCAGAGGAGTAGTTAAATCTCTCATAATAACAGAATTTGCTATGGAGACCCATTCTCAACATTTTTCAGCCATGGCTTTCCTACCGGAAATAGTCTGTTACAATCACATGAACTATTTATTTCCTTTGTTCAGGAGCTGTGAAAAGTTATCTTGGGTGAATCTTTCATTAACAAAAGTACAGAATTTTACACATTAAAGAGTTATCATACATATATAGTTGCACAAGTATACATATAACTATGCACAAATAGGAAACAGTCAAACCTTCTATACCGTCAAATACAGTAAGGTCAAAGTGTCTTTGCTATCTTTAGCCAGGTCTTAGCAGTAATTTTGGTTATGGGAGAGAAATGTCTAATATAAGTAACAATAATGTTTGATTTAAAATATAATTTTTTAAAAAAATAACAAACTTAAAAGACCAACCACGTGCCTGAAGTAAGCATCCATGGATGGTGGTAGTAGCTTTTTCTTCAGCATCAGAATAAACAAGGGGAGAAAAGGAAGTCATTTATGATACAACCTTGGTTGATAGACCAGCCTAGTCACATTTACCTCCCAACCTCACGTTCTTTTTCTCTTCAGCTTTGTTCTCTATCAGGTCAGTATTTTGCAACCCTCTGAACTTTCTTATATCTGTGCTTCTGAGTGATCTTTCCCCCTTCCTTATACTCCTTTCTCCAGCTCCTAATGCCACAGAACAGATCTGAAGTAGGAGCTTCTCTCTATATTGGCTTGCCCACAACCCCCATATTTTAAGTTTGAGAAACCCATGTATTCCCAGATGTTACTTCATCCTCTTTTTTATTTATGTCCCCTTAGAATATATTTCTTATGTCTTTCTCCTTCATATTGAAAGTACTGACCTGATTCTGGTAGTTTTGTTTGAGAAGCTTCAAAAGTACTACTTTTTTTTTTAAATGCCCAATTTTGTGTGAATTCAAAATACCAATACCTTATCCTCCTTACATAGCTATTCTCATCTCTAGCAAAATTAATTCTATGCGCAGCTGTATACCATAGAAAACTTGGTAAATGGATTGTCAGTTTTAATGGTTTTAAGTATGTTCTGTGGGTGATCTCTAGAACTGAGATTCAGAAACTAGTGTGTCCGACTATAGATGATGTCGTGAAGGCTTGTAAGTTTACCTATATTGGATATAAGCTTTTGGGTGAGTGCTGTTTACGTAAGGTGATGGATCAGACTAGATGTCAAGTGTTAGCTTTATGTTATTCCACTGAAAGTTTTGATGTGATCAAATCCTGTGATTAAATATCTAAACCTCATGGGAATATATTAGCCCTTTGCATAAGAAACACTTAGTATGTGGAAGGAGAAAAGGAGAGAAACAGTACAGATGTTTTGGGGTCCAAGTTAGCAGGATTATAAGTAAATTAAGTAACTATTGTTTTCAAAGATGTTGACAATATTATATTTAAATTTAGTTTTATCCATTTAAAAAATTTAGATTATTTAAATAAATTTAAATTATTTAAATTATCCATTTATAACCTTTTCAGCCAAATCTTTTATTCTGAGTATTTCTATCAAGTTTACTACCCATTCAACATTTGATCAGTAGGCTCAAAAGAAAAGAGCTACAGGAAGGTAACAATATCTGCTCTTTTGATTGTTATTTAATATTTGAGTTTTCCATTTCCAACTCTGTTAGATAATATGATAGAGAACACCAACATAAAGGTAAGTGGCCCTGCTTCAGTGCATTGATGAGCCCAAATAGGATCCATACAATAACCTTTTTTCCTTCTACAAGGGAGACTTTTGTGGTGGAGCTAATTGGTAAATTCCATTAAATGCCATGCTCCTTGCTCCTCCTGACTTACCTGTTGTTAGGTATAAAATAGTCTTTGTTTGAATAGGATGTGGAATTCTGCAAAGTGCCTATGTAGGTGATCCCAAGTTATGGGCAGTAGTAAAGACATTTGAATGAATGTTGCTATGATTCAGGAAAAGAGCTTCATGTTTCATATTCCTATCTCAGGAATGATCAAGCCTGTTAGGTCTGGTCTCCAAATGAGTTAAAATTCCATCAACTCATAATGTTCCCTGAGTCTTAGCAATAAAAATTGTGAGGGGAAATTGTGACTAGGGGCCAGTTTCTTGCAGCAAATTAAATGTAGCATAGAGTTTTTTTCTGTAGCATTAGGTCTGTTTGCTTAGGTACTCTAGGCAGTCCAGATAAACTTTCTGTTGAGTTTTTTATTCCTTTTACTGATAGTGGATTGTCCTGCCTCTCTTGAAAGGAAGAAGTATCTTGGACTGCTGTCTAAATTAATTATATGCTCTTGAATACAATCTTAACTCTAGAAGTAAAGGTTTTCAAATTTGTGACTACCTCTCTCTAGTCTTTTCATTAAATCCCACTGCCCTTGTCACTCTGTCATTTCCTTGAGCTTAATCAGAGTTTCAGGAAGCTGCTGCAGGGGAAGATCAGCATCATTTGGCTCAATTTCTACCCCAATCTACATTGAGATTATCTTCTGGCCTTGGCCCTTTAGAGGCCAATCCTTCTACCAATTTAGGGAATTAGATTATTCTAAGAGCCCACCATCAAACCCATCAGGCATATACCAGAATAGACCTAGACACACCAGTATGAACCGTGAACCTGAACCCTCTCACTAGCTCAGACCTTCTGTCCCAGAACCCATGCCACAGTCTAAATAATTCTTATTCTCTGCACTTTTGGAAGTACTTTGTGTGGGCATAGTTTTTGAAGAGAATGTATGGACAGCAACTTGCCACAATTATAAGAAATTTCTCTTCAACCTATTCCCATTTTATCATCCCTCTCTCCAAACACTCATACATTGAGAACCAATCATTTAATTTTCAAAATGTCATTTTCAGAACAATGGCAAGTATCTATTTTAATGATTCTTTTTTTTAAAAGAGAGTTTTGAAATTTCAAACAGAAGTAAATTTGTTATTTTGAATTATTGTCCTTTGTTGCTAAAAGCATTCTCCTGTTATTAGTACCCAGCTGAGAATGCTGCACTCTTGATTTTAGGAAGGACCAAAGCAATGAAATTTACATGAGATGAAATAAATATCTCATGAAGAGAGAAAGAACCAGAGAAGGATGCATGATCTACATGCAGCCTCATGCATATTAGCCTTCTCTACAATCCAAAGAACTCACAGTTTTAAAGAAGGCTAAAAAGGTTTATATTTCCCCACCATGTATAAAATGTCTTGCTAGTAGTATGACATGATGATTTCAACAAAGAACAAACATGGTTTCCTAAGACCTTTCTCTATTTTTAGAATATCTACTTCATTCTGTAAAAATGATTATCACTGTTGAATCACATTGCCCTAACATCATTTCATCATTATATGCCTCCCTCCTAAAAATGGCAATGACATATTCTGACATGCCCCATTTACCCCCATCTTATTTTTAGAAATAAGGCTTTTCAGATTTGCCTCTACCTCTCTCCTATACATGCCCATTTCTCTTTCAATGTGAGAATATCATAAGATCTCTTGAAAGAATAAGAGGATGATAACATGGGAGATCTTCCTTCAGAGCAGAGAATCATCCTGGGCCAGATCTAAAGAAGCCTACCTAGCTAGTTATTTCCTTACTATTGGACCAAGATAATTTAGAAATGGTCAGTGAGCCATCCCAACAAAGGTTATACATCGTCATGCAGTAGGCAAACCAAAGACAAAAGGGGATGTATTTAAAAGGCCTTGTTGATGTTCTAGGACCAGCTCCTTACACTATTATTAAACTTAAACTTCTTTATGGGTTTAAGACCCCATTATGGGATCTTTCAACTGAATGTGGGAGTTGCAAAATTACTGATTCATTATTGGCATATTTGATTTGTACACCTGTTTTATATACCTGTATACTTAGGGCCGCGTTTCTAGGGTGAAAAGGGATTGTGAGTGGAAAAAGTTTAAGAAGCCCTGTTCTAGGACATATTTTAATCCCATACTCATTTTGTTTTTCCCACTTCAACTTACCCATTTGCCTCTTGGAAATATCTCTGATTTAGATCTTCAAACAGGTTATTTTGTCAAGTAGTGGGAGGATATGGTCATTAAAATCTAGGCCTGTCAAGGTTACCATAATGTTTATATATTTGTAAAATCAGAAAAGATAATGTTTATATGTGTCATTTCTAAATTCCCAGGGGGGAGGGGGAATACTCAAGTCATCTCTTCCGTAACAGGTTGAATACAAGTTACTCATTTGATAGCCACTCTTTGCAAATAAGTTAAAACTAATAATGAAGGTGACATTTTTGACTGGTGCTTAGATATTTCCTCTTATTTTAACTAGCTCTCAGAAACAACAGCACATCAACCTGCGTCACTCCCATGAGGAAATTACCTTTTAAAAATAGATTTTTTTTTTCATCTCCAGGGCCTTAATAAGCATGTGTTACTACACAGGGCTATTTTACAATGATCAAGCTAAATAATTTATTTTTTATTTCATGAAAGAGAAATACACCTTAGAAAAACAAAACCCAAGATTTTATTTTATTTTTAAAGCCATATTTTTGTGCTAGTAGCACATGGATTGTTCCATATGTGAGATCCATATCTGCATTTCATTACCTGGGTTTATTCTAAAGAAGATTTATTTTTGTTCTGTGAATAATTTTTGACGGTTCTTGTACATGTACAGATATAGATACATTTGAGGTCTTTTATTGATATTCCTACAAAGAATACAAATAAACTTTAACTTTAAACATTTGAGAGTAATTTTTTTTTTAATCCTGTAACATCTCTTATTTTCCAGTGCTGAATTTTGCAGACTTTGGAGGTTAAAACTGGAATGAGAAAAAATATATAGGAAAATGGTTCTGAAGATAATGTCAATACTAAGAATAATTTAAACGATACTTTTAGTGAGAGATGAAAATATCCCATTAATCAGAAAATGGCAGTTATTAATATTGATCCAACCTTCAGAGGGATAATCATTGAACCCCACTGCAAGAGATTCTTTTCCTAAAGAATTTATGCTACATTCTGTTAGAAAACTTGTAACTGATGAACTTAAAAATTTTTATTTCCAGGGTGAACCTAGTTCATTTGGAAATCATAAACTCATAAATCAAAGCGTGGGGTCCATTGGTTTCTAGCATCATTATCATCATTGTTCCCTCTCAACATGCAAGCTATATGGAAATGGAAAAGCTGGCATCCCTCATATTCATCCTTTGTTCAAGGTTAAATACAATACATCAATTATAATTTCACTGGTGTGGGACCTCCTTCCACTAACATATGGCATCTTTGTAACTTAGCAGATGTGTTTTAGAGATCTTTCTAAGCTTAAAAATGTAATTTACCTATGGTCACCCAGCTACGAGGGTAAGAGATGGGATAAAGGTTAAAATTCTTTCCCATATTCTCCCATTTTCTTGCTCTTTTCTACAGAGTCCAGCACTACTGTTCAGGTTTCTGATGTCTGTAGATCAAGGATTCTTCTTAGGGGAAGGGAGCTGGATAGATTTAGAAGGCATTTAAGTATGAGAAGATATTTGGAAGGCAGTCCCAAATTAGGAGGCTTGAGCTAGTTTTGGTTCTCTTCAAAGCTGATCCATTTCAATCTGAATTGCTTGTGACCTAAAATAATCTTTACAGCTTCTTGTATCTGAAACAATTTCAAAAAAAAAGTATTGATACTCCAACCTTTTGTATATTCATAGATTAATTATCCTAATTAATCCCTTGGCACATCATCCAAATGTAGAAAAAATATATAACATCCCAGAGAGTAAGAGAAAAACTCATGGTGGGGGTATGCAATGTGATATGTTGTATAGTAGTCTACAAAATGTTACAAACAACTTGAATACTAAAAGCAATATAGAAGACATCACCTGGAGCTGCTGTCACAAGCCATGGATCTAAAGTACTCCCTATGTTACCCCATCTGTAAAATTTCAAGGTGGGACCAGATGATTTTTCAGGTCCCTTCCCACTCAGATCCTATCTGTAATTTGCCCAAGTTCACAAAACCCATAACTGGCACAGCCAGAACTGCCACCACACCTTCTGATTTTAATTCTGCTGCCCTTTCCCCTGAGACAGGTGCTTCTGTTGAAAATTAGGTTTCATCTTTGGGCAGCAGAAACCCAGAAAAGGGTCCATTCCTGCCAAGCCATCCAGCTCTAAGGGATACCCACAACAAACAGACTGCTATTTGAAGAAGGGAGAGCTCGGATAAAACGGCTTCCAGTGATCTCAGGACCAAACCAAATAGTCCTTTTTGATTTAAGGGCTTGCTAAAACAGAAAATTCAAAATACCTTTAAGGTAAATTATGACAATTTACTTCCTCCTCCATCAGTTCCATATTGAAATTCTACATGTGGGTAGATTGGCCATATTCCAGAGGAAACTCATTTAAAGACCCTATTTTCTATCTGCTGATGCTATATTCATAATTCTACACGCAATACTTCAGTCTTAGTACTCCTGGATTTCTGTAAAAGTGCAGATTTGCATATAATTTTGTTTATAGGTTGCATATTTCACTTCATGCCGAAAAGCAGAGAAACATAGAGCCAGCTGTTCTTCCTCCCCTCTCACCCCCCCCCAAAAAAACCACTTTTCTCACCAGTCCCACTTGGTGAGGAATATTAGGTTTGACCAAACTGAACTAGTTTCTATCATTATCTAAATTACAAAGAGCTACAAGAAAAGCTACCATTACTAATCATGTTTTCCTTTGAACCTCCTCAGTTTCCTCATCTGTGAAATGAGGGAATGAACTAAATGATTATTTTGACTTCTTATAGCTCCAAGCCTTTGATCTATAATCCAAGGTCCTGTCCAGCTCTGATATAAGCTGGAAAAGATAGATTCACAGCAAATTAAAACCCTGGTTTTGCTTCTCCCCTCCTTTTCCTACTCTTGAGCTCCTATATTTCAGGCCAGCAAGCACTGGAAACCTTACAATTTGAGGAAGTTCAAGTTCTCACGAAGTTATCTTACAACCGCTCTGTTGCAGAGGCAACCCAGCAATTTTAGGAATTGAGAAGATTCAACACAATCCTGTTTGATGACCATCCCCAGGACCATCTTCTGCAAATCTGGGGTCCGGACGTCTTGGCTCAGGCAGCCGCCCATCACCCCAACTTATAACATCAGTCAGAAGCTCAGAGGTAGAGACAAGCAGAGCTGGAGACGGCCGTGGCCAATGAGGGGAAGGGAAGGCGGGAGCTCACCTCTCTCAAAAACTGTTCTTTTCCATCTTCAGATTCCAGGACAGCTCGGGAGTTGAAATCAGCCTTCAGGATCCCAAAGCTTCCCTCTGTCCCCAAGAGAAATTGGTGTAAATGAGCCATTCTGCCTGCAGGACCCCATTCTCCTCAGTGGGGCCTGGGCTTGGCCACACAAAGTGACTCAAGGGGCAGCATGCTGCCAGGTGCCGAGCAGGAGGCAAGTCTGACCTTCCCCAGGCTGAACAAAAAGGGAATGGAGAAAAGGTGTGCCTCTTCTGTGATTGTGTCCCACTCTCTTCTGTCAAGGCTTACTATCCAATTGGCAGCCAGATGGTATCATGGCTGGAACCATGGGCCTGGAGCCAGGACAGCTTGAATTTAGGATCCACACCTATTAGCTGAGGGACTCTGAAAGAGTTACCTAACCTCCATTTACCTCATCTGTAAATTGGGGACAATAACAGCCCTAAAGGAGATGATATCTTTCATATATACATATATGTATATATGTATATATGTATGTATATGTGTATGTGTATATATACATATACATATATGTGTGCATCTATGTATATATAACATATATAAATGTGTATGTGCTTTAAAAACTTAAATTTCCATATAAACCCTGGTGATTATTATTTATCAAGTATCTATCTCATTATACCTAGTTCCCTCCTCTCTCCTGACAGCAACAATTATTATTATTAATATAATATATTATATAATAATAAATAATTGATGTATTAATAATAATAATATATTAATATATGAGTGGTAATATGATTAATAATGATATGATTGTTGATTAATAACAATAATAACAGCTTGCATTACCACTTTAAAGATTGCAAAGTGCATCACAGAATTGATTCCCACATCCAGAACTCTATCCCCTCAGCCTATGCTGTCTCTTTCTCACCTGGTCCCTGTGTTTTAAAAAGCACACCTTTGTCACAGGGGCCACATATACCAATGTACATACACAGAGGGGGGGACTGGCCGGCAAACCCCGGCTGGGACCACTGAGCAGCTGCTCGGTGACACAAGTGCTTCCTGCGGCAGGGATCGCCCAGCAGAAGACATGGCCAGGAGCCGACCTCTCGGGTCAGAGCTGTCCATGGCCTGAGAAGGCCGGGGAGCAGGGTGGGTACCTGGTGCTGGCTCCGGCTGGCTCTGTGAGGGCCCAAACCTTGTGGTTGGTCTTGCTGTGCTGGTCAGAGCGGGGCCAGGAGTTTCTGGGGTGATGGGGCCAGTCCTGGAGCCAGAAGCCTGGGATGTGACTGCTTTGGGCCCGGAGGGGCTACCTGGGGGCTCAGGACTGGCCACTATGGCTGTTGTTGCTGTGCAGTCTGAGGTGGTGCTGTTTCCTGAAGAACAAAAAGGGCCTCGGAGGTGGCGGTTCAGCCCTGACCCCTCCCCACTATACCACCATGGGAAGATGGATTCTAGACTCTGAAAGCTGGAAGCAACCTCAGGACTCATCTGCTGTTTCAAATGGAAACATGTTCTGGCAGGCACTTAATGACTTAGAAAACTACAAATTAACATTATTTATGTTGGATTTCTTCCTTGTTTCTTAAACATTTTCCAATTATATTTTAATCTGGTTACTCTGAGTTTTTCCAGGCCAGTGAGACTAGTCCAACCCTTAACCAAATAGGAATCCCTGTGCAGGTGATAGATGCACTCCAGTGATGGGGAACTCACTACCTCCTAAGGCAGCCCATCCCACTTTTCAGTAACTTTGTTACTCCTGCCATTTCCACCCATCACCCCTAGTTCTGGCCTCTGGGGCCAAGTCCAGTCACTTCACCAGGTGTTTATTAGGCATCTAATCATTTCCTGCCCTTGGAAGAGTTTGTATTCTCTTGGAGGCTTTGGGGAGAGGAAGCTGCTACTCCCAGCAGCTCCTGAGGCCTGATGTTACGGGGGCTTAGATGGTCCCTGGAGTCAGACACGTCCCAACCCCTTAATTATATGTGTGCACACACATGTCACCACCATGGCAGACTGTATGTCTGCGCCATCCAGGAGAGCTAGCTTAAGGGAAAATTGGCAAGTTTTCTCTGTACCTGATTCCACCCCTTAGAGACTTCCCTCCCAGCTAGTGCTCACTGCCCCTAATCACTCTGAATTAACTTTATTTGGGGGCCAAGGCCATGAGGGCAAAGGTAATTAACATTAGGGATGTCTTCTCAGCCTGGTCAGTGAGGATGAGGAGGGGACCTTGCCCACAGCACAGTGGCTGCTGCTGCTCCTTTCAGCCAAAACCTGAGCCTCGGGGATGAATGGGGAGTTCTTTATGCTGGTTTGGTGCTGTGACAACTTTCTCCTGCCCGGTGCACCCTGATCCATTTGCCTACTGACCAACACATACAATCTTCTGCCCAGAAGCCCCTACATCAGGACCCAACAAAACAAGAGAATAAAGAAGCCAAAGGTGAAGTCACAGACAGGGAGATCACTTGGAGCGGGGGATTACCTTCTCTTAGGAACAGAGAGATCCCTGGAAGGTCAGAGCTGGCCAGCAAGCCCTGGCTGGTCCACCTACTGTCTCTCCAAAGACAGAGCTGCTTCCTACAATAGAGATCATGACCCAAACCTCTCTGATTAGAGCTGGTCCAAGGCCTGAGAAGGCCGGGGGGAAGGAGGAGGGCAGTACCTGATGCAGGCTCCGGCTGGCTCTGGGTGGGCCCAAGCCTTGTGGTTGGTCTTGCTGTGCTGGTCAGAACAGGGCCAGGTGGTCCTGGGGTGATGGGGCTGGTCCCGGAGCCAGAAGCCTGGGATGTGATTGTTTTGGGTCCCAAGGGGCTGTGTGGGGGCTTAGGACCAGCAGCTGTGGCTGTAGACAATTCCCAACCTATTGTAGTTGTATAGTTGGAGGTGATGCTATTTCCTGAAGGAGAAAAAAGGGCCTTAAATGTGGCAGTTCAAATAATGCTCCTTCTCTTTTTAAAGCCCTAACCCTTTCTGGTAGCATCCTACCTGTGCCAGAAAGCACCAGGCAAAGATAAATCCTATAAACTACAAGTTGGAAAACGCCATGGATGGTCTAGTCCAATGCTTATCCCTCTATAAGAGTCCCTGGCAAGTGAGCATTCAGCCTCCACCCCTTCAAAGAACTCTGGTACTGGGTGCCTACCACCTCCCCTACCCCAACTTTAGACAGCTCTAACTTTTAGGAAATCCAGGAGTAGACGGGGGAGGCAGAAAATTTAAAACTCAAATTTTTTTAAAATTACTATTAAAATTTTCAAAATAAAATAGAGAAATATGTTTAAAATAAATAAATAATTTTAAGAGCCCATTGTAGTGAGAGTCAGTCATCACAACATGAAAGAGAGCTGGACCTAAATTCGGGAGACTAGGTTCCAACTAAGTCCATCAGCATGGGCAAGTTTCCTAATTGGTTTCCTCATTTACAAAATAGGACTATTAGAAATACTTCCTGCCTCACAGAGTTGTGAGCCTTAAAGCTATATATAAATATGAGTCATTCTTATTCTTTATTTGACTCAATCAAGTAAACAAGCATTTATTAATTAAGTGCCTACTATGTGCCAGTCGTTGAGCTGTGTCCAACTCTTTGTGACCCCATTTAGGGTTTTCTTTTTTAGCTATTTCCTTCTCCAGCTCATTTTACAGATAAGGAAACTGAGGCAAACAGTGTGAAGTAATTTGCCCAGGATGACACAGCTCCTAAATGTCTGAAGCCAGCTATGAACCCATTCCAAATTCAATGCTCTATCCATGGTACCATCTACCTGTCCTATGTTCCAGGCACAAAGAAAGGCAAAGACACAATTCTTGTCTGACTCAGGGAAGAGAACATACAAATAATTATGTATTTGCATGTGAAGGTAATTCAAAATGGGGAGGGGCTGTCATCCGGGGAGGTCCTGCAGGGACTGGGATTTGAGTTGAATCTTGAAAGAAGCCATGGAAATTAAGAGTTAGAGGGAGGAAGGAGAGTATTTCAGTCTGGAGAAAGGGAGGAGATAGCCAGTACTAAAACAAACCAAAAAGAGATAGACTGTTATACAAGGAACTGCAAATAGGCCAGTGTAGCAGACTGTAGGGAATACAGAAGAGAAGGGCATAAAAAGACTAAAGGAGAAATGGAAGCATCTTGGAAGACCCAGGGATTGATATGGATGCATGCATTTTCTTGGTCACAACACTAATTCCCTAGCCCATCATTTGCCATTGTCATCCCTGGACTACGTTCTGCTCCCATAGCTACCATTAATTATCTACAACCTTGACCAACTTCTCTCTAATCTCTATATCTCTGAAGTGAGGGGCTAATACTTGCCCTAGGGACATCACAAGATTGTCATGAAGATCACATGATAACAGAGACCAGAGTAGCAGCACCGTGTAAGTAGGTAGAGAACAACCTCAAAATCAGTTTACGGTGCCATTCTGGCAAGTCCCCCCCAGACCACAGATGAGTGGCTGAACTTCATCAACAAAAGGAGTTTCCACTGGAGGAGTTCTTTCTACTAATGAAATCACAGACCCAAACCCCTCTCCCCTTGCTAAGAGTCAGATAAATCTATATCTTATCAGTTGATCTTTACAACAAAAGGATTCTGTAAGTATTTATGAAGAGCCTCTTATTGGGATAAAGACAAAAGAATTCTGAATCCAAGAAAACTTACATTGGACTAGAGGGAAATATATCATCACAGATTAGAAAATACTAGATATTTAGATAAAATGAACACAAAGTATATCCCATATCTGACTCACCACCACCCCAAAAAAAATTTCTCCCCAATGAATATGGGTGCAAAGATAATTTAAAAAGTTAAAAAAAGACTTTGAATATCTTAATTATGATCCCATATTAGCAATGAAATATCCATATATCCCGGTACTTTATAAGAAAGATGAAGGCTACAAGGTGGTGGGAGTGAGCATCATCTCTTGCTTCCCCAGTCACGTCCAAGAAAATCTTACATTTCAGCTTTGGTCACAATGCTCTAAATAGCTGCCTACCAGACACTGCCATTTTGTCTATTTTGCATATTCAATGTATCCAAAGGAAAACTTAGCATCTCACTCCATTCTGATCCCTCTCTCTGTGTGTTAAATGGTGCCATCCTTCCTCCAGAGTCGCAGAAATGAAATCTGGGAATTCTTCCTGATTCTTGACTCTCTATTCTCCCAATGTCCAATCAGACAATGATAACAAGACAATTATAGAATCTCAAAGTTGGGAAAAATCTGACCTGAGAACGGAGTCCTCTACAATAAAACCATAGGAAACTCATTTCCTCTTAGGGTAAGCCTACTGGATGTGTGTGTCTCTAACTTAGTCACTAGTCTCAATGACCCAAACAATTTTCTAATATGATAATTTATAGAGCAGGTAACAACCTATTTTAGTTAAAGGAATTTCCTTACAAAGTTTCTTCATACCAATGAAATCATAGTTCCAATCTTTCCAAAAAAGAAGATGGAGAAAGAGCAGGAGGAAGAAAAGGAAAAGGAAGAGGAGAAGGGGATAATAATATTATCTACTTCCCAGGATTGTTATGAAAATAAAATAATACTTTTAAAAAGCACTTTGCAAACTTTAAAGTGCTGCTATTACTATTAAGGGGGCAGAAGGAATATCTGGTAAATAATTATATTTTTGTCTTGAAATATTCCAAAAATAAGGCAGCTAGCTGGTGCAGTAGATTGAGCACCAGCCCTGAAGTCAAGAGGACCTGAGTTCAAATCTGATCTCAGATACTTAATATTTCCTAGCTGTGTGACCCTGGGCGAGTCACTTAACCCCAATTGCCTCAGCAGAAAGAATGAAAATAAAAAAGGAAGAAAGGAAGGAAGGAAGGAAGGAAGGAAGGAAGGAAGGAAGGAAGGAAGGAAGGAAGGAAGGAAGGAAGGAAGGAAGGAAGGGAGGAAGGAAGGAAGGAAAAAAGGGAAAGAAAGAAAAGAAAAGAAAAGAAAAATTTCAAAAATGTTATTGTTAATTAAAAAGGTAAGGTACTAAATGAGGCTTTCTTTAAGAAAAACTGAATTTATATGATGATCAATTCTGATGAATGTGATTCTTTCCAACAAGAAGATGATTGAGGCCAGTTCTAATGATCTTGTGATGAAAAGAACCATATCCAGAGAGAGGAATGTGGGGATTGAGTATGGATCACAATATAGAATTTTCACTCTTTTCATTGCTGTTTGCTTGCATTTTGTTTTCTTTCTCATTTTTTCCCTTTTTGATCTGGTTTTTCTTGTACCCCAAGATAACTGTATAAATATGTATGCATATATTTTAACATATGTAACATATATTGGATTACTTGTTATCTAGAGGAGGGTGTGGGGGAAAGGAAGGGAAAATTTGGAACATAAGATTTTGCAGGGGTCAATGTTGAAAAATTATCCTAGCTGTGTTTTGAAAATAAAAAGCTTTAATAAAAAAGAAAAGAAAAGCTCTTCCAGCACTCAGAGATAACATAAATTTTATAAGTGTTTTCTAGGCAAAAAAAAAAAAAAAAGAATCTATTTACTACTATTTCTTATGTAACTGCATGGCAAACTATGTCATTTATTTCCCTTCATTTTGAACAAAGGTGATAGAAAGCTCCATTGAAAGGCCAGAGATACTGATGGAGAAAAAGGTTAGTAACCCCTATTCTAGCATTCTTATATACACTCACTCATATGACTCCATGTCTGCAGTCACTAATTTATTGGCTAATCCTGTCAGTCCCCCCCTCCTTCCTTTCTTGGATTCCCGGGAAGTTCTTCGGAGGACACAGGAGGGGCCCAAAGGGAAGGGAGAAAGGGTTTCTACCTGAGCCAGAAGGAGTAGGTTTGTGGCTTCGTGGGGAAAGACTGGAAGAGCCCAGAGGACTTTTTGTTCCGACTGTACCGACTGTGTAACTGCTCGGAGGACCTGCAATGAAAAGAATGGGGAATTAGAGATGACCAAGTCTATAACTTGGAGGTCTTGTTGTCCTTCATTTATCTGCTGCTTATATATGAGACATGGGACCCAGCAGAGACACAAAGACCATTGGAGTTTAGATAACGAGTGTTCCAAGGAGGTCCACCAACAGCCAATTCTTGAACGGATTTATGTCTTCCCACCTCTTAGTCCAGCTCTCCTAGCCTGATTGGACTTCACAAAGTTTATGAGTACTCTTTCACTGTCACAGCCCACTCCATGCACTATCAGAACATAAGCTTCCTGAGCGCAGGGACTGAGCCATTTAAAAAATCTGTATAATCCCCCAGTACCTCGTGTGAAAATTGGCATGTGACTGGATTTAAAAGGGGTTGGGGAGGGGTTTTGTTTGTTTGTTTGTGGGGAGAAAGAAGCTCTATCATTTCATTGGTTTGAGGAATTCTCAGTGTGAAAATTCCCTTTATTAATGCAAATGCATATCATGGGTAATTTATAAATTTGATGGAAAATGAGCAAATGAATGAATAAATAATAATAAAAGCTAACATTAGTATATCTTTATGCTCAACATTTTACAATTATCTCATTCAATCCTCACAACAATTCTACAAGGAGGTGTTATTTTTATCCCCATTTTACAGATGAAGAAAACTAAGGTTATTGACTTGTCAGGGGTCACACAGCTAGTAAACGTCTGAGACCAGATTTGAACTTGTCTTTCTGATTCAAGCCTTAGCACTTTATCCACTGATGAATAAAAGATTACCCTCCTCTTTATTTCTATTTGGCAAGGCATCATTGATCCTTTAAGGTTCAGCTATAATGGTACCCTCTCCATGAAGTTTTCAGAAGCAATCTCTCTCATTTGAATTCCCAGAATACTTTGCATTTCTTTTATGGTATTGATCAAAGTCTATCTTGGAGCCTAGTAACTTGTATGCAGTTCTTATTTATCTACTCATTTGACAGATAGTAGATAGAATATATAATATATATGTATTATAATATAGGTAATATATGTAATTATAATTATTACACATAATTATATTATATATGCCATATATGTATTTATGATGTCTATATTTATAAAGTGTCTACTTTTGCAAAGCAATGTTTTTTTTTTTCTCTTGAGGCAATCGGGGTTAAGTGACTCGCCCAGGGTCACACAGGTAGGATCAGATTTGAACTCAGGTCCTCCTAACTTCAGAGCTGGTGTTCTATGCGCTGTGCTACCTACCTGCCCCACAAAGCAATGTTGTTAAATGCAAAGAGTAGAAGGGGAATGTAAATTAAATATGACCCATCCTCATTCTAATAAGAGGCAGAATAAAACTAACCAACCTTGCTGCTCCTTCCTTGAGACTGTTTTGATTTATTAGGGCAGTGACCAAGTCTATCTACCCTTCGCAATTAACAATTGACAAATGTTTATTGATTAACTGTCACCAATGGTTCAGGCAAGCCAGACTAACTGAAAGCCAAAAACCCTGAGGGAGAGACAATTGGCAGAATGTGGAAGGAAATTCAAACCACTATCAGTCTGTCAATATGCCAACAAGCACTTACTGTAGCACCTTGACCCCCATCTCCTCTCAGACCCTGATTACATGCAAGCGGGGTTAAATCAGGCAGTCTCTCCCAATGCCTCAGCACTGGCTTTCTGATTTTTGGTGAATGAGATTGGGAGTGGGGGAGAAGAGATGTCCCTTTGGTCGGCTTTCAAAGAGATGGAAACAGACCCCTCCTCTTCTCTCTCTGAAAACCCTCGCATGAGGACGTTATTCCTTAGGTCTACTCCAATCCCCTTTCTAGTTCTATGCATCAGCTGGGAGGTGGCTAAACAAATTATGATGTATGAATGCGGTGGAATATTATTGTGCTATAAGAAATTATAAGATAGTTTCAAGAAACTTGGGAAGATTTACGTGAACTGATGCAAGAAAAGCGAGCAAAAGCAGGAAAACAATATCTACAGAACCAATAGCATTGTAAAAGACAATTTTAAAAGACTCAAGACATCTGATCAATGCGATAAACAACCATTGCTTAGAGATCCAATGATGAAGGACACTACCCAGCTCCTGACCGACAAGTTGAACTCAGGATGCAGAATGAAACAAGTACATTTTTGGATCCAGCTAATGCATATTTGGGTTGGAGTTTAACTTTTTTTCTTTTTTCATTGGGAGAGAGAAAAGGAAGAAAAATAATCACACGCATTAATTAAAAATAGGAAAAGTGAAAAGAAAACGAATAGTAACAAACATTCCAGTTCTGACTTTAGGAAAGGAGGGGCTAAGAGTTGATTGACACTTACCATAAAAGCAGATAAAAGGTTTCAGTTCAGTGCAAAACGCGGGATATACTCGGGGCAAAAAATTTTCAAAGCGTCTCAGGGTGCCACATTGTCCCTCCCCAAACATGGGCACTGAGAGCCAGGAAGGAATGTTGGAACCAAAATTACTGGACCACTTCAAAGACTGGGTATTCCCATCAAAGTAGAGACCAATCCACGCTTTTGTTTGGTTGCTGATGTGTTTCAGGGGTGTCCCCTCAGTGATGCTCTGCAGATCGGCCAGGTTTGTGTAGTGTGTCTGGCAGTATTGCAGAGCTGCAGACCAGGTCTTCTCTTCATTAAACCTCATAAAGATCTTCTCACCAATCCGCACCTCATCTAGGGAGAGGAGAGCACATAGGTCATTGGTACCACCCTTCCTGCTGCCCTGTATCCCCTCTCCTGAAAATGCTATCAATCCAAGAAGCTCCATAGGTTCCAGAATCTCTCCTACTTTTTTCCCCTGCCTGAGGCTGAAAATTTTTTGTGCTGTGACCCGGTTGGGAAAAATCCTGGTAGGATCGTGGATTGCTTATAACATAGGATCATAGATTCAGAACTCAAAGAGAAGTTCAAAACCTTTATTTTTAAAATTTAAAATTTTATTATTTTATATCCTCACAATTATATGTAAAACCAATTTTTCACATTAGTTTTTTTTTTAATCTTTGAATTCAAATTCTCTATCATTCCTTCCCTCATCCTTCATTGAGAGGACAAGCAATTTGATAGAGGTACATGTGTAGTCATGCAAAACATTTCCATAATAGTCATGTTGTGAAAGAAAATACTGACCAAAAAAAAAAAAAATCCAAAAAAAAAGAAAGAAAGTCTGCATTATGACTCCATCAGAAAACTATCTGCACCCAAAGAGGACTGTGGGGATTGAGTGTGGATCACAACATAGTATTTTCACTTTTTGTTGTTGTTGTTTACTTGCTTTTTGTTTTCTTTCTCATTTTTTTCCTTTTTGATCTGACTTTTCCAACATGATAATTGTGGAAATATGTGTAGAAGAATTATACATGTATTTTTGCACATATATTGGATTACTTGCCATATTGGGAAGGGAGTAGGGGGAAGGAGGGAGGAAAAAACATGGGTAAATGTTGAAAATTATCTGTACATATATTTTGAAAATAAAAGGCTTTTTTTTAAAAAAAGAAAAAGCTTTAAAAATGAATAAAATAAAAGATGTTTATTATTTCTACCATTAAAAAAGTCTCTATCAGTTCTTTCTCTGAAGGTGGACAACATTTTTCACTTAAGTCCTTCAGAAATGTCTTGGATTATTGTATGGTTCAGAATAGCTAAGTCATTCAGTGTTCTTCATCATGTAATATTGCTGTTACAGTATACAATCTTGTCCTGGTTCTGCTCATTTCACTTTTTATCAATTCATGTAAATCTTTCCAGGTTTCTCTTAAATCATCCTAATCATCATTTCACAGCACATAATATTCCAGTACAAGCATATACTGCAACTTGTTCAGTCATTCCCCAATTAATGAGCATTTCTTCAATTTCCAATCTTTTGCTACCACAAAAATAGCTGCTAAAAATATTTTTTACATATTAGGTCCTTTTCCTTTGTTTTTCTTATCTCTTTGGGATACAAACCTTGTAATGGTATTTCTTGATTAGAGGGTACGTGTGGTTTTATAGCCCTTTGGGCTTGTAGCCTTTATCTGTAGCTAGAGACCTAGGATGGAGGCAAGGATGATGGATCACATTCAGTGATACAGTGGAGTGTACCGTATCAGAGCTGGAAGGAACTATAGAAGTCATCTAAAGCAGGAGCTCTTATCCTAAAGTTCTACATACTTGTTTTCATACTATTTTGATAATTATATTTCAATATAATGATACTCTAGAGATAACTAGGTGGTGCAATGCAGAGAGAGTGCTGGACCTGGATTAAAGAAAATTTAAATTTAAATTCAGCTTCAGACACTTACTAGCTGTATGACCCTGCTTGCCTCAGTTTCCTCAACTATAAAATATGGATAATAATAGCACCTACTTTGTAAAGATCAAATGAGGCATTTGTAAAGTATTTAGCATAGTTTGTCACATAGTTGGCACTTAATAAATGTTTGCTTCCTTCATTCTTTTGTAATGCTACGTACTTTACTTTATACATATAAAAAATTTATTTTGAACAGAGGTCCACGGACTTCACCAGATTTCCCACTGTCCAAAGCACAAGTAAGAAGCCCTGATCCTAATCCAACTCCCTCATTTAACAGAAGAGGAGATTGGAACCCAAAGGGAAGAAAATACTTTATCATAGCTTAAAGAGTCGGGATCTCAATCAGGGATTTCTGACTCCAAATGCAGCCCATTTCTTCCCAACCTCACACTCAGAGCTCTCCATGTTAATCATGCCTGGGGAGCCTCCAAAAGACCTCATCAGATCTTCTCCAAAATCACTGCTTGTCATCTGGGGGAGGGGGTGAAAGGAGGGAGGGGAGAAGTCGGAACAGAAGTGAGTGCAAGGGATAATGTTATAAAAAAAAAAAACTACCCAGGCATGGGGCTGTCAATAAAAAGGTATAATAAAAATTAAAAAAAAAAAAAAAGATCTTCTCCAAAATCAGTTTTTTTTCCATTTTCATTGATACTCTTCCTGGCCTACATCTAGACCTGGATGGGCTAAGGAGGGAAGAGTAGATAACAGTCATAGGCAACCACAAACTGAATTATTCTGAAGAAAACCAAAACTCAAATAGACTATGTCAGTTTCCCAACTCCCAAATCTGGAATTGGAGCCAAAAATCAAACCAAGTCCTCAGAGTCTAACTTCTATGTTTATTCCACTTCAACAGGAGTTCTTAACCTAGTAGCATCCATGAACTCCCAAAAGATTTGATGATAGTTTACAGTGAGTCAGTGAACTAAAAACTTTCAATATTTTGGTAACTGTCCTTTACCATATTTGTTTTCCTTTGAAATCCTGTGTGTTTTATTATTTTATTTTTGCTGAGGCAATTGGAATGAGTGACTTGCCCAGGGTCACTGTATGTTTTATTTTTTGCATTTAAAAACACAATTCTCAGAAGGGAACCCAGGCTTTACCAGATTGCCAAAGGGGTCTGGTACACACAAAAAAAGAAAGAAACCTTGCTCTATACCAAACTGTGGTTCCAAAGTTTAAAAAAAAAAAAACCTATCTGGGCCAAATTGTTACTGAGTGAAATGAGGTCAGTCCTAATTTTAAGCCTCTTTGGGGATTATCAAGGGCAGGTTGATTATTTTCCATGAATTCCTCCCTATCTGGCTGTTGACTGTGGCAGAACTGGCTGTAAGGGGGAGTTTTTTATTTCCCAAGGCTGACTTCCCCAGCTGGGAGGTCTAAGAGTCAGGTCGGGTCGGTGGCAGAATTAGGAGATATTACCAGAAAAAATCAGGGATCCCAGCTAGGGGGAAAGCTGACTTGCCTCTGCATGATCTGGGAGATGCACAGTCGCCCCCATCCCGATTACAAACAATACCCAGGGAACTTGGAGGGTTCTGAACAAGCCGAGGCTGAGATGGACTAAGTAACTTCCCCATCATCACATCCGAAAGCTGGGAAGTGTTGGAGCCAGTAGTTCGGAGCTGGCATGTGAGCCGTGCTCCTCTCAGGCAGGACACAGAAAGGTCGCCTGTATTCGTGCTTGGTCAGCCATGGTCAGTGGCCCTCGAGAGATGACACAGCTACATTCCTGGGCATTCGTTCTCTGGGTCATATTCTTCACACCGAGATCTGATGACCTGCTCTTCCCTTGGGGAGGGGAAGAAACCATTGCTAGCCCTTCCAGAGGGATCTAGACGTGTAAATTGGAACCAGGAAAGTGTGAAAAGCTGGCCCTCTGCTTGAGCTGTTGATTTCAGTGACTGTACTGAGAGCAAACATCCCGGCTGACATGACCTGCAGTCACATCAATGTGATAAAATAACCATCATGACCATGATTGACCCAGATGAGACATGAGAAAATATAGCCTCTCAGTCTTTACAGAGGTGGAGAACTATGGCAGTGGATGCCACAGATCCTGTCTCTCTTTGGTGATGGTTAGTTTTGCCAAACTATTTTTTTTACTCTTTCCTTTGTTATTTATAAAGAGTAAAAAAGGCTTACTAGGGATATACTCAAGATAATATAAATCAGGAAGGGATGTACTAGAGAGGGACTAGAACTATGATTTCAAAGGCGATTCTAGAGTGAGAAATTTCCCTGTAGCAATGCATGTTGGCACCTTCTCTGTGATTTCTAGTCCTACGGAGGATTTGATTTACAAATTTTACTTTGTATAAGCAAAATGAAATAAGCAGGAGGCAGAGCCTGCAGACAGTATTAGTGATGATCCCCATAAGTTAAAAAAAAACAACACTTTTTTTTAACTTATGTTTTGTTTGGGTTTATCCTCCTTGACTTGGAATTCACCAGAAAGCTGAACCATTATTGTTCCATTTTTTACCTCCAGGAGGTAAAAAAGATGCTATGATTAGGCACTCACTTCAGATCAGATTTCTATCCTTTGGATGCCTATCCCCTCCCCAGGTGAAAATGATCTCCCCCTCCTCAAATTTCTCAGAGCCTTTTGTCTGGGTTTCTGCCTTATACTGCTCCCTCTACCCTGCATTTTAGCCATGGATATGCCTTTGCCCTCCATTATTCAGAGGCTAGGTAAAATGGGAAGAATGTAGACTTGAAATCAAGAGACCTGGATTTAAGCCCTAACTTAGACATAAGCACGGGCAAATTCCTCCACCACGCTGGGACTCATTTTCCTCTTCTGTAAAATGAGACTAGATGATCTCCACGGTCTAATATAAGTTACTGGTGCTAAGACCCTGAATTCTTTCCCATATCTAACTATAGTAATCCCAGGCTTCCATCCTTAGCTGTAAGCAAATCCCCACACCTGTCTGAGTCTCAATTTCGTCACTTGTTAAAATAGGGGTAACAATACTTGCATTGTCTAACTTAAGGGTTGTTGTAAGTATTTTGTAAACTTTAATGCTCTATCTCCTTGCAAGTTGCTCTCATTGGACTGCTAGCCCACTGAGGATACGGTCATCTCAAAACCCTGCACATAGTGGGAGCTTTGTATAAGCAAAATGAAATTCACAGGAGGCAGAGTCTATAGTCAGTATTAATGAAGATTCCCCACAGGTTTTAAAAACAGCTTAGTTTTGTTTGGGTTTATCCTCCTTGACCAGAGCTTCCCCAGAAAACTGAACCAATGTTGCTTTCATGAGGAAGAAGAATCCTTCAAAGAGATTCCATGGTTAAGTGCTAGGTGGAATCTGGCCAAACCCAGATACATGAACATTTGGAATGGAAGAGACTATATCTCCAGGCTCCTATTTTAAAGACCAGAAGAGGAGGGAATGTCTGGCCAAAATCAGAAAAAAGGACAGTGTCAATTTACCTTAGGATTTGACATATCAATTCTCCTCCCTGGGCCTTCTTATCTGTAAAGTGAGGGGATAAAAACCAGATAATCTCTAAGGCCCTTTTATGATTCTAATGTTTCATGATTCCAGAATCTGAGATCAGGAGATATTCTAGGATTGTGTATAATCTTGTTGGACATGCCATTTTTTCAGGTCCACCTATTTAGATGCCTAATATAAACCTAGAATATGGCAAATTGGAATGACTATCCTAGCATTTGTTGTTCAACTTTGTTCTCAGTGACGACCTATGATATCACAAGGGTGAAGTATTGACTGGCCCAAGTAAATTAGATAGGATGGACACAGCTGAGCAAATTCAGCCATTAATCTCACTCTCTGCCCCGGGGTCATCCAATTCTAGTGTTAAGACAAAGGTCAAACTGCAGAAAGTCCAGAATGCAGTGGGTGACCTTAGCCTTTCTAAAGTAAGGTCTTTCCCAGGTCTCAGTTTGTCTGGAACTCAGCCCATGCAGTAACTGAGGTCTAAGGGAGAGTCAAGTCAAAAAAATGGCTCACTTTCCCATCACAAAGGAGAAAACCCTCTTCTGGCAGTAATAGAAAACAGTTGCTCTTTTTTCTACTCATTCTAAACCTGGGGTCCTCAAACTTTTTAAATAGGGGGCCAGTTCACTGTCCCTCAGATTGTTGGAGGGCTGGACTATAATAAAAACAAAACCTTTGTCTTGTGGGCCTTTAAATAAAGAAACTTCATAGCCCTGGATGAGGGGGATAAACGTCCTCAGCTGCCACATCTGACCCACAGGCCATAGAAAAACCAGAGGGATCTGGATCTTTAGCTGAAGTCAAGCATCCATTTAAAACCCAATGGGCTTTCACAAACCTGTCTTTTAAATTCTATATTTTGAGAAATCAAAATCCCATCATACTAGGA
Organism: Antechinus flavipes; assembly: GCF_016432865.1. Taxonomy (NCBI): domain Eukaryota; kingdom Metazoa; phylum Chordata; class Mammalia; order Dasyuromorphia; family Dasyuridae; genus Antechinus; species Antechinus flavipes. The sequence goes on along the minus strand of NC_067401.1, from coordinate 417,186,914 downwards.
GAAGAAAAGGATTGTACCTGTTGTGAGTGAGTTAGTAGGGCCACTAAGAGGAGATTCTCTGGTAATAAGGTGCCCAATGGCAGGATCTGTTAAGAAAGGAATGGAGTTAGCGATTAGACTGGTAGGTTAACTCTAAAAGAGAGTTAGCACTGAGTTAGCAAGGATCTATAGTCTGAGCTGATCTTTCAAAGGGGAAATATAACCAGGGAAGTTTGACATCATAACTTGGCATTCTAATTGGTTATGATAAAGGTAGAGTTTCAGAGACTTCCACCAGAGGGAGGACTGTAATCAAAAGTGTACTTGAACCAAAGACTTAAGAACAAATGGACCACTTAAGGCTGAGATGATCTCTTCTCTGCTTGCCTCAGGAAGTATTATAAACCTATCAATGCTTCTGGCTTTCTCTGCTAACATCCAGCTGGCTACTGAGGACCTCAACCAGAGTTCCTTAACATTTCCCCATTCCTTGGATGAAAGTAAGCCCTTCTTTTAGGGGGCCTTTAATTTTGCTTTCACGTTTCCCAATATTGAAAAAAATCACTTTGGATGTCCTTTCCTACCATCTACATTGATTCTACTCTGTTCTCTTCGTCCACTACTCCCTTTTCTTCTATTCTCTTCCTCATCTTTTCTCTTTCACTCTCCCCAAAAAGGAGGGGAGAGATAGGATGGATCCTACTCAAGGTAGATGAAAAAGGAAGAACAAATCATTCCAGGTTTTTTTAAATCTCAAACCCTGATTATACTTATTTCCCAGGTGGGAAGAATAAAGCATGGGGGCCAAGGATTTGTGGCCTGTAGGTAAGGGTTTTAAGGAACAGCAAGGCATAAAAGGAGTAGGTGATATTGTAGTGCACATAGCACTAAAAGTCCAGAGTCAAGAAGTCTCATCTTTCTGAATTCAACTCTGCTTTAGATGCTTACTAGCTGTGCAAGTCATTTAATCTTGGTTTATCTGTTTCTCCATCTGTAATATGAATGGCATAAGGAAATGGCAAATCACTCCAGTATCTTGGCCAAGAAAAGTCCAAATGGAGTCACACAGTGTCAGACATTATTGAACAAATGGCTTAATGGACAGGCAGATGAGCCGATAATCAATAAGGTCTAGGTTCCCATTCAATCTCTCTGATACATGACTACATCCCATAAGATGGAGGTACACACATGGGAGATACCATGGACCTGCTTTTGGGAGAACACAACTTTTTTAGACTACCCTATAGTTGCGAGCAGCTCTCTCCATTGGCTGAGACTTTGATTGTCTCCTTCTCCACCTCCCTCCCGTTTTCCTTTCCATCCTATCCTTCCCCCACCCCTGCCCCCAAGCCTGAAGAAGCTAGGATCTCCAGACCCAAATCCAGAGGGGATACTTTGACATTGGAATTTAATGGGATTGATACTATATAGGAACTAAGTGCAGAGGGCATTGGAGAGATACTGCCCCTGGTGGTTGGGGAAGGTGGTAGAATGTTTGACTGTTTCTTCTTGGTATACCTTTGAAGTAGATATTATCTTGTAGAAATGAATCTGACTGTTAAGTGGCTAAAGGGAACTAAGGTGTTTGGTCCACTAAAATTAAGGAAACACAGTGTGCAAGAGGTTGAACCAATGGCACAAAGAAGAGACCCACTCCTCATCACCTTACTTTCTAAGGGCACTGGAAAAGACTGAAGGAGTGATTCAGTCAAATGGGGCCAATATAATGAGAGTTACACTGGCTATATGATCTTTAGGAAGTTTATTTACCTTCCCAGTTTTCTCATCTTCAAAATGGAAATCAGATTATCTACAGGGTTGCTATAGGGTTCCAATTAGTAAGAACTATACCTGTACAGTGTCCCCAAAGTCTTAGTGTTATTCAAAGCTTAAAACTGCACTTCAACTTTTGGGGCATCCATATAAATCTCAGTTATTATTGTTGTTATTATTATAATAGACTGTGGCCAAATAGTCATAATAATAGATATTCTATAGAGCTCTAAGGTTTGCAAAGCATATTACAAAATTCTCTGCCTATTCTCAGAACTCATCTGGAAGGTGAGTGCTATTATCATTCCCATTTTACAGATGAGCAAACCGAGACAGAAAGAGCTTAAATACTTTGGCCAAAGGCTCCACAGTGAGTATCTATCTGAGGCCACATTTGGATTTGGGTCTTTCTGGATCAAAGCCCAGTGTTCTATCCATCCTACTCCACAGGGAAGAACCAGATCTTTTCTATCCAATAGCTTTCCTTCCTATTTTCTAACTCCCTCCCTTTCTCTTTCTTTCTCTCATTTCCTGACCCCCAAATACCAGGAACAATTGAGGAATTGAGCAAACCAAATTGTGTGACAATGACCACGTACCATAATAGCATATGAAGGCGTGCTGGGTCGAGCAGTGAGAAGCTTCCACATTTGGAGTTATGTTCAGCAGTGCCATCTTCAACAAAGCGCAGAATCCAGATGTGAATTCAGATAGATTCATAAACCAAAAAGGGCTAGTGAAAATTGGCCCACTGGACCAGCTCAGTGTCCCAGTTTTTACATTAAAGAAGAGTCCAATCCAAGCAGGATTGTCCTCTAGGAGAGAGTACAAGTCCAGCATATTCCTTAGCCCTTTCAGGCTTTCCATGTTGGCCAGATCTGTGTGGTAGATCCTACAGTGTTCCCGGGCTTCATACCAGGTGAGCTTTTCCTTCACTCGTATGAATGTCTGAGTTCCCACAAGCATGTTGCTTGCTGCTGTGAATGGGAAAGCAAATTAGCATCAAGATCTTGGTCCTTGGTAAGGATTTGAAAAGATAATTTTTGAAGATGGGTTGACTTGGGAATCTTGCAAGACTGTAAGGACACTGACTATATTATTGTATGTCCCCTAAAATGACAATGCATCATTAGGCTGGTCTCTAATGTAGGTAATGTTTAAATACCCCCACATATCCCCCCACTATACACATACCCTCTCCTAATATGTCCACATCCTCTTTCCCATGTACATAACTGGGAATGTTTTATGAATAAAAGACTCAATCCAAGAAGGTCTTGCAGAGAAGCTCAGGGTTGAAATCAGCCTTTACTGGTCATCTAGAAAAAGAGTGAAAAGGAAGCAGGCTAGTTATATAGTGGGAGCAAAGAATAGCAGATGGGGCTACTTACTTGTGGTATCCACAAGAGATCTAGCAAGAAGAGACAGCAAGAGACTTAGAAGAAAGAAAAACGCGAAGGGTAAGAATACTGAAAGGAAGCAAAACCGTAAGTAATTGTCACAGAAAATAATCATGAAACAAACTTTCCACTTGTCAGAAGGGAATGGGGGAACCATGAGATTGGAGTGTTGTACACTATTAGACACAGTTACTCTATGTTTTTGCTTGAACATTTTTCTTTGTTTCACAGGAGGATTCAATATTAGGATAGAGAGTGTCAAGGTTGGGGGAAGGATGGTACAGGCGAATCTTGTAAAAGCAAAAAGCATCTATAAAAGTTATGCTTAAATCTAGGAAAGATTACATGAACTCATACAAAGTGAAGTAAGCTAAACCAGGGAACTACAACTATGAATGACATAGTCTGAACAGCACAACGATCTAAGACAACCAAAGAATTCGTGATGAAAAATACTAAAGCTCCCCAGAGAAACAACTGAGGGATTCTGAATGCAAATCAAAGTATACTTTTAAAAAAAAACTTTCCTTATTTTTTTCATTTTTTTTCTTGGTCTGTGTTTTCCATTTATAGCATGATTGATGTGGAAATATGTGTTTGCATTATTGCACATGAAAAAGCTAAATCAAATTGCTTACAGTCTCAGGGATGAGATAGGGAATTGGAACAGGGAGAGAATTTGAAACCCAAAATATAAAAAAAAAAGTTTCAAATTGTTTTTTACATTTAATTGGTAGAAATTATTTTTCCCCTTTATTAAATTATAGATTTTTATTTTCGAAATCTATACATAGATAATTTTTGACATTCACTCGTACAAAACCCTGTGTTTTAATTTTTTTCCTTCCTTCTCCCCTTTCCCCAGTCAGCAAGTGATCCAATATATGTTAAACTCCAATTCCTCTATACATATTTTCACAAATATCATGCTGCACAAGAAAAATCAGATTCAAAAGGAAAAAAATGAGAAAGAAAACAAAATGCAAGCAAACAAAAACAAAAAAAGTGAAAATACTATGTTGTGGTCCACATTCAGTTTCCACAGTCCTCTCTCTGGGTGCAAATGGCTCTCTTTATCACAAAACCATTGGAACTGATCTGAATCACCTTATTGTTAATGAGAGCCAAGTCCATCAAAATTGATCATCATATAGTATTGTTATTGAAGTATATAATGACCTCCTGGTCCTGCTCATTTCACTTATCATCAGTTCATGTAAGTCTCTCTAGGTCTCTCTGAAATCATCCTGCTGATCGTTTCTTATAGAACAATAATAACATTCATACATCATAACTTATTCAGTCATTCCCCAACTGATGGGCATCCAGTTTCCAGTTTCTTGCCACTACAAGAAGGGCTGCCACAAACATTTTGGCACATGTGGATCCCTTTCCTTGGGACAAATTATTCAAAAATTATTTTTAAAACAAAGAAACAAAATATGACATTGGGTTTATTAGGTCTTAGCCTTGATCTTCACTAGCCTTGAGAACATTTTGCTGTCTTTGAACTAATACTTGTTTTTATACTCTTAAAGAAAAAAAGAATAAAATTACCACAGACTTTGTTGAATAAAATAGAGTAATTAGCCAAAGGTTTTATGAGGAGGCGGTTGCATATATTGGATTTGAGCAGGACACTTAATTTTCAGTCTCTCTCTAATTATATAACCTGGGACAAACCATGGAATTCCTTAGGTCCCTTGGTGTACTTGCCTGAACCAATATTTTAGGAGCCATTATTTCTTCCATGCTTCATTTTACTCACAACTTGATTCTTTAGAGACCTCTCTTTTTCTTCCTTCTTATCCTCCTCCTCCTCTTTTTACTCAAGATCATCAAGCACCTAGCAACTCTATTTCACAGCTCTCCTCTATATTTTGTCTTCCCCCATTAGAATTTTAACTTCTTGAGGACAGGGACTATCTTGCTTACCAGTATTTTGATCCCTAACACTTAGCATAATATCTATCACACAGAATCACTTAAATCCTCTACCTACCCATCTATCATCTATATTTCTGTATATCTATCTATCCATCCACCTGTCAATTCACCTTTCCATCTACGTACTTCTTTATCCAACCATCCATCCATCTATTTATTTAATTGTAAAAGAGGGATATTAACATTCATACTACTTATTTCACAAGATTGTTGCCAAGATCCAATAAGCAAATGCAGCAAAAAAATGTTGTTAGCTTTAAGGCACTCTGTGTGTATTGTATTTCTGCCCGAAATGCTGCCCATCAAGATAAGCTCTCTGTCTCTGTCTCCATGTCTCTCTCTGTCTCTCTCTGTCTTTCTCTCTGTGTCTCTCTGTGTCTGTGTATGTGTGTGTGTGTGTGTGTGTGTGTGTGTGTGTGTGTGTGTATTTGGGGGATATTAATCAATCCTGGAGCAAGGTGAATGATGAAAGGGTGCGTTTGTATAGGGTATTCACTGTAAAAAGAGAATCATCTTGTCTCTCTAAAGTACCAACATTTTCTTTTAAAAGTGGTGCTGAAGCCTGAACTTTTCCAGTTCACATCATTTCCCTTCCTCCAATTCCTTCCTTACTTCCCTCTGTCATACACTCCAGAGGACTTGCTCACAGGGCTTGGCTTTGGTGTGGTCAGGGAGTTAGCATCTACTCCAAAACAGTTAGGTTCCTTTTCAAGAAGAGTGAGTTTTCCATTTCTCTGAATACCTCCCCGACACTTTTCATTTTCTCTCAGGCCTAACTGGCCCTCAGAATCTCTCTCTAGTGGTGTGTCCCAGAATCCTCACAATATTCCCCAAATAGAACCCATTTTCATTCACTTTAATTAAAAAAAAAAATCAATGCCATGCAACATTTGTAAGGAAAAGGATAAGAGTATGGGGTGGATGAGAATTTTGGAATTTAGACAAAAAAATAAATCAGCCCAAGGTTTAGTGGAACAAATGCTGAATTTGAGAGCAGAAGAACTGGGTTTGGATTATAGTCCTTAGACAGGATTTTTTTTTTTAACTTCTCAGGATTTCAATTAACTGAGAAAATGATGAACTATGAGGATAGATTAGATAATTATTAATGTGCTCTTTCACATTCTAAAAATCCTTTGGTCTGTGATATCACAACTTTAAAAGAGATGGGAATCAAAAGGCTACGGACTAGATTGTCTCCACCCAAGCCCTGATAGGAAAAGGAACAAATAGTCAATTCTACCATCCAAGAGTCAAGAATGAATACAAACTAACTCCCTCAACCAATTACATATACTAACTGTTCTCAGATACTAAACTTCTCATCCCATCCAGCTGTCCACCCAAGGCCATTTTGCCTACCATAATGTACTCCCACCTCCCTCATTCCCCTTTATACTTCTTGCTTTATCCCAAATAATCAAATTAATGGTACCATTGCTTCTGAATAGGGCATATCCATGGACATCCTTTTAATCAACTCATCCTTATGACACGCTAGATCAAGGGTTCTTAAACCATTTGAGCAATCTGGTAACAAAGACTGTGTCTACCTAAGGCTTCCTTCTCAGAATAATGTTTTTAATTCATAATTGAAGAAAATGCTCAGTTTCACTTAGAGGCTATCTCAACTCTACTTTTAATCATGTCTCCCATTCCTGAATTTGTTCCTTCCTTATCTCTTCTTCCTAACTTCCCCCTTCTTCAGATCTCAGCTAACATGTCACTTTCTACTGTAAGCATTTCCTAGTCCTCCTTAATGCTAATTCTTTCCCTCTGAGGTTATCTTCAATTTACCTCTAACTTTTGTACATAATTATTTACATGTTGTCTCCCTCATTTGATTTAAGAGTTTCAAGAAAAGAAATGTTTTTGCCTCTTTGTATGACCAGAATTTAGCACAATGCCTGTTATATAGCAGTCACTTAATGAAAATAATTGACTTGACTTGACTGGGAAAAATAAATCTGGAATCTTTTTCCAGCAACATTCATGAATTCCCAGTTAAGAATCTTTTCCTTGGCCAGAACTTTATTCCCCAGCCACCACTCCTTTATATGTGTTGTCTTCCTCTATAGGAATGTAAGCTCCTTGAAGAGAAGGCCTATCTATATTTTTATTCCCCAAATTTTGTATAGTGACTAGTATATAGTATTTTTAAATGCCTTTTTTACGTATCCATATATTCATTTTTCCATTCAACCATTCATTCATTCATCTAGTCTATTTGTATTGTCTCCAGTTAGAGTCAATTTTAAGTAGGTCTGCACAGAAAAGAATTGATTCTATTTTAAAGGAAAAGCTTTGTGTTTGGGAAAGTGTCTGATATAATTCCAGAGTGAAGGAACAGACAAAAAAAATGCCCCTTTCAATTTAAAAAATCATCAGCTTTAATTATCATGTTATCCCATCCATTTTTATGAAAGTTGGAAACTTTTGCTCAAAAAGACCTATTTTGGCCCAGAGTCAGAGCTCAAAAGGAGACCAAACAATCTTACCTGCTGTGGAGAACAACAAGAGCAGCACACTGGCAAACATGGCTTTTCGAGTCTTGGGTCTGGGCAGTTGACAAGAGGCAGGCACCTGGGTTTAAGTACAGCCAGGTGATTTGGTTAAGAACAGAGCCATACCTCTGGCAGAGGCTGCTGCCTGAGTTACTGGCTCTTACTCCCAAGCTTCCTCCTCTAGGTCCAGCCTCCATCATTATTTTTCAGATGTACAAACAGTGAGAAGAGTACGAAGGGGCCAGCAGCTTCTTTTGACACTAATGGGGCCAAAATAGACCCTTAAAGGACATGAATTGACCTGAAACTTAGGAAAGTGAAAAGGACTAAATCCAGGGAGAGGAAATAAGAAATGAGAGAAGAAGAAAAGGAGAGGTGAGAACTAAGAGATGAACAATAAAATGGAGGCCTGAGCAGCCAATCAGAATTCCCTTGGAAACCATTTAATACTCTTCTCTTTTCTCAACTCCAGATCACATTTTTTCCCAAGTTTTATTTTGTCTGTTCAGTGCATATCACTTGATCACTGCACCTCCATCAAACTCTCCTTTGTAACAAACAAAAGCAGGAACAGCTAGGTGGCTTAGTGGATAGAGCACCTACCCTGAAGTCAGGAGGACATGAGTTCTAATCTGACCTCAGACACTTAACACTTCCTGGCTATATGACCCTGGGCAAGTCACTTAACCCCAATTGCCTCAGGGGAAGAAAAAACTTGGTCAAAAAAAAAAAAAAAGTTGAGGAAAATCTTCCCTCAAACTGAAATATATGGTTGCATATGCAACACCAGACTCACATAGATTCCTATTTCTCTACAAGAGGAAGGAAATATATTTCATGATCTCTTCTTGTGATCAACACATTTCCAGATCCAGAACTCTACCTTCATTTGATCCATTTATCTTTTGTGTGTCCTGGGACACCATAAACTCATTGTATCCAGAACCAAAATTGTTAGTTTTCCTCCTAAAGCTTTCTCTGGGTGATCTTTTTGGTTCTTCCTGACTCTAAATCTAAAATCTCGTTCTTATTGTGTTGTTGGTCCTTCATTTTCAAAGTGCATCAATAGCACCACAGGTGATACCTTGACTTAAATCCATGAAATTGAATTTAAATGAGGCAGAGTTGTACAACATTGTCAGCCTCACTCTCCCTTCCACAAGCATTGAAGTGCAGCTGCAGAACTAAAGTCAAGGTGAGTGGAAACAGTCATGGGATGCTGTGGATGACCTTGGTGTTCAGGGACAATGATATGGAGGCTGGCCACCCCCTCCTCAGGGAGGCTCAGCTACCTTTCCTGTTCACTTACCACCCAACTCTCAGGACTCAGTAGGCACTCACTAAATGCCTATTTACTTAAATGAATGTCATTTGGACTTGACTCTTTTCAACAATGAAGTGAATCAAGGCAATTCCAGGAGACTTGGTTTGGAAAGGATGCAGAGAGACAACTGTGGAGACTGAATGTGGATCAAAGCATAATATTTTCATCTTATTTTTGTTGCTGCTGTTCATTTGCTTGTATTTTTTAGTTTTTTTCTTTCACCTTTTCTTTCTCTATCTATATAATATACACATGTATAAATGAATATCATTCAGAGGTATGCTTCATAAAAGCATAAATTTAGAACCAGAAGGCACCTAGGTGGCATTGTTGATAGATCCTCAGATATGTAACATTTGCTAGCTGTGTGACCCTGGAGAAGTCACTTAACCCTGATTACAAAAAAATCCAGAAGAAGAAGAAGAAGAAGAAGAAGAAGAAGAAGAAGAAGAAGAAGAAGAAGAAGAAGAAGAAGAAGAAGAAGAAGAAGAAGAAGAAGAAGAAGAAGAAGAAGAAGAAGAAGAGAAGAAGAAGAAGAAGAAGAAGAAGAAGAAGAAGAAGAAGAAGAAGAAGAAGAAGAGAAGGAGGAGGAGGAGGAGGAGGAAGGAGGAGGAGGAAGAGGAGGAGGAGGAGGAGGAGGAGGAGGAGGAGGAAATTACCTTAAAAGTCATAAAATCTCATTCTCTCATTTTGTGGTTGAGGAAACTGAGTCCCAGAAAAGTTATACAACTTATTTGCCTAAGATGACACAGCTGGTAAATATCTAAATCAGTTTTTGAACCTTGGGCTTTTACACTCTAATCCCAAGCTCCTACACCTCTCTGGTTGTAAAGTAGATAGAGATAGAAGTTTACATGGCTTTTTTTTAATAGTATTTTTTTTCAAATTACATGTTGATGGGGGTTTTTTGTTTGTTTTCTATTCTTTTGCAATGCAGTTGGGGTTAAGTGACTGCCCAGGATCATACAGTTACAAAGTTTTAGCCATTTGAACTCAGGACCTCCTGATTCCAGGGCTGGTGCCATATCCACTGGACTATCCAGGTGTCCCTTACCAATTACATGTAAAGAGAGTTTTCAACATTCATTTTTATTAGATTTCAAGTGCTAAAATTCCCCCCCTTCTTCTCTCCTTCCTTCTCTTTTTCTCCCTCTTCAAGACCACAAGCAATCTGATATAGGTTATACATTACATGGATTTTCTATGAGTCACATTATCCCTCCTGCCATAGCTCCTCAAAAATCAATCAGGCAGCAAGATAGCCACCAAATCTTCCCTCCTTCATCACAGTGAAGACAGATCAGATACAAATAAGAAAAGCCTACATTTCCACTGCACTGAACAGTTTACATTGTTCTCATGACCCTGCAAGACTGATAATCCAAATAATATGGTAGAAATAATGTTGGCCATAGTCAGAAAAGCTCAGTATGAATCTTGGTGCTGATTCTTCCCTGCTGGGCAAGCCTGGACAAGCCATTTAATTTCTTGAGAGGTTTCCTTCTCTATCCTTGAGATTTATATTATTTGAACATGTTGAAGATTAGTAATTTCATTTACAAGCCTCTTTCTCTATATGGATATATTCATTTTATTTGATGCTTAGATTTAGAATTCAAAAATTATTTTTAAAAATGAAAACAAAAGAATATTTCTACTACATCTTTCTAAACTTTGTTGTGATGAAAATCTGAGCTATCATTATTATTATTGTTTTCCTGATGTTCTAGATGAGGAAGACAAATTTCTGAGAATTCAAGTGGTTTGCCTATCATCCCACATCTGGGAAATGTCAAAGCCAGGATTCAAGTCCATGTTTCTTTTGACTCCAAACCCAATTTTGCTTCTACTTCACCCTGATAACCTACTAATGGAATGAGGACAAGGCCTGAGGAAAAGCACTCCCTAGCTTGGATTTTTTTATTGTGCTGAGCCCAAGCCAATTTCTCAGATGGATCTGTAGTAATTTACAGATCTAGGTTATAACGTTCTCATCATTCAGTACTAATATATGTCCTAAAGACGTCTGCCTATACATTGATCTATCAAATGGGAATTTTCCATTTCTTGGTCTGAAACTGAGATTTCATGAATGTGAGGGTTTTCTAGTGTGGAAACCTCTCCCTAATGCAGATCAGCAACTTTCCTATTACTTGGAGTATCACAGAAGTTCTGAAACACAGAAAGCTTACATGAATTATCAAGGCCATGCTCATGGATGTATAGATGTACACAAACATCAGAGGCAGAATCTGTACCTCTTGACTCCGAAGCTGTTCTTCTCTATCCAGCAGGTTAAGCTGCTGAAAATCAAATCATACACTAGATACAAAAATATTTCTTTTTCTGTTATTTTTTATTTTTAAAGCTTTTAATTTTCAAAACACATGCACAGATAATTTTTCAACATTACACTTGCATACCCTTGTGTTTCAGATTTTCCCCTCCTTCCCCACACACACCACCAGATGGCAAGCAATCCAATAGATGCTATACATGTTAAAATATGTTGAATCCAATATGTGTAAACATTTATACAATTCTCTTGCTGCACAAGAAAAATCAGATCAAAAAGGAAAGAAAATGAGTAAGAAAAGAAAATGCAAGTGAACAACAAAAAGAGTGAGAATTCTATGTTGTGATTCACATTCGGTTCCCACAGTGCTCTCCCTGGGCATAGATGGCTCTCTTCATCACAAGATCACTGAAACCGGCCTCAATTGTCTCATTATTAAAAAGAGCCATGTCCATCAGAATTGATCATTGTATAATATTGATGCTGTTGTGTACAACGATATCCTGGTTCTGCTCCTTTCACGTAGCATCAGTGATATGAAAATGTTTTCACACATTTCAAGCACTATAATAACACATAAGGGGGGGCACTCTAACCTTTGTCCCCCACCCCAGGATTCTAAGGTCCAGTGGCTTTATCTGTCTAATTTGCCTCCCTAGCTGCACAGCAATAGAGAAAGACTATTGGGACTGGTGGAAAGAGGGAGATGATTTCACAATATTGTTTGGGAAAATAGCAGCAAAAGCAACAGCAACAACACTATCTGACATTTATATGCCTTCTTCGGGTTTACAAAGTGATATTGGTGGTGTACCAAAAGTCTCAGTACAATTTAAACTCTTAAAGCTCATTGTTAAGGACCATGTCTGAGTGAAAGGACAGGTCTGTTCTCTGAGAGCCTCTGCAGCTGTGGATTGTGACACTTGAGGGAGTTGTGGGGAAGCCTTTACTGACACAGGTGTTGCTTGTGGACTGAGAATGAAATAAATTGAAGGCAGAGGAAAGGGGAGAGAGGTCAGACAATGCAAAAGCCTCTCAGTGGGGAGATCAGAGAACAGCAACTGCCTCTCAGTCCCTTTGTATCATCATCATCTTCTCACATGAAGAGAGAACAATTCCAGGTGCTGGTGTCTGGATTCTGGAAACCACAAGAGCAGCTGATAACAGCTTACAATACATAAACTATTAAGCTTTAATAGTTTAAATCTACACTGTCTTTTTGGATATCTTGTGTGTATATGTATTGTAAATGTACATTTATATATGCAATAATGTATACATTCATATATACATTGCACTTTGGGATACTTTGTATATATGCATATATGTATCCATGTAAATGTATATATCTATATATCCAGATGTATACATTTATATACATATTGCACTAAAGTTTTGGAGATACATTGTATGTATGTAACCTCCCACGGAGGCTACTGATTGCCAGGGCCATACATACCACTCTTCTCCAGATACATATGAAGACAAGTCGATCTTGAGGTGCCAAACAGCTTTTCTTTATTGGTAATCTCAGCAGGGGTTAGCAGGAAGCAAGAGCAAGAGAGTGTAAGAGCCAGTGTGTGTGTGTACATCTCTGTGTGTCTCTCTCTGCATCTCTGCTTCTCTCTACATCTCTGCCTCTCTCCCCCTCTGACTCAACGCTGGCCATTTATATTTACTTCCCTCTGGATTACCCTGTGCCTAACCCCCTCAGCACTGGGTAAGTGGATCCACAGACATTAGTTAGAGTTAGTTCTGCATCCCAAGAAGAGCTCTAGCAAGAGGATACCCCTCACCATCTCAAGGAACTTTTAACACCTGTAAGACACAACCTCCTGCCTCAGAGGCCAAGCCCCTTTTTACTCCTGGGCCCACCCCACAAGCCATACATGGCAATTCTCAGAAGACAAGTCCCTAACATATCCCCCTTTCTGTTTAGCAGGGACCACTCATAAAACCAGCTTTGATATTAACAATAGCTCGCTTAATGAAATTACAAGATGTATAAAACATAGGCTTAAAGTAGAAAAAATACCAATACAATGATACAGTAGAGGCCATGAGAAAGGAAGTACATTGGATCAGGTGTTGGTACTAGAGTATTAGGTGGAGCTAAGGAAGAATTCCCCAAGTTTTCTATAAGGGGCCACCTCAAGCAGTTCTCACCCAGACCCATCTGTGGCAAAAGGATGAAGGTCTCATCTTCTGAAACTGCTTCAGGCTGACAAGGGGTGTAGAGCTGGCCCTACCCAATGGGGTCCGGACTGAAGAGGGGAGATGAGTGAGTTGTAGGCAGTTGCAGCAGCATCCGGTATCAAATGTCAAGATCGGGTCTAAGGTGATTTCAGGTTGACCAAATGGTTGGTATTTCATGATTCAGAGTCTGGAAGAATCAACACTCCTTGTTTTTCCTTCTGGAATCCAACGGCCTTCCCCATCAGGACCTGCAAGACATAAATATCCTGGTCTTCTCCAAAATACTAAGACTGGACCTTGCCATTGTCATTCCTCGTCCTTGCAAAGGAAGGTTCTCTGGTGCTTGAAATGCAGTTTTCATAGGATCTAGTTTTCTATCCTATAAGACTTTATCCACATCTACCCATCTGGCTCTAACTTATATACTTGAGCTGCTTGCACAGCTGTGTCACGGGGCATGATCACAGGCAAATTTATACCCTGACCCATTATGCTTTCCTGCCTTCCTGTTTCTCATCAAGGCTGTTGAACCTTCCCTTATGGGGCCTGGCAATCTTTAAAGCGCTGCCCCCACATTGGGCTGCCACTTGTAACCTCTCCCTCAGAGATTACTGATTGCCAGCAAGCCTAATCCCAGGCCTTCGGAAGTCTCCAGCCACTGCCTCACTGAGCAGTGGTTCTTATTCCACAGAGCACCTGGACTCAGGAGCTTTTGAGCTCAAGTTTGAAAGATGCTGGAGCCAACATTCTCACATCTTTTTATCATCTCCTCAAAGCTTGTGTCCTTATCTAAGGAGGACAAGGTTTTCTGGCAACCAGCTTCAGTGTTCTCTCTAACTAATTTCCAGATAAGAAAACCAGTTGCTTCTCCTTCACCTACTAACCTCTCAACAGCCACCTGTAAGTGAGCCACAAAATCAGGGGAAAGTTCATCTGGGCTCTGTTTACAACGTTTTTTGCTAAATCTGCCAGGTGTAAGGCAGATTTTAGCAATAGTCTTCCAATTATTTGATGTTAGTATACTGCTGGAGGCTAGGAGAGCCAGCAGCTCCTTAACATATGGAGATTCAACCCTGTTAAATGTTAACTGCCTCTTTCAATTCCTTAAATTTTTTCCACTCTAATAGGGCCCATATCCTTTCCTGGGGGCTATCAAACAGAGACAAGCATCTAGCCAAATCCTCTCAGCCTGGTTCCTTTCGCTGCCTTCTGTAATATACATCCTAATTCTGTCTGTAAATCTATCCACTTCCTACTTCTTTCCCACTTTCTCTTCCTGTGATGTCACATCTACTTTCAGCTTGCTTTACTATTCTATAAACTTCTTTCCCCAGCACCTCTTGATCTGGGACCCTAACAAAAACCTGTCCCATCTTCCATCCCAGACCTACTATCAGTCTTGGGATCTCTTCTCCCTTCTCATGATTGGACCATCTAAAGTTACGAAGTCCCTGTTCGGGCGCCATTTGTAATTCCCATTGAGGCTACTGATTGCCAGGGCCATACATACCAATCTTCCCAAGATACACATGAAGACAAGCCAATCTTGAAGTGCCAAACAGCCTTTCTTTATTAATCATCTCAGCAGGGGTTAGCGGGAAGCAAGAGCAAGAGAGTGCAAGAGCAAGTGTGTGTGTATGTCTCTGTGTGTGTCTCTCTCTCTCTGCATCTCTGCTTCTCTCTACATCTCTGACTCTCTCTGGACTCAAAGCTGGCCATTTATATTTACTCTCCTCTGGGACTACCCCATGCCTAATCCATTCAGCACTGCTTAGGTAGATCCACAGAAGGGAGACACCTGGAGTTAGTGCTATGTCCCAAGAAGAGATCTAGCAGGAAGATACACCCCTCCTCATCTCGAGGAACCTTTAACACCTATAAGACACAACCTCTTGCCTCAGAGGCCCCACCCTACAAGCTGACATGGCATACATGGCAATTCTCAGAGGGAGAAAAGTCCCTAACATATGTATACATATACATGTATGCAAATGTATATCTTTCTATATGCACATATAAACATACATATACACATTGCAATAAGACTTTTGGAACATTGTACATGTATGTCTAGCTGTATGTGTATTTATATGTGCACACACTAAGACTTTGGGGGCACCTTGTAAATATGCATGTGTGTATATATATGTATATATGTATGTGTGTATACATACACTGACACATTACACAAAGATTTTTGGGACACCTGTAGATGATTTTGCCAACCTGCTATCATTGTTACTATTTCTCCCTGCCAAGACTCTGAAGTCACCTCTCTCTGTTCATTATCCATGCCAGTCCCTATCCATTGCTATGCATCTTGTCCCATAGGAGTACACAAACGAAGCTGTACCAGGATATCCTACTCCAGGAAGAGGCTAGAGTGACCCTGTTACACATTATAGCATTCGAAACTTGTCAAAATAATTACATATTCGCTATCTCTTTGATTATTAGCAGCATGATCTAGGGGGAAAAGAAATCCAGCTTTGGAGTAAAGAATAGCTGGGCTTAAATCCTGCCTCTGACACTTACTATGTGCCCAACCATAAGTCACTTAAAGTTTGAACTTAGGTCCTCCTGCCTCCAGGGCTCTATCCAGTACATCACCTAGCTGCCCCAAATAAGTCCCTTCTCAAAGACTGTAAGTTACAAGTGAGTTGCTGATCTGCACTTAAGACGTCTGGAATCTCATATATAATTTCATGTATTTCTTAACACAAGCCTCTGAAGTGAGTGCAATTATTATCATCCACATCCCCAAAGAGGAAACTGAAAATGAGGATCATACATAGTTTATGAGGTAGAATTTGAACTGTCTTTCTAACTCCACAACCTAGCCACTTTTGAGGTAGTTGAAAAGACAGGAGATATGATAGTGCCTCTTTTCCCACCCCCAAAATATGAAAGCTACATAACAATTCAAGACAATAGTACTAGAGCTATAAACAAGCAGCAAATGCTTCATGTTCCAACCAAATGGAACCAAAAATGGATACCATGGAAATGCAGGAAAAGGAAGAGATTTTCTGGGTTGGCACGGTCAGGGAAGATTCAAGGAGAATATAGAACTAAGCCTATGAAGAGGTCCCTTAATGCCAGATTACCAAGCAGAGCTCCTAAGGGAATCAGGTCACTGCTATAAACAGATGAAAAAAATTGCATTCCTCCAATGAAGCCAAAACTGACATCAGTGATTATATCTTGAAAATCCAGACTCTGGTCTTAAGATTTATTCAGTAACCCTGCAAATGGGCATTTCATAAATCAGAACATATCATGGTGTAAGAAGCCCTCCCTTTTCCTAAGGTACTGCTGTTAGCTATTCCAACTAAAGGAAGGATCTACAAATTTGAATGAGGGAAGTTTAGAAAACAGGCACCTGCTTCCTGGCTTGGCTGGAAGTAAACATCCCATTTGCCTGAGGTATGAGGAACAAAGTATCCTATAGGAAACTATGACATCATTTTGATTTTCCTCAAATGAACATATCCCTGCACATTCCCAGGGCTTAGGAGAAAAGAAAAAATCACAGTAATCTTCTAGACCAAACCTTCTTAAATTATTGGTCATGACCCCAGTGGGAGGTTGTGTAACTGAATGTGAGGATTATGAAATTACAATTATGGTAAATGTTTGATTTGTATACCTATTTTATCCCCCTATATATCTGGGGTCATGCAAAATTTTCTCAGATAAAAGGGAGTCACGAGTGGGAAAAGTTTAATAAATCCTCTAGACCAAGTTCAATTTCCATGATCACAATTTATATTTTTACATAATTTGCACTATCTCCACTACAATCCATGTCATTGCTACTAAGCTAGTATTGATTAGCATTATTTGTGGCATTCCTCTTCTCCCAGTCCTAAGCCCTCTTATTTCTGTTACGTTCCTTATTTTTTACATTGTTTACATTTTTTTACATTTTCAGAGCATAGACAAAATGTAAATATATGTCACTTTAGAATGTAAGCTCCATGAGAAAAAGCCCTACTGTGTTTTTATACAAGTTGTTCGGTCATTTTTTGGTTATGGACAGCTCTTCATGACTTCATCTGGATTTGCTTGGCAAATGTATTGTTGTGGTTTGCCATTGCCTTCTCCAGATCATTTTACAGATGAGGAAACCGAGTCAAACAAAGTTAAGTGATTTGTCCAGGATCACACAGCTTGTGTCGGAGGTCAGATTTGAATCCATGAACATGATTCTTCCTGATTCCAAGCCCAATTGTTCTATTTACAGTTCCACTTATCTGTCCTCCATCTTCCCCCTTTTTTGTTTGCACAAGTGCCTTGTACCTAACAGACTCTTAAACGTATGTTATTTGCCTATGGTCACATATGCAGTGCTTGTGATATCTGAAGAAGGATTCTCCTGACTCCCATTTTTATCATTCTATCCACCATGATATTATAGAGAGCTACTCCCTCAACTCCTAGTGCACTAGCAGGTTGAGTCTTCAGAAGGTGGCTAGCTACTTTTCCCCTCAGATCAGAGATGGCTTCTAGTACTATTGTTTATGAGGCCCCATCTTGGATGCTATCCATCAAATATCCGTCCACCAAGTGGAGATAATCAACTCCCAGAAATGAGTATTTGGGGAAAGCTAAATGCTAATACTAGGGAATACTAAATGCTTTGTTTCAGCTACAAACAAGATGTGTCTGTGTTTTGTGTATGATAAAAAAGAAGTCAGTAAAAGAAGACTTTAGCTGAGACTAAAAGGAAGCCCAGAAAGGAGGTAGAAAAGAGGAATAATAGTATTCTAGACATTGTGGGACAGCTCAGTGGTGCAATGGGTAGAGTGCTGGGTTTGGAGTAAGAGTTCAAATCTGGCTTCAGACTCTTATTAGCCATATGACCCTGGACAAATCACTTAACCCTGTTTGCCTCAGCTCCTTTTCACAACATACACCAAAGGGCTGGGAGTCTGTAGACTGGGGTGTGAATCCTGGCTACTAATACATTTGAAAGCTCTCTTGATTCTCATCTTGGAGGGTTTTGTACCAAGCTCTGTCACCATGTCTAGTTGACTGAACCTAACCAAGGCACTTTATCTCTCTTGGCCTCAGTTTACCTATCTATGAAAGAGAAGTGATAAAAATACCTGTCCCCTTTCTCTGCATGAGAGGGAGGGAATGAGTAGAATAGAAGTGAAATGCTCAGAAATTTTGGGAAGAAAAGTCATTTATAGCCTTACTATTTTTATTGAAAACACTTTCATTAATGCTTCCTAATTTCCTAAGAGATAGGATATCCTCAAAAGCTCTGGGCAAAGGGACATGCCATCCCCGAGGACTTAAATAGAATGAAATATGACTTTGATATAGATTCCATTAAGGGGATAATTCAGGGCCCCAGTATTATTCCGGCATTTAAGGTCAAACAGGGATGCTTACAATAAACATTCTGGGAAGGGGATAAGGGGAAGCATGATTGTAGGTCATAGTCCCCATTATTTTCTAGGCTCCAGACATTCTCACTGTCCTATTTACCCCCATCCTATTGAAAACTTCTGCTTCTTAACACTCTGTGTGTTGTTCAAGAATCAAGTTAACTTTTTAGGGTGGTGAAAGCAAAGCAATTAAAGTAAAACATTAATATTGAAGGGACACATTAGTAGCAAGCTTGTCCCATCCTTTCTGGTAAAAATCAACTTCAGCATCCTATTAAGATTTCCCCAAGACTTCCTTAGTCACACAGTGATGGTGGCTTGGTTTAAATCTGTCTTTTGTGATTCTCCACCCATTATTTCATGGTGATTGATAAATGATATACCAATGTCAACTATTTTCATAATACTGACCAACCAACTTGAGAAAGAACTCCTTGGGATGCCAGAGAAAAAAGAGCTGCCCCATCTATGAGCCAGAAGACTCAGCCTCCAGGTGAAGGTCCTGATTGTTCCCAACAGCCACCATTCTCTTCCTTGTATGATGAAGTGTGGAAGGGGGCTGGGATCCCATAAATATGCCTTGAGTGGATTATGGAGAAACCAATCCTAATGGCCACAGCTCAAATTTCTATGATGCTTGACTGTTTACAAAGGGCTGCTCTATAAGAAACCACCAGTAGGATGATTTCAGAGAGACCTGGAGAGACCTGCATGAACTGATATTAAGTGAAATGAGAAGAACCAGGAGATCATTATACATGGCAACAGCAAGATTGTATGATGATCAATTCTGATGGATGTGGTTCTTCTCAACAATGAGGTTTTTCAGACCAATCTCAATGGTCTTGTGATAAAGAGAGTCAGCTGTACCAAGAGAGGGGACTGTGGGGACTAAATGTGGACTGCAACACAGTATTTTCACTCTTTTGTTGTTTGCCTGCATTTTATTTTCTTTCTCATCTTCTTTATCTGATTTTTCTTATGCAGCACGATATTTGTGGAAATATATAGAGAGGAATTGCACATGTTTAACATATATTGGAGTCTTTGTCGACTGTAGGAGAGGGGGAGAGGAGGGAAAAGAAAAAAATAGAACACAGGGTTTTGTAGGAGTGAAAAGTTATCCATGTATATATTTTGAAAATAAAAAGCTTTAATTAAAAAAAAAGGAAAAAAAGGGGTTTTCCTCACGAGTGCTGCAGGCTTCATCTACATGGATCTATAGACTCAAAGAAAGAAGCAAAAGGCAGGATTTAAACATGTCCTAGAGACATTTCCTGAGAGTTACCACCCTACTTCAGGTGTAAGAAGCTGTTGTGCCATAAGTGATTTGAATAAATTTGTGTAGTCTGTGCTGCCGGTTACTTCAAATTAGCACAACTAACAAGTTATACAAAAGATAAAGGAAAGAAAATGAAGTTAGTTATGAATGCTTTCAACAAAAAAAGGGGGAAATGGATTGGGTTTGTCCAAAACTCATCATTGTTGACAGGAAGGTTTCAAAGTTTATTCATTTTAAGATATTAAGCAGGAAGAGAGAGACAGAGAGATAGACAACAAAGAGAGGGAGATAAAGAAACAGAGACAAAAAGAGATAGAGATTCAGAGACAGATGAAGACAGAATGTTGCTATGAAAAGAATGGTAAAGTTGGAGTCAAAAAGCCCTATAACTTTGAACAAGTCACACGATCCCCAGTGCAATGAGAATGAGAATGGCACTATTGACCTGGGAGGATTATTTCAAGGATCAGATAAGAAAGGCAAAGTTGTTACTTCCATAGCATTTTTCTCATGCCGTCCTTTATTCATCACCAGGGAGGTGATGCTGTGACATGCAAGAGAATTGGATTTAAGTGAGGAAGGACTGTACAAGGTCACCAGCTTCATTGTCCCCATCAGATCCACCTGGGTGCATTGGCCAGATATAGATTAGGATAACAGGAGACCTTGGCCTTTTTAAGGTAAGGTCTTTAGGGTCAATTTGATAGAGGCAACACCCATTTAGTGATTTAGGTGAGGTAAGAATTAGCAAAGAGTGATCTCTTTAACCTAGTCCAAAAAAACAATCAATCTACAAGGGGAAGATCCTCAGGGTCTCTGGCCAAAACAGAAACAATTACTATTTAGACTCACTCTGAACCATCAAGGCCCACACAATGACCAACTGAGGCTTGAGGGAAAGCAAAGTGGCAAAAATGGAAAGCATTTTGGTGCAGAAGGAGATCTGGGTTTAAAATTCAATAAACATTCAATAAGCAGTGGAGTCCAGAAGGGTCAGACCCTATGCCTGCAGTACTTCTCAGTGAACTGGAACTAGAAAGTATTTAACAAAATAAATAAAAATACAGTAATTTGTAGTTTCCTAAGTCAATATACTGCCCAGACGGATATGTTTCTATTTGAGTTTGTTACCCCTGAAAGAGTAAAGAACCAGCCTTGAAGGGAAGGGAAGAAAATGAGGATTTATGTCAGTTCCAGGCACTATGCTAAACATTTATACTAACATCTCTTATGATCCTCCCAATAACTCTGGGAGGTGGGTGCTAATATCATCTCTATTTTACAGTTGAGGAAACTAGGCAGGTAGAGGTAAATTGACTTGCCCAGGGTCACACAGCTAATAGGTGTTTAAGGCTGAATTTGAACCTAACTCCAAGCCCTGCACTCTATCTACTTTATCACCGAAATACCCCAAGTATGTCTTTGTCTTCTTCTATCCCCTTCCCCACTCCTACGCTCTAGTCCATTTTAAGGTGATGAACTGAAGTCTGGGATAAGTTTCATGATAGATAATTAGGTAGAGTGTTGACTTGAAATCAGGAATATTTGAGTTCAAATCCTCCTAAGATATGTACTAGCTATGTGAGCCTGGGCTAATGACCACTTAACTCTCCATTCTTTTCATCTGTCAAGTGAGAGGAAGTTGGTTCATTAACCACTAATATCCCCATGATTCTCCAAGCCCATGATTTGCCCAAGATTACAGAGATACTTTAAAAAATTCAAATGGAGGCATTTGGGTCCCACATCTCAAGGTGTTTCTACTGCCTGAAATGAGAAATAAAAATAAGAAATATTTATGATGGGTCTACTATGTGCACATTGGATAGAGAGCCAGCCTTGAAGCTTGGACCACCTGTATCCAAATCCTGCCTGGATCATGTAATGAGTAGGTAATCCTGGGAAAGCCACTGAAATTCTTAGTGCCCAACTCTCTAAGACAACACTTATCCTTTCCACATCATGGCAGCTGGGACTACAACACCCCGCAATCTGGAAAATCCACAAAATTTTTGGCCTTTCCTTCCTACCAGAGAAGAAAGTCTGAAGTATTGTTATTAAAAAATTAAAGGTTGATATTGCACAATACTATACATATATTTTATTTATTTCTGAGTTTCTAAACCCTTTCTGTGTTATCTGCAGCTTCCACAAAACTCCCCCCAAATTCCCATTTACTTTCTTATGCCCACCCACAATATATCAGAGCCACAATGAGGACAGTCACAGTATGGAAGGGATAACTGTATATGTGTGTGTATATATATATATATATATATATATATATATATATATATATATATATATATATATATATATATATATTTCAGGGAATGTGCCTTCCTGCATGGGTAGATGTAGAATTCTCATATGACCATTCCCTACAAAATGAAATCACAAATTTCAATCCCTCTCCTACACTATTTTAAGTTCCAGGACATTGATTTGTAAGGGAGCTTTCATTATCAACAAGGAAAGTTTTTTAGTCTAAGACTGAGCCTCTCAGCTTGAAACACTGAGGCAAAAGTCAGTCACAGGAAGGCAAGATCCAGTGGTAGATGAATCTTGGTCATTATGACCTCAAGTTACTTTGCACATAGGGGGCTGTCCTGTCTCCCAGTAGTTTGCAAATAGGCCAGTGGACCAAACAAGGGGGTTGGAGGGAGGGGGGAAGTGGTGAGAAGTTGGAAAGTTAACACTCTGGACTTTTCCATCATGTTAACCAAGAAGGCAGAAATGAAGAGATCAAACCCAGCAATGAAGGCAAGAGGCAACACACTGATCCCTATCCCCTCTTCTGTCTACAGCACAGGAAAGGTGTGGGTGGGGAAGAGCTCTGCCCTGGACAGTGAGGGCTGGGTTCTAGCATCCTGAGTCATGGGGAAGGGGGGCTCCTTGCTTTGAAGAACCTGGTAATCTTTTCTGATTCCTCTGATTCCTCTCACTTGAAGGCAGACAGAACAAACACCAACTATCTCTCTCTACGAAGCCAAAACCACAGGCCACTTCAAACAGGAATGGAGACATTTTCATACCTAGTAAGAAACCTCTTCTCTGGTTTATTTTCTGATCCACAGAGGCAGCTCTGTTGGCTGTCAGGGGGAGAAGGAGAAAGGGGGGGGAGAAAAGGGGAGGCAGACCTGAGTGTGCCCCACTTTAGAGAAGGTGTCCCTCCGTCCAAGTGTGACCCTGCTGTCCGTTCCATTGGCGCACAGAACGCAGGACAATCAGTGGCTCATTGTCCCTGAAGCAGGATCAGACTGCTCAGGATAGAATAAGAACTCAATGATCCTTGTGACTGGGGTGAGACCAGGAGTTCCATCAGGGGATCATGGAGTTGTAATGGGTCTTAGATGTTGAACCTCCATCCCAATCTTCTCAACAACAGTCTTCAGGGTTCCTTGACAGATCATCCATCCTCTGCTGGAACACTTCCGGGTACAGGGAACTTATTACCTCACAATGTTTCCCATTCCGTTGTCGGATAGTGGCAAATGATAGAAAATTCTTCTTTAAGAACAGTGTAACTTCATGGCTATGCCCTTCAATCTGTCCTCCTCATTTGCCAATATTCATAGCCAAAGGATCACTAGATCTTCTGTACCACCTATATTAGACCCCCATGTTCTCTATACTTTCTTTGCCAACTAACACAACCTTCTCTCTGCACTTATTAATAAGACACAAGCTCTGAGCCCTCGAGACACTTGACCCCTCGAACAAATTGCAGGTTTTGTCCTTATATCTACCCATTTCTTTCCTCTCCATCCCAGCCAACTATCTCTGGAAACCACTTAGAGACTCGGGGTTCTCTGATTTTAAACTGGAATTTCAATCCCCATTTCCTTGGAAGGAAATAAGGAAAATTCTCTCTTATTTTGAGTCTTAAAGTTCTGTCCAAGTTCCAGAAAACCGCTTCTGACCAGGTTAGGGGGACCAGCCCACTTCTCTCTGAGAGAAGAGTATATATATTTTAAGGAAGCAACTGAGTCAACTCTGGCTTCCACTGGCCTCCTCCACCTGCCATTTGCAGTGTATCTCTGCTTTTAACCTACAGGCTCGTGAATGCAAAGAATCGAAACAGGATATGATGCTGGCAAAAAGAGGAGGAGGAGTACAGGATTTAAAAGCAAGTATCTGGGCCCAGAATTGGGTGGGGAGGAAGAAGAAGATAAGAGATGCTTTCAGAAAAGCTGAGAAGATGAAGTCACTAAACTGACCTTGGATTGGTACAGATAGTCAAGCCATATATGTTTCCACTTCTAATCTAGATGGGGGAATTTCATTTTCTTCAAGGGTCCTCTAGCCAATCCACCTTCATGGGCCCTCTTCTCCCCTTCCATGAAAACCTAAGGAAGAAAGAATATCCAGGAGTAGAGGTTAGAAGTAGGAGAGGATCACTGCTGTCAGAAGCTATACAAGGGAGGATCTTCTGGGAGTTCCTATAATTCTGGACCTTTTCTCTCCCGCTTTCATCTTAAGTTTTCTTCTTCTTTCACTCATATTTCCCCAGCTCAGATTTCTTTCCACTCCTCTTCTCCTTTGTATTTCCATAGCATGAACTAAAGGAGGTGAGGGAAGAGCTCAAAGGAAAAATGGAAGAAATACATCAGGTAATGACACAAAGATTTGTGGAACAAAGAGGAACTGGGTAGAAGGTCCAAAAGGTGAAAATAAAGGCAATCTGGTGGTATGGGAGTGGGTGAAGAAGTTCACATGTGTAAAAGTTTATAGCAGAGCCTTTAGATTTGTTACATAGAATATAGAATATGCTTATAGAACAAAAGCATTTACAGTAGGAGCAGATTTATGGAAATTATAGATTTCAGTCTGGAAGAGACCGTAGATTCCACCGTCTTCAGTCCCTTAATTTTATAGAAGAGGAAACGGAGAACACAGAAAATTTCACTGTTAGGCTCTGGGTCATACAGTTTCTAAGAGCCAAAAACAAGAATTGAAGCCAGGTTTTCCTGACTACAAGTCCATCAATATACCCACTATTCCATCCTGAGGACATGAGGGTAGGGAAGGGATTCAGATCTGGCCTCCATTTGCTCTAAGATTTAAAGTCTGACGCCTTTAGGATCTTTGCTTCTGGGAAGATTCCCAGACCTCACTGTAAAAGACTCAGTAGATTTAAGGAAGAGAGATTTCAGGATCTCCTTCCCAATATAAATAAATCTAGCTAGCAACCTCTTCCCAGAATCCTTAGGAAAGGCTTGGTCATCAAGTTCAAGAGTATACTCAGTGCAGAAATAGCCCCTTCCCTTTTCTCTAGAAAGAACCTCAAAGGGGACAACACCTTCCTTCTTGTGAGTACAAACTCATGTAATTCTCTTTTCTTTCCTCCACATTAGATAAAATATATAATGAACAAGGATTTTGATAAACTCCAGGAGCTCGTAGACATTATGAAGGTGAGCCAATCACAAAATCATAGAGCATCTAGGTGGCCCAGGAAAATGAATGCTGGAACTGGAATCAAAAAGGCTTTAAAGGATTTCAATTCCGCCTCAGTCACCCACTAGCTGTGTGATTCTGGACAATTCACTTCTGATTGCTTCAGTCTCCTCAGTGTTTAAATGGAGATGATAAACGTGCCTTTCTCTCATGGTGGTTGTGAGAATTCAATGCAATAATATTTGTAAAGTGCTTAGCATAGTGCCTGGCATATAGTGCTTTGTAGATGCTAGCTGTTATTCTTTTTATTTCTAAGTTAGAAGAGAAAAAGCAATTCAAAAGAGAAAAACCATGAGAGAGGAAAAAAACAGAAAAAAGAAGTGAACATAGTATGTGTTGTTTATATTCTATGTTCATAGCTAGGTGCTTTGTAGATGCTAGCTGTTATTATTTTTATTAATAAATAAGGAGAGGAAAAGCAGTTCAAAAGAGAAAAATCATGAGAGAGAAAAAAACAGAAAAAAGAAGTGAACATAGTATATGTTGTTTATAATATTCTATGTTCATAGTTTCTCTCTGGCTGCAGATGACATTGTCCATCCAAAGTTTATTGGGATGGCTTTGAATCACTGAACCACAGAGAAAGAACCAAGCCTTTCATAGTTGATCATCACACATTCTTGCTGTTATTGTGTACTGTATTCTGGGATCTGCTTGTTTCATTCAGCATCAGTTCCTGTAAATCTTTCCAGACTTTTCTAAAACCAGCTTGTTCATCATTTTTTATAGAACACTAATATTCCATGTAATGGGCTGAGGCTTGAGTTGATGCACTGAGGTCCCAAGCACATGAGGCTAAATAGTAATTGGACCATACTCTATTAATATGTAAGCTTGGAGAAAGAATGGCCCCCACCCACTCTTTGTGCAAGTCCTGATGTGTTGTATAGGAAATGACGATTTTGGTGGGTGGAGGCAGGGGAGTGGAAAAGGAAGGGGAGGAGAGACTTTTGGGATGGCCATTGCCACGGTTGCCTCCACGGTTGGCTCGGCTCGCGTCCCTCTCTCTTAGCTGGCTTCCTGTCGCAACTGCCTATATTTGCTATCGCAATCTTTCTTGCCTATATTTGCTATAGCAATCTTTATTCACCTCTTCACTTCAATAAATATTGAAGATTTTTCCCTTAACCTGAATTCCTGACTCCGGCTGACCTTAAATACGTGGTCATTACAATTCCTTAACTTTCATATATCACAACTTGTTCAGCCCTTCCTCAATTGATGGGTATCTTACTCATTTTCCAACTTTTGCTACCACAAAAGAGCTGCTACAAACATTTTTACATATTTGTGGGTCCTTTTGCCTTCTTTATGATGTTCTTGTGATACAGAGCCAGTAATGGCATTGTTGGGTCAGAGGATATTCAGTCTGATAGTCCTTTGGACATAGTTCCATATTGTTTTCCAGAATGGTTGGATCATTTCGCAATTCCACCAACAATGTATTAGTGTCCCAGTTTTCCCACATTCCCTTCAACATTTTTATTATCTTTTCCTGTCATTTTAGCCAATCTGTGAGGTGCGAGATGGTACTTGTTGTTTTAATTTGCATTTCTCTAATCAATTAGCTGTTGTTATTATATTATTAAGCAACATAGGGCATAGAGAGGTAAAGTTGGAAGTTGCAAATGAAGCTGTGAATGTTAAAATGACTGGACTAAAACAAACACAATAAGACAGGATTTGAACCCTTTTAACACTGTAGGGAATAGCAAGAAGAAGAAGGAATCTAGGTGACAAACAATGCAAATAAATACTTCCATGAAATGAGAGACTCATTTAAATTTAAGACTTGTGATCCTGAGTCAAAGTGAAATAGGGGTAATTCAGAGAAGAGAGAGATAATTTCAAGCTTGAATAATTAGAAAATTCTTCATGGAAGCAGCAAGATTTGAACTGAGCTGGAAATACAAGTAGGATTTAGACAGTAGGCAGGCAGGAGGAGCAAGCATTAAGGGGCCAGTAAGAAGATGACAGGCTAAATGTATTGCAGGGATCAGGTTGAAGATTAATAAGAAATGAGGTTGAATTAGACCCCCATTGAAAAAGGAGGGGGAAAAAACTTGTAAAAATGTACAGTCAAACAAAAGAAATTCTGGAATTGGTTGTATCTAAAAATTACCTCTTATTCTGAATTTTGAGAGGAGAGGAATTTGAAACTAGTTGACCCAGTGGATAGAGTGCCAAGTCTAAAGTCAGGAGACTCCTCCTCTTTAGTTCAAATCAAATCTTTAGTTCAAATTTTAGTTCAAAAAGTTTAGCCTCAGACACGTACTATAGCTATGTGATGAGAAGAAGAAGAAAAAAAGTCTTTAGGAATCTAGGTGAAAGATAATGCAAGTAAGTTCTTTCATGAAATGATGAAAGACTCTTAAGACTTGTGGTTCTGACGCGAAGTACCTCAGTTTCCTCATCTGTAAAATGAGCAAAAGAAGGAAATGGCAAACCATTTCAGTATCTCTGCCAAGAAAACTCCTGAATCCTGAATTTATCATGATTCTGGAAACCAATTTGGAACTAAGTTATAAAAGTTAATAAACTCTGCAAATCCTCCAACTCATTGACACCACTAGTAGGTCTGTAGCCCTCAAAAAGATAAAAGTAGAATCATGTAAACAAAAATAATTATGACAGCTTTTTCTGTAGTGACAAAGAACTCAAAACCAAAGGAGTGCCCCCAATTAAAGAAGGGTTGAACAAATTATGGTCTATGCACCTAATTTAAATTTTACTATTAGATTGTTTCTTTGGTATTCCCAGTACCTAATAAGCATAGTCCCTGGTGCGTAGTAGGAAGCTTAAAAATATTTATTGACTGTCTATTAATTTACAAAAACTGATAAAAAGGACAGTTTCAAAGAAACCTGGGGAGCTTTGAATAAACTTGATGTCAAGTAAATACATCCAGAATAATTTACATAATAAAAACAACATTGTAAAGACAACTTGAAAGACTTAAGAACTCCAATCAATATGATGACTGATTTCTGTTACTGTTCTTTTCACCCTTTCTCCTCCCTCCCTCCCTCCCTCCCTCCCTTCCTTCCTTCCTTCCTTCCTTCCTTTCTTTCCCTTTCTTCTTTCTTTCTTCTTTCTTTCTTTTTTCTTTCTTTCTTTTTTCTTTCTTTCTTTCTTCTTTCTTTCTTTCTTTCTTTTTTCTCTTTCTTTCTTTCTTTTTTCTCTTCCTTCCTTCCTTCCTTTTTTCTATTTCAGTTGTTTCTCCACAAATGACTTAATATAGAAATATATTTTACATGACTACACATGTATAACCTTTACATTTATTTACTCTCTCAGGGAAGGGAGTGGGAAAAGGAATGAAGGAAAAATCCAAAACTAAATTAAAAAAAAAAAAGAATGTTGAGGGGGCAACTAAGTGGTGCAGTAGATAGAGCACCAGCCCTGAAGTCAGGAGGATCTGAATTCAAAGCTGGTTTCAGACACTTAACACTTCCTAGCTGTGTAACCCCTGGGCAAGTCACTTAATCCCAATTGCCACAGCAAATTAAAAAAAAAAAAAGAATGTTGAAAATTTGTACATGTAATTGAGGGAGGGGGAATATACTACCATTAAAAAAGAAAATAGAAGCTATAAAAATGGATGAAAACTGTGGAATAAATAACTCTCCCATCCTATAAGCACAGCACCAAGCAAGATCAGGTTCCTTATCTTGTTAATGTTGAGACTGTCTACTCTTGAATGAACATGAAAATCAGGAGATTCATCTTTTGGTCCCTTGTCTGTCCTGGTGACTATTACAAAATCTTCTATACTTGGGACAGGGACTTTGTCTCATCTAACCTTTAGATCCTCCTTCTTAATCCCAATGTCCAACACAAGTTCTACACAACTCAGTATACTTCATTAATGTTGAACTGAACTTGTGCCTCTTTTCTTACTGTCCAATGGGATAACAAAGATAGAAATTAGAGTTCCCTCCTATTAGGCTCACAGAAATGTAGCAAAGATTCTTTTAAAACAAGATACCAAAATCCTCTTGAGTTTTCATGAAGCAAGGTCCTATCTGGGGTCAGCACCAAGTTTCACGTAGGAATGGGAAAATGAATCTTGAAACACCTGTATTAAAGGAAGATTTTAACTCTCTACCCTGTCTCCTAAAGGACATGCAGAAGGATATGGATGAGAGAATGGAAGTCTTAATAAAGCTAGAGACAAACAAAAAGCTGTAAGTGTAACTCTCTTTTGCCCCTTACCAAAATATTCTCACTCTATTTGGTTTACTTGGTAGGGTAAAATAAGGAATTCTACCTTCACACATACAACATACAAAAAGGATTCTATCTTCCAGTTCCTCCATTATTCTGGACTGCCCTAAGACCCTGATAAGGAATTGTAATCAATATACTTCAATCCATCTTGAGTTCATGGCCGCCCTCTATGTTTAGAAAATCTCTAAGGTATCTGTTCCCACGGGGGTAACACACAGAGAATGAAAATTACACTGGAAAAAAACACAAGAAAAAACACAAGCTTAAATTAATGGGTCTGACAGAAGATACTGACATACTGAGTCAAGATTGATCATTCTTTGTCCTTACAGGAAGAAACACTACCAGCCTGCAACAGGGAAAGACTCATCTGAGAGATTTAGTGGTGGGACTTATTATGTGAGTGAAGGTCACTTCCTTGTACTTCATCCTGGTCCCAGCCCCTTCTCTGCAGGTTCCCTCCCATTGCCATTCTTCTTTTTTTTTTTTCTCTGCTTGCTTCTACTTCTCACAATGTCCTTACTACTATGGTCACACTTCCTTCCTCTTTCTCCACTTCTCCTGCTCTCTGTGCCCCATCGATCCCTTTTTGCTGCTCCTGATCTCTAAATCTGAGGGAATTACTAAGTAAGTCATATGGTCATTTCAGAGTCACTTATTAGACATTATTTGCTCCAAGATCATGAAGATCGTTCCATTAGTCCACAGTCCTCTCTGACTGGGGTTCCATCTTGGATATGGGGAAATTTATCTGTCTTGTGTTATTTCCATCCATTCAGGAGAATTGTTTGTCATGTTCCCAGAAAAACTGCAGTAGTATCAGGTAAGCAAGCACCTATACTAAGGGTCAGTCTCCTCTCCTGGGGTGCCCCACTCATCCCCAATCTTATTCAAATAATAGCTAGTATGTATATAGAGCTTTGGTTCACAACATGTTTGATAATATATATTATCTTATTTAATCCTCAAAACAACCATTATTATCCCCATTATACAGATAAGAAAACTGAGGCTGAGAAAAGTTAAATAGTCTGCAAAGGGTCACTTAGTAAGTGCCGCAGACATGGTTGTTTTTGACTCTGAGTCTGACACTGTCCATGGTGCCATCTCCTAGAGCTTTGAGATGCCAGAAACTTTGAGATATCTGCTTATGTGGCTGTAGAGAAGGACCCCTGTGAACAGATGTGGGAGGGGAATGGGGGGCAGCTCATAGATTCTGCTAACAATACAGCCCTGCCTAACTCACTGATTCAAGCCTGAGAAGAAAAGGAGGGGAGGGGATGGAGGAGTACGCACAACTCCAGGGTGTCTGTAAGACATTTGAAACCGCTTCATCCACAATGGCTTTCTCAACCACCTTGGGCCATGTTCACAATAAGTCTAATTAGTTTTAATTCTTAGTTTAACTTGAAAGAACTATGTTTTTTTTCTTTCTATTAGTCCTCTGAGAGACAGTGTGACATAATGGATAAAGAGTCAGGAAGATCTGAGTCCAAGTCTCCCCTCTGACACATAGTATCATTGTGACCCCTAGGCAAGTCATTTAACCTGAAGGACTTTGGCCAACTCTCTAAACCTATAAGAAGTTCAGAAAACATTACTCTGCATTGATAGAGGAAATTCCATATGCCAATGAAAGTACATCTGGTCAAAAAAAAAAAAAAAACTTCTGTTGTCTGGCTTTGATTTTAACTATATGACCATAGAAAAATCATGTCATCTCTCTGTGCCTCAGCTTTCCCATCTATAAAATGGGAAGAATAATTTTTGCACTTTCATATCTCATGGTGGTGATAAAGAAAGCACTTTGGAAAACACCAAAGGCTCTATAAATGGGTTGTGCTGTTATAGTCTCCTTTTGGGAAAAGCACAAGGGATCGGGAGTCCAGATCATTGGCTCTCCTCTTAGCTTTGTTCCAGTTGTCCCTCCCTTAATTCTTTCTCTTCCCATGAGACCACAATGCTGAGCATGACTGGGTTGGAATATGTATACAAGTTGGCAATGGGTTGGGGAAGTAAATGAGACACAGAAAACTTTCCAAGTGGCTTTCTGATCAAATTCTCTTCTGATTTTCTGGGGGTGTGGGGAGAGAAATACTTAGGACTATTTGGTTTTGTGCCCAAGTCAGCACTACGCGCCTCACCCTCCCTTCCTCTCCTCCCTCCACTACTAATATCAAGGGGGGAGTTGGGGGTCCTTGTTCATTTAGCCTTGATTTTCAATTTACAATAGCCCTAAGGATCTGGACCAAACTAAAAAGATCTCTAAGCCTCCAATCAGGATTTTTGAGAAGGAAAGAGAGGTGAAGGAAGGGAAGGGTAAAGAGAAGAAGGCACAGATTATCAGGAAGGTAATATCTCCTGGGCAGTGGGGAGGGTGGGAGAGGGAATAGCCTTCCTTTTTAAATCATTAGATCTTTGTATGAGCTTTATAACTATCTATGAATCATCCTTAACTAAAGATTCATAAACATTATTGTTGGGGAAACTGGAGAATTTTGCTGTGTATGCTACTTCTGTGCCCCCTAAAAAGGGGGAGTTGGAGAAAATTCCCTTTGGGGTTCTAGTGGGCAGGAGCTCCAGCAGCCTCCCAAAAATTGGATTCCTAGAATTAGGTGAGACTTCTTGGGGTCACAGAGAGATGGAGAAAATGGGAATTGGGATCTGGCAGGGATGCCTTGAAATCTCAGAGCAACTATGTCTTTACGCCACCATCCTGTTTGCATATTCCTAGTTATATGTCTGGCGCCACGTCCATGGATATCCATACTCCTTGGGTACAAAGAGTTTCCTGTTTTCCAGGTGGGAAAGGTAGAACATAGAAAATTGAAAGGGGAAAGGGAAAATCAGATCAAATGAGACCAGTGATGGGACCAAGCAGACTGTGAAACCTGAACTGGCATTTCCAATGCTTACTTGTAACATTAGGGAGATTCAGGGTATTCTAAAGTTCCATCTTGATGCCCTGGAAGAGGAGGGGATCAGGAATACTTCTCTTCTCATGTCTTCCCCTCCATATCCTCTCTCCTCCTCTCTTCTCTTTCCCTTCCCTCTCTCCTCCTCTCCCCTCTCTCCTCTTCATCTCTTCTTCCCTCTATCTATCTTTCTTGTCTCTTCTGCCCTCCTTTTCCATCCTCTCTTCTCCTCTTCTTTTCCTCATTTCTTCTTCTCTCCTCTCCCCTTTCTTTCCCTTTCCCTCTTTCATTTCTTCTCTCTTCCCTGCTCTCTTCTCCTTCCTTTTTTCTTTCCCTTTCTTTCCCTTTCCCTCTTTCATTTCTTCTCTCTTCCCTGCTCTCTTCTCCTTCCTTTTTTCTTTCCCTTTCTCTATCCACTCCTGTTTTCCTCCCTTTCCCTTCTCCTCTTTTTCTTTTCCTCCACTCTCCTTCAGTCTAACTCCATCTTACAACAGGAAAATTGCCACTTTGAGCGTGGGCACTGTTTTAACCATCGGACTGTGGTGCTGCCTTCTGATCTATATCTATCTGAATCCCAATGCCGTCAAGGACGCTCTCCCTACAATATGCAGTCGCAGAACCTATCAGCACCTTCGTTTCATCCTTTCCCCACTCATTGAGCTGCACATAGAGGGTTTACTGCCCTCTTAGCTCCCCACTATTTTTTTCTCCAAGAGATTAAAGTCTTCATTTACCATAAGATAGATGTGACTTTGTCTTTGATTTGGGGGAGGAGGGCCTCTATTTCTCTCCACCATACGCAGACACATTGTCTTATTACAGGAGCTGGTGCCATTGTTTCTTTTCCCTTTCCTAGTTTTTTGCTTCTCTTCAATAGTCACCTAGTCAGGTGGGTCAAGCACCCAGCAAGTCAACCAGTCAACTTGACAAGCAGATAATCAGTCAGCCAGCTAATCTAGATATTTAATAAATAAGTGCCTAATAACCACATATCAGGTGCTAAGTACTAAGAAACATGCAATACAGAAAAAACCTGTCCTCAAGGAGGTAAATGATACCTGGGAAAAACAGAATAGTCCCAAGGAAAGGGATATATGTGACAGTAGTAGTGAATGGTAATGGTGTTGAAGGTAATGATTATGGTAGTAGTGATGATGGTGGAGGTGTGGTGATGGTAGAAATAGTTGTAACAGTGGTGGTGGGTTAGTGGTAAAGTTAGTAAAGGTGATATTGTGATGGTGTTGGAGATGGTGATGGTGATGGTGATGGTGGTAGAGATGATACTGTTGTTGGTAGTTGTGGTGATGGTATTACTACAGTGCTGATGGAGATAACAATGGTGGAGATGGTGGTGATAATATTGGTGGTGATGGTCACAGACGGTATAGTGATGATGATGGAAATGCTGTTGATGATGGCTATGATGTTGGTGGAAGGTGGTGATGGTAAAAAGCAGCTGACAGAGAAGTCTCCTGGGTATTCTTTTAGCTGTGCTACTAATAGCCAATATTTTAAAAGAAATCAGAGAAGAGGAAAAGATCTAAATCTGCTAAAGTTTTGAGTCAGAGTCTGAAGAAAGTCAAAATCTGTTAATAGATCAGAAATAAACATGGATTAGGTTGGAGTAGGAAAGGTCAAAGAGAATCAATCATAATCATAGCTGGTATTTATATAGTACTTAGTATGTTCCAGGCACTATGCCAACTGTTTTATAAATATAATCTTATCTAAGTCTCAATAATTCTAGGAGAATGGGTGCCATTATCTCTATTTTACAGTTGAAGGTCACACAGCTAGTGTTTGAAGTTAGATTGGAACTCATGTTCCTGACTTCAGGATCAGTGCTCTATCCACTGCATCACCAGCTGCTTCCAAGGCAGGGGCAGCTGATGTTGATCAAGTCTGCTTGGCCACATTTTAACATGACTAAGTAGCCTTCTCAGCCTCTGTTCTTTAAAGCATTTATCTTTGAGAAGAGAGAGAAGACAATAACTTTTTCCCTTGAATAGTAAAAATATGTAATTACAGATAATAAGTAAAGTAACTGGCAACTTGGTGAAGTGGATCAAATACTAGATTCAGAGTTAGGAACTGTTGGATTCAAATCTTGCCTCTCACACTTACCTATATGACTATAGGCAACTCATTTAACTTGTTGGTGCTTCAAGCAACTTTCTAAAATTTATCTACTAAGTTATAGTAATTATCTGCATAAGTGATTTTTTAAATTCTAGATCTTTGATATAAGCACAGTAATTAGAGTAGTCACAGTGATGAATGTATCTGAAAGAATGCTGAACTTCAAGTTGAGAAAAATGTTGTATTTACAGCTGATGAGTCAGCAATAGGTTTGCACACTGATTTACACAGATTATTTTATTTGAGCCTCACGGCAGCTCTGGGAAGGAGAAACTTCTAGGATTATTGCCCCCTAAAGATTGACTCCACATCCAGTCTTAAGCTCTCTTTGGGTGCTCTTCACCATAGAGCATGGGTGTAAGGCTCAAAGGATGTCCATAAAACATGTTGCAAACCTGAAAATACTATATAAATGTCAATTATTATTATTATTATTATTATGGGAGTGAGATAAGGAAAGAGGAGCCAGGAATTGGGGAAATGAGAGGAATTGATCTAATCTTTTGCTCTTCAGAGTTGCCAGGAACTAAAGAGTGTATTCCACAGCAGCAACAGCAAAAACTACAGGTGAAAATGAATTTTACAATGACAGCTCATTGAAACTGGAAATACAGAAGTTCAGTAATTCTACCTGTCCACAACAAAGTTCAAAACAGGATAATGAGAAGAAAGGCCTCTGAGCAGTCAAAATAAACATCCCCAAATCACATATTTTGTTGATGGGATAGTTTCTTAATCCTTTTCAAGTTTACTTCATAAGCAATTTTAACATGCTTATTCATCTGATTTTAAGCTCACAGATAACAATCAACAGATGGGAAGGAGGAAAGGGGGATGCTCCTGGGAAGCACACAAATTCTTTGCATTTCCCAATTTCTGACCCATCTTTCCTTGTCAACTTGCCATAATAATAATAATGTTAGCTCCTACAGTTCATAGAGGTTCACAATGAGCTTCACAACAATGGTAAAGATAGAAAAAAATTCTAAAAGGAACATGGAATTGAAAAATATTAAGACACCTAGGATCCTAGAGAAAAATGGTTCTGTGTACCTCAATAAGAGAAGAGGGCCACACTGTGTCTGCTTCAGTTTCCTTCTCTATGAAATGTAAGCAATAGCACCTGTCTTTTGTTTTGTTTGAGATAAGGTTTGTAAAATGCTTTGCAAACCTAAAATAGTGGCCATTTTTATCATTCATAAAAATAGTAGATTAGAGGTGGAAAGGTTCCTTACAGGTCATTCTAAGCTACCTTCACTTTGCAAACAAGAAACTAAAAGCCTGTAGGGGTAGTTTGCCCAAAGTCACACAGGCTATAATCAGAAGACCTATATAGATCATAGAATCATAGATTTTGATTTTAAAAGGGACCTCAAAAGTCATCTAGTTCACACCCATTATATTGCTACTGACAAACTCAGGCAGAGAAGTTGTCAATCAGTCATTAAACATTAAGTACTTGCTATGTACCAAGCATAGGAATGTTCTAAATACTGAGGATACATGCAGGACAGTTCCTGATTTCAAATAGCTTACAATGTAATGGCAGAAGCAACAAATGTATACAAACTCTAAAATTAAGAGGGATTGGGAAAGGCTTTTTATGTAAGGTGAGATTTTAGTTCACTTTACTCCACTGAAAAAAGGCAGGAGAGAGCTAGTTTATAAAAGGTTTTGAAGGCCAAATGAGTTTTTTATATTACGTTCTGGGGACATTAAGGAGCCAATGGGGTTTATTGAGTAGGGGAATGACATGGTCAAACCTATACTTTAGGAAAATTATTTTGGATGGATGGACTGGAGTGGGGAGAGATGAGGTATGAGGAAATAAAATGGTTCAGACACAAGGTGTTGAGGGTCCGCACCATGATAGTGCATTCAAGAGCTACTGCAAAGGTACAATTGATAGGTCTTGACAACAGGTTGAATGAATATAGAGGGATGAAAGTGAGGAGTTGAAAATGACATCTGTGTTATGAATCCAAGGGATTGGGACGATAGTGTTGCCCTCTGCAGCAGTAGGGGAAAGTAAGAGGAAAAATTTAGAGGGAAAAATAATGGTGTAAGTTTTAGACATGTTGTGTTTATTGGACATTCTATTTATTGGACATCTATTGGACATTCAGGTTGAAATGTCTGAAAAACAGAAATGCAAGAAGGAAGGTCAGCTGATAGATTAGGGTGAAATATATTTGAGAATCACTAGAAATGAGATTATAATTAAATCCAAGGGAAATGATGAGATCATGAAATGAAGCAGTATTGAAGAGGAGGGCCGGACAGAATCTTGTGGAAATCTATGGCTATCAGGCTTGACCTAAGTAAGGATCTAACAAAGGAAACTGATGAGAAGGATAGAGCTGAAAGGTAGGAGAATCAGGAGAGGGTGTTCTCTCCAAAACCCAGAGAGAGGGGAGGATCAAGCAGGGAAAGGGTGCTTAACAATGTCAAACCCTTCGAGATTGAGGATTGAGAAATGAGGATTAAGAAAAAGAATATGACAACTAAGAGATCACTGATAATTTTGGAGGAAGCACATTCAATGGAATGATAGGTGGGAAGCCAGATTATGAAGAATTAAGAGAATGAGAGGAGAAAAAGTGAAAGCATGCATTGTAAACAAGATTTTCTAGGAGTTTAGCCACAAAGGACAGAAGAATCATAAATCAATACAAGAAATGGAAGGATCAAGATAGGGGCTTGGGAAATGAGGGAGGCATGAACATGTTTGTATGCAGTAAGCAAGGTCAAGGGATTTCAGAATTCTTGAACATGGGGGTGGTACCTAAGTGGGTGCAAGAT
The DNA here is from genome assembly GCF_016432865.1 of Antechinus flavipes. Classification (NCBI taxonomy): domain Eukaryota; kingdom Metazoa; phylum Chordata; class Mammalia; order Dasyuromorphia; family Dasyuridae; genus Antechinus; species Antechinus flavipes. The sequence goes on along the minus strand of NC_067401.1, from coordinate 417,149,265 downwards.
CAAGGGTATGAACATTTTTGTGTGGGGTGAGGTCAAGTGGAGGAGAAGGTCATGTGCAGTTGGTAGTTTGAGGAATTAAGTGGTTTGAGTGTTTGAAGGAGAGGAAATATGTATGTTGAAGACTCCCAGTATGACAGCAGAAATTGTAGGAGAGAGAAAATATAGGAGCCAAGTAGAGAGGACATTGAGGGAAGAAGGAAGAAGAGTGACCTGGAGATGATCTATAGGCAATAGCTACCAGAATTTTTGATTGGGTGATAGGTCTGCATTGCATGAACCTCAAAAAAGGTTACTGAATGATTGAGGTAGGGGGAGAACCTGGCAATGGCAATGGTGAACAAGGAGGATTCCAGTTCCCTGATTTGACCAGTCAATGAAGGCCCAGCTAGTATTAGAAAGTACCCATGGAGGATGCGCCATGGGAGAAGGAAAGCCAGCCTAAAGTCATGCAGGTAATAAGTAGCAGAGAAAGGATTTGAACTCAGGTCCTCTGGTTCCAAATCAAGGACTTTTTCCCACTGTGCCAATCAGCTTCACCAACTCCTGAGTCCTTAAGAAAAAGTAAAGTAGATGTAGCTAGTTGGTGGATAGAGCACCAGCCCTGAAATCAGGAGGGCCTGAGTTCAAATTTGGTCTCAGACACTTTACACTTCCTGGCTGTATGACCCTGGGCAAGTCACTTAACTCCAATTGCTTCAGCAAAAAAATTTTAAAAAGGAAAAAAAGGATGTTCAATGTATTCTGTTTGAGAATGCAAGGAAAAGCATTATTTTTTTTAAATAAATAATTTCTACAATATGTATTAATAATATATAATATAAAATAAATATAAATAAAATGACATAAATATTTAATTATATTAATAATTAATATATAATATATAAGTAAATTCAATTAAAATATTTATTTCAAGGAACAATTATGTATACAATATATTTAATAATTTATATAGCGTATATTAATAATCTATTAATAAAATAATATGTTCAGTTATATTAATTAAAATAATGAATTAATTAAATAAAAAGATTTCTATCAAGGAACGATAAAACAGCCAATACTAAATGCTATGAAATAATAATGACCAACCTTGGCCCCAAAGAAGAGATATGAGGAGACATTTCCACCAACTTCTTTGCAAATAGGGGGACTACAGGCATAGAACACTGCATTTGGTGCTAGACTTTCTCAATGAGTTTATTAGTTTTGCTAAACTGCTGGATTTTTTTTTTATTATTTATAAGTCATGGCTCTCAAGGAGGCAGAAGAAGTGGATGTGGAAAAAATAATGGGAAGCATAGATGATATAAAAATTAAAGTTATCAATAAAAATTAATTTTTTAAAAAAGTTTCTGCCCAAAATAAACAATAAGGTTATGATGACTAACAGAAAATATATCCAAAAAATCTGATGATACAGAATAATTGATTTCCTGAAGTATCTGAATAAAAATATATTTTATAAATAATACAAATGAATGATAAAAATCATTAATAAGAATTTTTATTAATAAAAATAGTGTAGGAGAATGAGACTGTGAAACTTATTCAAGGACTAACATATAGAAAGTATCCATTAAATATCTTGGATTATATGTGCATGTACACAAATGTGACTACCAGTAGACAATAAAGTCCTACACTGACATTTCACTGTGGACTCTGGGTTCTAGGAAACTCTGCCAACAGAATTGTCTTAATGCAGTTTGAGACTAGTTCCAGATTCCAAGGTAGAGTATAAAGACAGGCAAGGATCTCCGATGTGTGTCCATTATGTTGCCAATAGGAAGAATGTAAGGGGCATTGTTGGTTTGGGAGGGCAGGCAAACCTAATCTACTTGTTGATTCTCCTTGAGCTCTTGCATTTTACATTCCCTAAATCATAGCTCAGGAGATTTTAGTCCCAAACCTAGATCATGGCTGATGCTTCTAAAAAGAAACTGGGAAACAGCGCCTCAAAACAACACAGTGCAAGGCAGGAATTAGAACATGAAATAAGCAAGTTTTATTGAAGGGAAATCCAAGGCAGGACAGTTAGGGGCTTCAGAAACAAGGTTCGGTCCTCAAGAATCCCCAGTAGAATATAGCAGCAGAAGTAGTAAAGCCCTGTATATTTATATCAGGTTCATATCTGGGTAGAACAGGACCAACCATTAGGGAGGGATGGCTGGGGAAAAAAAGGGGAACCTGGCCCTGGTGCACCTGTCAAGACTGGAAGATTGATTCATCATGGGGAGAACACCTGGGAAACTGGGAAACAGTTGATATTGCAATACCTTTCAGCTGTGACTGTAGTCCTTAATTTGATGAGATGATTTAACTCAGGGGATTTGAGTTTCCCCTACAGATTATCTTTTATCATGGAACACAAAGTATTAAGGTCCTTCCCAGAACCTTATTCTGGTAGTTCTACCATGCCGGGGGGCTTTGGGGAAGAGGGGAAAAGCAAACTTACAATAATCCCATAAAGCCCAGATGAGCTCAAGTCTGAATTGATCCCAGGATGATGAGTTTCTGAAAGACCTGCTCTTCCTGAATCATTGGAGATTTTAAGCAATAAAAACATGGTAGCCCTACAAACCTTTGACCCAACCTCAGAGTTTATTAAAACCAGTTTGTGGAAACAAAAAAAGGAAGGTAAAAATTTGTGTGTTCTGACACGGTTATGAGAAAGAAAAGAGCACAGATGATTCACAAAGAAAACCAGCCCTGCCTTGTTGTTCAGATCAGGTGAGAGGGTGGATAAAGTGCTGAAGGGAGAGGAAAGGGGGATTGGGAGCGACCCAAAGTAGTCTGGGTTCATCCTGTCTTTTGTTCAGAACAAGACGAATGACGTTTGTTGTGGGATGTTCCCTTGACTAAAGTGGATGAGGCTGAACAGAGAGGTCGGCTAAAGAGGGCTGCTCTTAACGGAACCCTCCTCAAACATTCTGACTCCCCTCTACAGGTGCTTGGGAAAGCAGTCTCGTCTGTGTGTAGAAACACTGTGCATACATGGTTAGACATGGTGGTACAGGGGGAGAGGGGCAGTACTATCTCTGTTAGATCAGGGGAGGGGGGACAGTACTATCTCTGTTAGATCAAACCCCTGGGTTATACTGTTAGTAAGTCTGTCTCTTATCTCTAGCCCACTACCCGACTCAGGACTGGAGACTTATCTGGAAGTTTACGCACAAGCTGGTAGGGAATGTGTTCTGCTCATAATAACAGCGGATGGGAACTAAGAGATTTACCTTATTCGGTCCTAATGATGAGCCTAATGAGGCAGGATGACTAGGGAGGTTGGACTAAAAGTGAGGAAGATCTGAATTTAATTCTCTCCTTGGACTCCTAGAGGCTAATGTGATCCCGAGTAAGTCACTTAATTCCCCAGTGTTCTAGGCATATATAAGTCTATAACAATAACAACAATAATAACATTTGTATAATGATTTAACAATTGAAAAACACTTTACAAATATTATGCAATTCTATCCTCACAACAACCTTGGGAGAAGATACTAATATTATCTTCATTTTCCAGTAAAGTGACTGGCCCAGAGTCCCACAGCCAATAAGCATCTGAGGCTGGATTTCAATTCAGGTCTTCCTGAATCCATTTCCCTTTTGCTTTCTACTATGTATGGCAGTTATTATAGACCAAGTATTAGTTATTCTATTCTGCCCTCCCTTAGAATTTAGATTTATCAGAGAAATTTGCTGCAAGAATTTTTTGATTCCCTTACAGCTATATTGATTTTGTTTGTGAGGAACTTTGTGTAATTTAAATTGTCCATATTCTCTCTTGTGATCATCTCTATCCCTTGTCTGTTTAAGAACTGTTTCCCATTTGTATCCGACAAAAGTATTTTCTTTCTAGTCTTATAATTTGTCATCTAATAGTTTATCTGTAGATTAGATGTCCATTTGGAAATTGGTCCTCTTTTTCTGAGATTGGATTGCTTAAATTCTTTATTTCTGATTCTTTAAAGCTGGGCATTGTGTGTGTGTGTGTGTGTGTGTGTGTGTGTGTGTGTTTTTCATTTTTTATCAGTCATTGGTATTTCATTGGCCAAAATAATTTCTAATAATTTCCATTGTTTCCTCTTCATTTGTTTTGAATTTTTAATTTTAGAATTTCTTCTTTTTTTTTTTTTTTTGAAATTTTTTTAAAATCCGGAACAGAAGTGAGTGCAAGGGATAATGTTGTAAAAAATTACCCTGGCATGGGTTCTGTCAATAAAAAGTTTAAAAAAAAAAAGAAATTTTTTTAAATCAAATTAATGAGTTTTCCACTTTATTTTTTAAAAGTAGTCTTTGGTTTTACCTATCATTCAATTTTTTTTTGTCAATTTTGTTTCTGTTCTTTGAATTTCAGGATTTTATTTTTGTGTTTAGTTGGATTTTTTTAAATTTGATTTTGATCCATGATTTTTTAGTTGCATACTCAATTCATTGATCTGTTGATTTTTTTTTTGTTTGTTTATGAATGTATAAACACATAAATATTCACCAGAAGACTACTTTGACTATATCCCCAAGGTTTTGGTATGTTATTTTTGTGTTTAGTTGAATTTTTTTATTTGATTTTGATCTGCAGTTTTTTAGTTGCATACTCAATTCATTGATCTGTTCGTTTTTTTTTTTAATTTATGAGTGTATAGAGACATAAATATTCACTTAAAGATTACTTTGACTATATCCTCAAAGTTTTGGTATGTTATCACATTGTTTTTATTTCCTTTGTTATAATGATTTCAGTTTTTATGCTTCATATTTTTATTTACTTATTCCTCAAGATAAATTATTTATCTCATTCTAAGTTTCTTTAAAATGAAGAATTTAATTGCCATTTATTGAATATAATTTTATTATACTGTGCTCAGTAAAGGATAGTAGTATTTCTGCTTTTCTACCTCATCTACAGATCTAGGAGGAGTCAATTGGGAAATAGTTGAAATAATTATGATACATGAATGTAATAGAATATTATTCTGCTATGGGATATAATAAATATGAATATACAGAAACATGGAAATATTTACATGAACTGATTCAGAACGGAGGAAGTCTAACTAAGAAAACAATATGCATAACAGCCACAACAATGTGGAAAATGGAAAGATTATCAAACACAAAATAACTAAAATGATTTTTGCAAAACTATACAGAATAACCATGGCCCCAAAAAGAAATATAGGAAGATGCTTCCTATTCCAGTACAAAGATGGGATGCCCATGGGTCTGCAACACTGCATATATCTTGGGGTGTGGATCTGGTCAAGTCCCTCTCAATTCTCAAATTCAGTGATTCTTTGAACTAACCCTGAAATATCAGAGTCCAGAGGAAGTGATATTCATTACTCAGGTTCCCTTATGCAATGACTTTAAATCAAATGGGATCTAAATCAAGCTAATCCTCTCTTCTTTTAAAATATAATAAAATTTTAAATTAAAATGTATAATTATGATTTTCCCCTCCCATAAAAAAAGGAAAAAAAGGAGGAAGGAATAATAATAATAATAATAATAATAATAATAATAATAATAATAATAACTAGCAATTTTATAGCACTTTAAGTTTTGCCAAGCACTGGTATGTGTGTGAGTGTAAACTCTTTTGATCCGCTCAACAAACCTATGATAGAATCTCTCTTTTATATCTAAGAAAACCGAAGTAAACAAAAGTAAGTGCCAGAAATAGAACATGGATACAAATCTTCCAGGCTGTAGATAGGTCCAGGGCTCTATCCACTGTGCCACAAAAAGAAAGAAAAGAAAGAAAGAAGAAAGGTCAAGAAAGCCTTCATAACAAATATTTATAGTTAAGCAAAGAAAATCTACTCATTGACCATATGCAAAAATGTATATGATACTGAATTTTGATTCCATTACCTATCAGGTACATAGCATCCTTCATCTTTGCCCCTCTGGAATTATGGTTGATCAATGCATTGATCGGAGTTCTAAGGTCTTTTCAAAGTTGTTTTTCTTTATAAAGTTGTTATTGAATAAATTGTACTTCTGTTCCTTCTCACTTTAATCTGTATCAGTTCATATAGATTTTCCAAGTTTTCTCTGAAACTATCCATTTCATCTTTTTTTTTTTTTGGAGGCAACTGGGGCTAAGGGTCACACACCCAGGAAATGTTAAGTGTCTGAGGTTACATTTGAGCTCAGGTCCTCCCGACTTCAGGGCTGGTGCTCTATCCACTGCACCACTTGCTGCCCCAATTTAATCATTTTTAATGACATAATAGTATTCCATTCCATTCACATAACATTATTTGTTTGGTCATGCCTTAGTAGATGAACACCCTCTTCTCATCCCTACTTCTTTGATATATAAATTATATATGTGTGTAAATATAAATTGTAAAAAGAATCATTTTATTTTTTTTCCATTTGGCCAATTTTACTCTTTTTTTTTAATTTTTATTTAATAATTACTTTATATTGACAGAATCCATGCCAGGGTAATTTTTTTTTTACCATATTATCCCTTGCACTCGTTTCTGTTCCGATTTTTTTCCCCTCCCTCCCTCCACCCCCTCCCCTAGATGGCAAGCAGTCAAAAAGAATCATTTTAAATATTTTTTGTATGTGTGGTTTTTTTTTTCCTTTTTTTGTCTCTTTGGTGTATAAGGCTAGATAAAAGTTTTATAACCATGTCAAAGAGTAAGCACAGTTTAGGGACATGGCCTTAGAGACATAATTACAAATCATTTTTCAGAATAACTGGACCAATTCACAGCTCCATCATCTTGCCTGTTTTCCCCTCAGGCCCTATATCATTTGTCATTTTTATTTTCTTTGTCTTACTTTTTCTTTTTCATTTCTGCCTGCCTGTTAATCATGAGGTAGAACATTAGCCTTCTCCGTATTTTTCATAACCATCACAATTGCTTTTGGGGACAAATACACCGGTAGCGAGGTGGCACAGTGAATGGAGTGTGACTGGAATAAGAAAGTCTCATCTTCCTGAGTTCAAATCTGGACTCAGATACTTCCTAGCTATGTGACCCTGGGCAAGTCACTTAACTCTGTTTACCTCCTGTCAATAAAAAGTTATTTAAAAAAAAACAAATATTTAATTTGTTCATAAATATACTTGGTACCTATTTTCTTATTGTTTATTGTATGCTTGGTTAGCAAGGTAGATTGTTGTAAAATGGGAGTTGGGCTGAAGACATGGAAATATTTTAATAAATCTATTTAAAACCTTAAAAAAAAAATTCTGTTTACCTCAGTTTCCTCAATGAGCCGTAGAAGCAAATGTCAAATCACTCCAGTATTTTTACTGAGAAAACCCCAAACTGGGTCATGAACAGTTGGACACAACTAGAAAATGATTGAACGACGATGACCAAAACACCAGGTAGATAGATGTTCGCTGGATTTCCTTTCTATTCCTGGGTTTTACCAATTATTGTTATATTATTTCGCCAACCTAGCTGCACCAGGATTCCTGTATCTTTTATTCCCACAGCTGGTTCCTGCTCACCAGGTCTTGACAACTAGCTAGACATTCTAATTATTCATGTTGAGCTCAAGTCATCTTGCTCCCTTCTCTGCTGCATTTGCCAGTTCTTCACCGAGATATTGTAAGGATCAAATAAGATAACGCCTCTGTATACTCAAATGAAGCTGTGATCTCATTAATTCAGATGTTCCCTCCTAGCCAGCCTCCTCTCACCCTCATTTCTTGCCTTTATAGTACTATGAACTCACAGACCAGTAAGAGGGTAAAACACATAGATAACAATTCTACACAATTTTGTATGATAACTATGCCATGGAGTTGAAAAATAAAGTGTTTTGTGAAGTTTGGGGAAGGTCACTGTGAACCAAGAATATCTGTGAAAGCTTCATGGAAGAATTACAAATTTAATTAATTTATAAAGTGAGGATTCTTAGCCTGGGGTCTGTGAATAAATTTCAGAGAAACTACAAATTTGGATGGTGGGGTCGGGGGTGATGGTGAAGTTCTAGCTTTTTTTTCACTATAATTTCTGTGTATTTTGTGTATTTACTTTTTACTTTTTTTTTTTTTTTACTTTATGTAAAAACACTTTATGTGTTTTTACTTTATGTATTTAAAAGGGAGAAATAGGAAGGGTTCATAGACATCCCCAGGCTATCAAAGAGGTCTGTGATACAAAAAAAAGTTAAGACCCTTCCTTTAAAAGATGGGTAGCAAACAAAGGGTTATGGGGACTGAATGTGAGTCAGAACACAGTATTTTCACTTTTTGCTGCTGTTGCCACTTGCTTGCATTTTGTTTTTTTTCATTTTTTTTCCCTTTTTGATCTGATTTTCCTTGTGCAGCATGATAATTGTGGAGCTATGTATAGAAGAATTGCACATGTTTAACATATATTGAATTACTTGCCTTCTAGGGAGGGTGTGGGAAGGAGAGAGAGAGGAAAAAAAATTGGAACATAGGTTTTGCAAGAGTGAATGTTGAAAATTATGCATCTGGTTTGAAAACAAAAAGCTAAATGGTTTATTTTTATTTATAAGGAAATTCACGCGCAGTGGATAGAGAACTGGTCCTAAAGTCAGGAGGACCTGAGTTCAAATGTGACCTCAGACACTTGACACTTCCTAGTTGTGTGACCCTGGGCAAGTCACTTAACCCAATTGCAGAAGAAAGGAAGGAAGGAAGGAAGGAAGGAAATTCATTTGTTCATTTATTTATTTTGTATTATTTATTTAATTATTAGAAAATAATAAAAGATGGGTAGGAATTTAATAGGTGAAGGAGAGAATTACAGGCATTAGGCTTTGAGGAACATGAAGTAGGTATATTTAGAGAGGAAAATTAGTTCAACTTGGCTGTTGGGTAGACTGAATATAGGAAGAGAAGTAATTTGAATTACAGCTGAAATGAGGGACCAAAACCAGCAACAATTAACTGATTTGACATTTTGAATATGTTGTTTCTTTTACATTTGAATACCTGAATACAGATAGTTATAGCTATGGCATAGCACTGGATTGTATCGGGCCCCAAGTGCCACTTTTCAAAGGAGTTTGAACTTTAGCACTAACTCTGTCAGTGTCCCACCTTTAAAAGTAGTATGGTGGGAGTATTTTTTTGAACAGTATAACATAATAGCAACACAGAATCTGAATTAAGAGGACTCATTACCTAGTTTGATTTATAGGTGAATGGAAATTTTTTTTTAACAAAATCCCTCTTTGAAGACTTCCAGTGAGGGGAAATGTGACTACTTTTCAATCATAAAAAAGCAGTATATAAACTGATCACCGGCTCATGTTGGACAAGAGAGAATGGTGTGGAGGTACAAAATTAAATTGGGGGACTTGACAAAAAAAATCAAGGTGTCTTCTCATGCTGGATTTGAACATGGAATTTGAGTAAAACAAGATGGAAATGTCTGTCAGCGTTCTTGTGGATGTACAAGTGAACTTCATAACTGATAAACATTAAAGTTTGAGGCCCCTACTATAATCTTACTAATTATCCTTATATGATTTTCATGAAATATTAAACTGATGTATGCTGATTAGAATAAATCAAGGGTCCAAATGAATCATTTCCCACACCATGAGAAAATTATTGAATTCAGATTTTTCATCTGTAAAATAAGACTAATCATATTTGCCTCCTGTCTCACAAAGAAGTGGGGAAAACATTTTCTAAACCTTAAAGTACCATATAATTATGGCTTATCATTATCAAGCGACTGTTCTGATTTATTGAAATTTAGAAAAGAAGGATTTTAATTCTGTCACTCAAAATATTTGCTATCCTTTCTGTCTAAGCTCACTCAAGTGGAAAAGTTGGGGCAGAGGGAAGGAATGCTCTTAATAAAAGAAGAAGTAGTCTAAACCACAATATAATAGAATAAAAGCAACTATTCTGAGTAGACCCTAGTGTTCATTAAATCCAAAGATGTGGACAAGAGTCAGGAAAGAGCTTGAAGTGTTCCGATGATCTTGTGATGAAGAGAGCCGTCTACATCCAGAGACAGAACTGTGGAAACTGAGTGTGAGCTACTACATAGTATTTCCACACTTCTTGATATTGTTTGCTTGCATTTTTTTTCAGATTTTTTTTCCTTTTTGATCTGATTTTTCTTGTGCAGCAAGATAACTGTATAAATATGTTTATATTTGGATTTAACATATATTTTAACATGTTTAATATATATATATATATATTGGATTATTTGCTATCTAGGGAAAGGGGTGGGGGGAAAGAGGGGAAAATTTGGAACAAAAGGTTTTGTAAGGGTCAATATTGAAAAGTTATCCATGTATATGTTTTGTAAATAAAAAGCTTTAATAAAAAAAAAAAAGAGGTTGATCTGAAACTGGAGAAATCATGTGAAAGTAGGGAAGTAGCAGAAATAAAAGAATCTGCCTCATGCAGTTTTTCAACCCAAGACAAGTTCTGTATATGATGATGGCTATGACATGTTGACTATGCCGTCTCTATGGTGATGTGCTACATCGTGGTCCTGAACACATCTGAGTTTATGTAATTTACATTTTTGATGATTGTACCATCCATGTTTTTGTCTACCATTGCTAAAAAAAAAAAAAAATTTAGAGCCAAGACAAAGATAAAGCCCCGTGGAGAGCACTCTCCAAAAAGATATGAATCCATACATCATATACACCAACTAGGTGAAAGAGGCCATTCTTTGCCTCAATTCTTACTAGTCTTAATTGCAGAATGGGCATTGCCTTAGTCTAACAGACCTATTAAAGATCTTAGCTTAGAAAGACCAAGGTTTCCCACTGCATCCAATCATCCTGATCCATATCTGGCCACTGGACCCTATGGTTCTGGAGGGGAAAGTGAGGCAGGGGACTGCCCAGCTGCCCTCCCTTAAGTCCAATTCACTTGCATGTCATGGCAACCCTTCCCTAATATTGTCATGGTCTTTTTTGAGAATGAGGGACCAAAAACAGCAACAATTAACTGATCTGACACAGATTCCCAACTGCTCAGAGAGATGGTAAATTCCCTGAGGGGCAAGATTGGATCTTTCAGAACCTTCTAGCACAAGTTTTACACAGTGTATTTTCATGGATGCATAAATTCATCAAGGTGAATTCTCCTTTCAAAGGCTCAGCCTGGAAGCCATCCATGCCTTTCTCATCTTAGATCATGTCTTTTCACGAATCTTCCACAGAGAAAATATCCAAGATAATAAAGGCTTTGCTCTTGACTTTAAATATTCCATGGGGACTAGTGCAGTAGGGAGGCTGTCTGCCTATTATCCCTTGATGTTGATGCTTAATCAGCCTACCTCCTTTTCCAATCATATACATCATTCATATCTTTCCAATTTCCTGTTTTTTTGCTTCCCTTCCCCTACTCAACAATCCATTTTTAAGTCTTCCCTTTGTTCATCACAGATGATACTCTAACTCCATTCCTTTTCACAACACTTCCCATCTCATAAAAAACCTTGTTCCTTATATCTTCCAGTTCTCTCCAAGATTCAGTGGAAAAAGCACAGAACTCTAATATAAATTCCGCTCTAATACTCCCTCTTTGACATTAGCCAAGAATTTTCACTTCAGTTTCCTCAGAAGTAAAAAGAAGGCCCTTGCTTAAATGGATGGTTTGTGATGGCTCTCTCTCCTCACTCTTCCCAACAACTTAGTATTTTACATTTACTCTGTTTATACATAATGTCTCTACATAACATGTTTCACATGGTAGAATATTAAGCTCTTTGAGAGCATGATACATTTTTTGGGTCTTTATATTTCCATCATTTAGTATGGTGAAGACAGCTGGACAGAGTAGTGAGTGCAATGCAATAGGTGGAATAAGGGAGACGAGTTTAAATCCAACCTCAGACACTTACTAGCAAACTGGTCCTAGTCAAAAGTGAAGTGGAATTGGGCCCATGAGTGGCCCTCTACTTCTGGTCTGGGTAATATAGAGAGATCTAATCTCAACCCACCACTGCCACCCTCGCCATTTTCAATGGTCCCATATTGAACCCAATCATAATTCTGCATTTCAACAATATTCTATTGGTTATATTATGCGACCGAACACTATGATGTCAAAACTGTAATGCCAAAAGATCCAAAATTGTGGATGGCCCAAAAGCCAGTGAGGTATCTGAACTAATGGTTTAACTCTTGATTTAATCAAATACCACCTCCTCTGTTTGGAATTTAAAGCCTTCCCAACTTGCCTTCAACCCACATTCCCAACCTTATGTCCTTTTCCCAATCATCAGTCCAGACAGTCTGGCTTCTCCATCCCATCTCCTATCTGTGCCCTTGTACTGTCCCCCATGCCATTTCCAATTCCTTAGAATACCTGACTTGCTTCAAAGCTCAATTCAAATTCCACTTTTTTCAGGATGTGTTTCCTGATCTCCCCCCTCCCTATTTTCTAGTACTTATATTTCAAATTAACTTGTATTTCACAATAGAAATTTGCAATTTCATAAACTCATACATGCTTTCTCAATGAAGGAAGGAAGAGAATCTGGAATTCAAAGTTTTATAAACAAAAGTAAAAATAAGTTTTACATGTAATGCAAGAAAATATTTTTTAAAAAAAGAAATTTTCAGTTTCATTTATAATCCCCTTTTTCTGTTCTACTATAAACATTTTATTTGGTATTTGTTGAATTCTGAATCTTCAAAAACAAATATTAGGAAAAAACAAGCTATTGTTTTTTAAAATAACATTTCTCCCCAACTACATGTAAAAATATTTAGTTTTTAATTTTAGGTTCCAAATTCTATTCCTCCTTCTCCTACCCCTTCCCTGCAATGGTAAGCACTCTGATACAGATTATACATATAAAATCATGTAAAACATTTCCATATTAATCATTTTGTGGAAGAAAACTAAGGAAGGCAGGGAGGAAGGAAAGGACAAAAGAAGATGTCTGAATACAGACTGAAACATATTATTTCCTTTTCTTCAGTTTGTGTTCAAATCCTAAACATGTTTTCAAGTTTTCACAGCTATACCTCAGGCAATCAAGCTTCAGGGATGATGACAAGTGATTTGTTTAGCTCTTACAACTAATAAATGTCTGAGATGAGATAGGAATCCAGCTTTCTTTTTCTAAATCCACTGCTTCGTTCCACTGTACGATGGTGCCTTTTACCTTATGGAGCCATGATTTGAATGCATGGTCTAATTCTTAGGCCCATATTCTCTTTGCTACACTACAACTGCTTCAAGTTTTCAAAGATAGATATTTTTTCAATCTTAAGTGTCTCCACTTGTGACCCTCCAAGGTTCTTATGAGTCCCTCGGGCCCCATTACCCTTACCTTGCATCCAGCAGAAGGGCATTATGTTAGTGAACCAGAGTGTAGAAGACACATTCTCATGACACATGGGATGGAAGTTATCCATCAAGCAGATGTTCCAGCTGCCCTTGGACTGGAACTTTCTGGGAGTAGATGTCTGGCCGTGACTCCTGCCCATTTCTGCTGATACTCCAGTTCAGCAGTGGACCGCTGCCTCAGTGTACACTCCCATTATGCACTTATCCTTGAGTCCCCATCCCTGATGCTGTATTTCCTTTGACATGCTTTATTTGGCTGTCTCTTTCCTTCCTGCACGTCAGTACTAATTTTTTTAGATTATTAAACTCCCAAACAATGGTTCCTAGGCTTGCTTTTGTCTCCTGAATACATTTCACATTTCAATAGCACTTTGAGGTTTACAAAGTGCTTCCCTATAATATCAGACTAGGTTGATGGGTTGATTAGTTTTACTGAAATGCTTTGCCCCTCTTTCTGTTTTTTTTCTGTTATAAAGGGAAGGAATAGATTCATTTTTTACATAAATACATACATACAAAATACATACAAAGAAAGTTTTCAACATTCACTGTTGCAAAACTTTGTTCCAAATTCTTCTACCTCTCTTCCCCAGTCCTTTTCCCTAGACAAGTAATCCAACATAGATTGAACATGTGCAACTCTTCTAAACATATTTCCACATTTATCATGTTGCACAAGAAAAATCAGATCAAAAAAAAAAAAAAAAAAAAAAAAAAAAAAAAAAAAAAAAAAAAAAAAAAAAAAAAAAAAAAAAAAAAAAAAAAAATTTAGAGCCAAGACAAAGATAAAGCCCCGTGGAGAGCACTCTCCAAAAAGATATGAATCCATACATCATATACACCAACTAGTTGAAAGAGGCCATTCTTCTTTGCCTCAATTCTTACTAGTCTTAATCGCAGAATGGGCATTGCCTTAGTCTAACAGACCTATTAAAGATCTTAGTTTAGAAAGACCAAGGTTTCCCACTGCATCCAATCATCCTGATCCATATCTGGCCACTGGACCCTATGGTTCTGGAGGGGAAAGTGAGGCAGGGGAGTGCCCAGCCGCCCTCCCTTAAGTCCAATTCACTTGCATGTCATGGCAACCCTTCCCTAATATTATCATGGTCTTTTTTGAGAATGAGGGACCAAAAACAGCAACAATTAACTGATTTGACATTTTGAATATGTTGATTCTTTTACATTTGAATGCCTGAATACAGATTCCCAACCTGCTCAAAGAGATGGTAAATTCCCTGAGGGGAAAGATTGGATCTTTCAGGACCTTCTAGCACAAGTTTTACACAGTGTATTTTCATGGATCCATAAATTCATCAAGGTGAATTCTCCTTTCAAAGGCTCAGCCTGGAAGCCATCCATGCCTTTATCATCTTAGATCATGTCTTTTCACGAATCTTCCATAGAGAAAATATCCAAGATAATAAAGGCTTTGCTCTTGACTTTAAATATTCCATGGGGACTAGTGCAGTAGGGAGGCTGTCTGCCTATTATCCCTTGATGTTGATGCTTAATCAGCCTACCTCCTTTTCCAATCATATACGTCATTCATATCTTTCCAATTTCCTGTTTTTTTGCTTCCCTTCCCCTACTCAACAATCCATTTTTAAGTCTTCCCTTTGTTCATCACAGATGATACTCTAACTCCATTCCTTTTCACAACACTTCCCATCTCATAAAAAACCTTGTTCCTTATATCTTCCAGTCCTCTCCAAGATTCAATGGAAAAAGCACAGAACTCTAATATAAATTCCGCTCTAATACTCCCTCTTTGACATTAGCCAAGAATTTTCACTTCAGTTTCCTCAGAAGTAAAAAGAAGGCCCTTGCTTAAATGGATGGTTTGTGATGGCTCTCTCTCCTCACTCTCCCCAACAACTTAGTATTTTATATTTACTCTGTTTATACATAATGTCTCTACATAACATGTTTCACATGGTAGAATATTAAGCTCTTTGAGAGCATGATGCATTTTTTGGGTCTTTATATTTCCATCATTTAGTATAGTGAAGACAGCTGGACAGAGTAGTGAGTGCAATGCAATAGGTGGAATAAGGGAGACGAGTTTAAATCCAACCTCAGACACTTACTAGCAAACTGGTCCTAGTCAAAAGTGAAGTGGAATTGGGCCCATGAGGGGCCCTCTACTTCTGGTCTGGGTAATATAGAGAGATCTAATCTCAACCCACCACTGCCACCCTCGCCATTTTCAATGGTCCCATATTGAACCCAATCATAATTCTGCATTTCAACAATATTCTATTGGTTATATTATGCGACCGAACACTATGATGTCAAAACTGTAATGCCAAAAGATCCAAAATTGTGGATGGCCCAAAGGCCAGTGAGGTATCTGAACTAATGGTTTAACTCTTGATTTAATCAAATACCACCTCCTCTGTTTGGCATTTAAAGCCTTCCCAACTTGCCTTCAACCCACATTCCCAACCTTATGTCCTTTTCCCAATCATCAGTCCAGACAGTCTGGCTTCTCCATCCCATCTCCTATCTGTGCCCTTGTACTGTCCCCCATGCCATTTCCAATTCCTTAGACTACCTGACTTGCTTCAAAGCTCAATTCAAATGCCACTTTTTTCAGGATGTGTTTCCTGATCTCCCCCCTCCCCATTTTCTAGTACTTATGTTTCAAATTAACTTGTATTTCACAATAGAAATTTGCAATTTCATAAACTCATACATGCTTTCTCAATGAAGGAAGGAAGAGAATCTGGAACTCAAAGTTTTATAAACAAAAGTAAAAATAAGTTTTACATGTAATGCAAGAAAATATTTTTTAAAAAAAGAAATTTTCAGTTTCATTTATAATCCCCTTTTTCTGTTCTACTATAAACATTTTATTTGGTATTTGTTGAATTCTGAATCTTCAAAAATAAATATTAGGAAAAAACAAGCTATTGTTTTTTAAAATAACATTTCTCCCCAACTACATGTAAAAATATTTAGTTTTTAATTTTAGGTTCCAAATTCTATTCCTCCTTCTCCTACCCCTTCCCTGCAATGGTAAGCACTCTGATACAGATTATACATATACAATCATGTAAAACATTTCCATATTAATCATTTTGTGGAAGAAAACTAAGGAAGGCAGGGAGGAAGGAAAGGACAAAAGAAGATGTCTGAATACAGACTGAAACATATCATTTCCTTTTCTTCAGTTTGTGTTCAAATCCTAAACATGTTTTCAAGTTTTCACAGCTATACCTCAGGCAATCAAGCTTCAGGGATGATGACAAGTGATTTGTTTAGCTCTTACAACTAATAAATGTCTGAGATGAGATAGGAATCCAGCTTTCTTTTTCTAAATCCACTGCTTCGTTCCACTGTACGATGGTGCCTTTTACCTTATGGAGCCATGATTTGAATGCATGGTCTAATTCTTAGGCCCATATTCTCTTTGCTACACTACAACTGCTTCAAGTTTTCAAAGATAGATATTTTTTCAATCTTAAGTGTCTCCACTTGTGACCCTCCAAGGTTCTTATGGGTCCCTCTCCCTTTTCTGTGATCTTTTTGGGATACAGGTCCAGTAGAAACATTGCTGGATCAAAGGGTATGTACAGTTTTATAGTCCTTTGGACATCGTTCCAAATTGTTCTCCAGAATAATTGGATCAGTTCACAACTCCACCTACAATGCACCAGTATCCCAGTTTTCCCACATCCCCTCCAACATTTATCATTATCTTTTCCCATGATCTTAGCCAATCTGACAGGTATATAGTGATATCTCAGAGTTTTCTTAATTTGCATTTCTCTAATCAATAGTAATCGATAGAGCATTATTTCATATGATTAGAAATGGCTTTAATTTCTTCATCTGATGTTACAGGAGCCACCAGCTAGTGACTGCTGGGATCTAATACTGACCAGCAGAACAGATCCCTTCATGTGAGAGGATGATAAGGATACAAGGAGACTGAGGCAATTGCATTCTCTGACCTCCCTCCTCTTCCCTCTTGCCTCAATTTATTTCACTCCCAATTCATAAGCAACATCTGCTTCAGTAAAGGCTGAATTGCAATTCCTTCAAGTGTGTTATAATTCACAGCTCTGGAGGCTTTCAGAGAACTAACCTGCCCTATCACACTTAGGCATAGTTCTTAATAATCTGAAAACTGTTCATATCCTTAGACCATTTATCAATTGGCGAATGGCTTGTATTCTTACAAATTTGAGCCTGTTCTCTATATATTTTAGAAATGAACCCTTTATCAGAATCCTTAGATGGAAATTTTCCCCCAAAATTTCTGATTCCCTTCTTATCTCGTCTGCATTGGTTTTGTTTGTGCAAAACCTTTTTAATTCAATATAATCTATACTGTAACCTATTTAACATGTAAAGGACTGCTTGCCATCTGAGGGAGGGGGTGGAGGGAGGAAGGGGAAAAATCGGAACAGAAGTGAGTGCAAGGGATAATGCTGTAAAAAATTACCTTGGCATGGGTTCTGTCAATAAAAAGTTATTTAATAAAAAAGAAAAAAAAATTAGTATAATCAAAATTATCCATTTTGCATTTCACAATCTTCTCTAGATCTTCTTTGGCCATAAATTGGAAGGAAAAGATTCAGAAAATCAAAATTAAAAACAAAAGTTATAGGCACTTTGGAATCCAATAACCTTCCAGGTAAATAATGTAAATTGAAGGCCCCTCTTTGGTCTGGGATTCCTGCCCCACTTATTCCTTTACAGGTTGGGCTAGAAGATAGAAGTGAGAATGCTCTAATCTTGAAGCCTGAGTCTCCCCACTGCTGCTGGCTTCTGAACTTCTTCCTATCTCTGAACATCATCCACGGCCTCCCTATCCAGGACTACTATCTCCTGTTTCTTTTTCTGTCCACTCTGGATCTGTGACCAGAAACTGGTTTGTGGTCAACAAAGCAAAGGAAGGTGAGAGACCAGCTAAATGGCACAGTAATTGGTTTTAAATACTTACTAACTGTGTGATTCTGGTCCTGTTTACCTCAGTTTCCTCATCTGTCTAAAGAGCTAGAGAAGGAAATGGCAAAACATTCAAGGGGCTTTACTAAGAAAACTCCATTGGTGTTTCATGGTCCATAGGGTCATGAAGAATCAGAAATAATTGAATGACCCTTAAAAGAACCTCCCCAAGAGAGGCGATTGCTCCTTTTGGTCCCCAGGGAGCCCATGATACTGGTCTGTCCCTGATCAGTCCACCAAGCTCTGGACCTCTGTTTGGGTTACCTGCCCTGCTCCAAAAGGGCTGTTTAAAAATAGCCATGTCACAGACACTCACCAACTGCAATGTCCCATCCATACATTTAACATCTCAGAACTTCAGTTCCCACCTAGGTAAACTGAAGAGTCTGGAGAGTCTCCAAGGTCCTCTCAGCTCAAGATTCTTGAGCTAGAATTCTGTGGTCTCCAGGCAGCTAGCTAAGCTTCCAGTCCTGGTGAAAACTCGAGCCTCCCGCCAGAGTACCCAGTGTAAAACTTGCAGTCAGCATCCATCTACCTACTGACCCACAAGTCTGGTTCTTTTCTTTTAGAAGAAAACTAACTAAATCAAAACAAGCCACCTCAGGAAAGCCAAACTCTATCTCCGCAGTAGATCATTTTTCAGCCCCTGACATTGAGTGACCAGGATCATCACTCACATAATAGCTCTAATTTCTATAGCACAAAAAAGTTTGCAATGCATCTTACATATACAAAATCATATTTGATCCTAGAAATCTGGGATATAAGTGTTGTTATGATTTCCTTTTTTCCAAATGGGAAAAATGGAATAAAAAGTCACAAAATAATCTTCCTGAAGTCATGCAGTTAGTGAGTGTCTGAGGCAGGGTTTGAACTCATGTCTTGTTATTGCCATTTAGTTGTTTTCAATCATGTCTGACTCTTGTGATGTCATTAGAAGTTTTCTTGGCAGAGATACTAGAATTATTTATCATGGCTTCACATGCTCTTTACTACCACTAGGGTGCGGTTCAATTCATCCTCATTTCTGGCTTTGGCTCAATGAATAAGACAAAGCTCCAGAGGCTTGTCCAGGAGGGCCAGCCCTTTACTAATTTACCCAGAGTAGTCCTGGAGAAAGCACCTTGATCTCAGCATCCTGAGACCTGTTTTCAAATCCTGCCAAGGACTGAGACTGAAAAACCTTGTCAGTCTTTTAAACCCTCTGAGACTCAAGAGACAGTGATGTTATTTACTTCTTAGCTTTGTCGTAATGAAAGTAGTGAGATCTGTAGCTATCTACCTTCATCTATAAAATGGGCATAGTAAAATTTACCCAAGGTCTTGTTTAAGAGTCATTTTCAGTTATATCTGACTTTTTGTGACCCCATTTGGGATTTTCTTGGCAAAAATATTATAGTGGTTTGCCATTTCCTTCTCCAGCTCATTTTATACATGAGGAAACTGAAGTAACCAGGATCAAGTGATTTGCCCAGGGTTACATAGCTAGTAAGTTCCTGTGGCCAAATTTGAACTCAAGTCTCTGACTCAAGACCCAGCTCTCTATTCACTGTGCTACCAAAGTCTTGGGGCACAAAGTCTTGTAAGGAAAATAATTTATTTTTAATAATAATAATAATAATGAGATGATTGCTCCTTTAGTCTCTCAGTGGCCTTTGCCTTCGAGAAGTTTAATACAGAGGAATCCATAAATGGTAGAATTTGGGACAGTGCAAACACACAATGGGAAATGGGAAAAGCTTTTGCCAGTGCGGAAGGAAGATGTTTGGGGGCAGGTGGTCCTGCATCGATCATTGAGAGGGGACTTTGTGAGCTCTAAATGTTCTTTTAAACTTCTCCTAACTTTTTGAATTCCCTAAAAGTACCATATAGAAGAAAAGGAAAAGATCCTTTCTCATTCTGACCCTAGATCCCTGACAAGAAGGAGCCAAAGGCTCTGGGGAACTGTGACTAAAACACAGGTCATGATGATGATGATGATAGCATTAATATAGCATTTCACTACATTTTGCTGTGATCGTCACAACCACCCTGAGAGGTAGATGCTATTTTCATTCCTATTTTACAGATGAGAAAACTGAAGCAGACAGAGGTTACATGACCTGCCCAGGGTCACAGTAAAGGTTCGTTTTCAGAATTTAGGTCCTCCCGACTCCATGTCCAGTTAGCAGTTCATTGTGCCACCTAGCTGCCATTGTAAGCATTTCTTCTTCAAATTCTAGGAAACCTTTCATTGCCCGCAAACCCCCAGCTTCATGGGCTCAGGAATGTCTGTGCTTTGCTCTCCTATCCGTAGATTTTTGAGTCTAGAGCTGAGTTCCCTTTTGTGGTCCTCTTTTAAGAAGGAAGGACAATGACTAAACCCTGTCTTTTTTTTTTAATTTGTAATAATAGCTTTTTTATTTCAAAATACATGCAAAGCAAGATAACTGTGTATATATATTGGATTTAACATATATTTTAACATGTATTAGACTGCCTGACATCTAGGAGAGGGGGTAGGGAGAAGGAGGGGATAATTTGGAACAGAAGGCCTTGCAAGGGTCAATGTTGAAAAAAATTACCCATGCATATGTTTTGTAAATAAAAAGCTTTAATTAAAATATATATATATATATATGCAAAGATAGTTTTCAACATTCATTCTTGCAAAACCTTGTGTTCCAAATTTTTCCCTCCCTTCTCCTCACCTCCTCCCTTAGACAGCAAGTAATGCAATATAGGTTAAACATTATAATTCTTCTAAACATATTTCCACATTTATCATGTTGCACAAGAAAAATCATATCAAAAAGCAAAGGAAGGTGAGAGACCAGCTAAATGGCACAGTAATTGGTTTTAAATACTTACTAACTGTGTGATCCTGGGCAATTCACTTAATCCTGTTTACCTCAGTTTCCTCATCTGTCTAAAGAGCTAGAGAAGGAAATGGCAAAACATTCGAGGGGCTTTACTAAGAAAACCCCATTGGTGTTTCATGGTCCATAGGGTCATGAAGAATCAGAAATAACTGAATGACCCTTAAAAGAACCTCCCCAAGAGAGGCGATTGCTCCTTTTGGTCCCCAGGGAGTCCATGATACTGGTCTGTCCCTGATCAGTCCACCGAGCTCTGGACCTCTGTTTGGGTTACCTGCCCTGCTCCAAAAGGGCTGTTTAAAAATAGCCATGTCACAGACACTCACCAACTGCAATGTCCCATCCATACATTTAACATCTCAGAACTTTAGTTCCCACCTAGGTAAACTGAAGAGTCTGGAGAGTCTCCAAGGTCCTCTCAGCTCAAGATTCTTGAGCTAGAATTCTGTGGTCTCCAGGCAGCTAGCTAAGCTTCTAGTCCTGGTGAAAACTCGAGCCTCCCGCCAGTGTATACCCAGTGTGAAACTTGCAGTCAGCATCCATCTACCTACTGACCCACAAGTCTGGTTCTTTTCTTTTAGAAGAAAACTAACTAAATCAAAACAAGCCACCTCAGGAAAGCCAAACTCTATCTCCGCAGTAGATCATTTTTCAGCCCCTGACATTGAGTGACCAGGATCATCACTCACATAATAGCTCTAATTTCTATAGCACAAAAAAGTTTGCAATGCACCTTACATATACAAAATCATATTTGATCCTAACAATCTGGGATATAAGTGTTGTTATGATTTCCTTTTTTCTAAATGGGAAAAATGGAATAAAAAGTTACAAAATGATCGTCCTGAAGTCATGCAGTTAGTGAGTGTCTGAGGCAGGATTTGAACTCATGTCTTGTTATTGCCATTTAGTTGTTTTCAATCATGTCTGACTCTTGTGATGTCATTAGGAGTTTTCTTGGCAGAGATACTAGAATTATTTATCATGGCTTCACATGCTCTTTACTACCACTAGGGTGCAGTTCTATTCATCCTCATTTCTGGGTTTGGCTCAATGAATAAGACAAAGCTCCAGAGGCTTGTCCAGGAGGGCCAGCCCTTTACTAATTTACCCAGAATAGTCCTGGAGAAAGCACCTTGATCTCAGCATCCTGAGACCTGTTTTCAAATCCTGCCAAGGACTGAGACTGAAAAACCTTGTCAGTCTTTTAAATCCTCTGAGACTCAAGAGATAGTGATGTTATTTACTTCTTAGCTTTGTCGTAATGAAGAAAGTAGTGGGATCTGTAGCTATCTACTTTCATTTATAAAATGGGCATAGTAAAATTTACCCAAGGTCTTGTTTAAGAGTCATTTTCAGTTATATCTGACTTTTTGTGACCCCATTTGGGATTTTCTTGGCAAAAATATTATAGTGGTTTGCCATTTCCTTCTCCAGCTCATTTTATACATGAGGAAACAGATAACCAGGATTAAGTAATTTGCCCAGGGTTACATAGCTAGTAAGTTCCTGTGGCCAAATTTGAACTCAAGTCTCTGACTCAAGACCCAGCTCTCTATTCACTGTGCTACCAAAGTCTTGGGGCACAAAGTCTTGTAAGGAAAATAATTTATTTTTAATAATAATAATAATAATAATAATAATGAGATGATTGCTCCTTTAGTCTCTCAGTGGCCTTTGCCTTCGAGAAGTTTAATACAGAGGAATCCATAAATGGTAGAATTTGGGACAGTGCAAACACACAATGGGAAATGGGAAAAGCTTTTGCCAGTGCGGAAGGAAGATGTTTGGGGGCAGGTGGTCCTGCATCGATCATTGAGAGGGGACTTTGTGAGCTCTAAATGTTCTTTTAAACTTCTCCTAACTTTTTGAATTCCCTAAAAGTACCATATAGAAGAAAAGGAAAAGATCCTTTCTCATTCTGACCCTAGATCCCTGACAAGAAGGAGCCAAAGGCTCTGGGGAACTGTGACTAAAACACAGGGCATGATGATGATGATGATAGCATTAATATAGCATTTCACTACATTTTGCTGTGATCGTCACAACCACCCTGAGAGGTAGATGCTATTTTCATTCCTATTTTACAGATGAGAAAACTGAAGCAGACAGAGGTTACATGACCTGCCCAGGGTCACAGTAAAGGTTCGTTTTCAGAATTTAGGTCCTCCCGACTCCATGTCCAGTTAGCAGTTCATTGTGCCACCTAGCTGCCATTGTAAGCATTTCTTCTTCAAATTCTAGGAAACCTTTCATTTCCCGCAAACCCCCAGCTTCATGGGCTCAGGAATGTCTGTGCTTTGCTCTCCTATCCGTAGATTTTTGAGTCTAGAGCTGAGTTCCCTTTTGTGGTCCTCTTTTAAGAAGGAAGGACAATGACTAAACCCTGTCTTTTTTTAAAATTTGTAATAATAGCTTTTTTATTTCAAAATACATGCAAAGCAAGATAACTGTGTATATATATTGGATTTAACATATATTTTAACATGTATTGGACTGCCTGACATCTAGGGGAGGGGGTAGGGAGAAGGAGGGAATAATTTGGAACAGAAGGCCTTGCAAGGGTCAATGTTGAAAAAAATTACCCATGCATATGTTTTGTAAATAAAAAGCTTTAATTAAAAAAATATATATATGCAAAGATAGTTTTCAACATTCATTCTTGCAAAACCTTGTGTTCCAAATTTTTCCCTCCCTTCTCCTCACCTCCTCCCTTAGATAGCAAGTAATGCAATATAGGTTAAACATTATAATTCTTCTAAACATATTTCCACATTTATCATGTTGCACAAGAAAAATCATATCAAAAAGGAAAAAAGAGAGAAAAAAATCAAGCAAACAATTTTTTAAAATGAAAATACTATACTGTGATCCACATTCAGTCCCAATAGATCTTTTTCTGGATGCAGATAGCTCTCTCCATCACAAGTCTATTGGAATTGGCCCGAATCACCTCATTGTTGAAAAGAGCCACATCCCAGAGTTGATCATCTCATAATCTTGTTGCTGTGTACAATGTTCTCTTGGTTCTACTCACTTCACCTAGCATCAGTTCATGGTCTCTCCAGGCCTGGTCGTTTCTTACAGAACAATAATATTCCCTAACATTCATATACCATAACTTATTCAGCCATTCTCCAACTCATGGGCATCTACTCAGTTTCCAGTTTCTTGCCACTACAAGAAGGGCTGCCACAAACATTTTTTGGGCACATGTGGGTCCTTTTCCCTTTTTTATGATCTCTCTGGGATACAGACCCAGTACAGACACTGCTGGATCAAAAGGTACACAGTTTGAGAGCCCTTTGGACATAGTTCCAAATTGCTTTCCAGAATCGACCTTATGGAAAGTCTTATGGAAAAATGCCCACCAATGAAAGGTGTAGGAGACCCTCTCTCAAGCCCATCCCAGGGAGCTGTGTAAAAGCACTTATTATGTGTGTCCCCAGATGGTTACTCCTCCAAAATGCCAGCTCCATCCCTGGTGGTGACCTCCCTTTCTGTTTCTCTCCCTATTTTCTTCTAACCATAACCTATAAGAGCTAATCCGGAAAGCCAAGTGTCCTGTTGGGGTCAGCAGAAATGATACCTGATAGGCTGCCTGCTCCTCCCCAAAGAACCTGGAGGTGGTGACTAGGTGTACGGGGAATGAGCCAACGTTTGGGGTAACTCCCCGGTCACCAGGTGACTCACTGCAAACAAAGCTAAAATGATGCCCCTTTATCTCATCCATCATCTGAATTAGTCACTGACATGGCAATGGATTTGGTACCACCTCCCAGCAACCCTCCCTCACTTAAACCCAAATCACTTGCTTGTCATGGTATCACCTCCCTGATGTCATGATCCTCTCCAGGAATAAAAGGCAAAAAGCTACCTTCCTAGCATCTTTTCCTCATCCAAACAATTTTTTCACAGTCAGAACCAACAGGGTAGCAGATTTTGTTTTGATGTAAAGAACAATTCTTTTAAATAATTTTTAAATGTACTTAATTTTTATTTTGAATTTATCAACCATTAAATAATATGGGCATTTCCATATACACAGTAGAAGAAGGGGGGAAATGGATTGTGCATAAATGCATAAATCAGTCATGTTTGTTTTCCTTTTTAATTCTGATTCTGTTTTCTTCTGTGTGTTTTTTAAGTGATTCAATTATCACAAAACAATTTATCAACAATTAGAGTTATCCAGAAATGTAACAGATTGGGATGGAGGTGGGAAGTGATTAGAGATGGAAGTAGTGAATTCCCCATCACTTTCACAGATCATGGGAGCTTAGATGTAGAGATGACCCAAGGGAACTCAGAGGTGATGTAGATTTTCAAGTAGAGCCTGGCAGGCTCTAAATGTGGGGGAATTTATGAACCAGGCAAGGGATTGGACTAAAGCACTCACATGTCAAGTCCACTAGCATTTATTAAGTGCTTACTGAGTTCCAGACACTATGCTAAATATTAGACTGCAAAAACAAGGCTCTTTCCCGTCCTCCTTTCAAATTTAAATATAAACAACCAGTGAAAATCTTGCTCTTGCTGATACTTTCATCTCCTCCCATCAGAGACAAAATCCCAACAACCTGATAAATGTAAAACTTGAGTTGTTTGCTTCTCCCCCAGGCAATTGGGGTTAAGTGACTTGCTCAGGGTCACACAGCTAAGAAGCATTAAGTCAGATTTGAACTCAGGTCCTCCTGATTTCAGAGCTGGTGCTCTATCTGCTGCACCACCTAGCTGCCCCCAAAATGGTTTTTTTTGAAGGGATAATAAATATGTTAAATAACTACAATGTCATTTCCAGTTTAATGATGATTATATCTTTCTTTCTCAGAGCTGTAACTAGGGTAGCTACCCTACACCAATGTATTGAATTTAGGAAGGGGACCTCAAGAGTTTGGGGTCATAGACTGGTGTTGCAAAGTGTCTCAAAAGAATTTGAGGCTTGAACCCATTTCCAAGTCAAGGGGCAAAGTTTATTGTCATTGTAATGCCATTACAAGCAGACTAAATTCCAAAAAAACAAAAGCCAAGAGACACAGCTTTCTCTCATTGACATGCCAATTCTATGACCCATAGGGAGGATGGAGGAGTGGTCTCCGGAATTTGGTCCTCCTTGACCAGATTATCAGCCAGCAATGAATTGAGGAGTGATCTATTTGGAATCTGACAGATTGCTTTTCTTAAACTGGAAGTGTGGGAAGTCCCTGTGGCAGACTCCAAAACCAGAAGATTTAGGATTTATTGATTTATTGTTAGAACAGAAGTCCCCCTAAAATCAGGAGACCACAAAATCACATTACATCATTTTCTCCTCTCAAACAGTTTGCACTGTTCATTTGGAACAAAGGGAGAGATGGTACCTGAGGTCAAGTTTTGTAGTAGCTTCCTAGTTAGTTGTCCCAAAAGATGATTATAATTTTGACATTATATTAATTGGAATGTTAGTTCTCGGGAGTTCAAGGAAGGGGGTGTAGAAGCATTATGAGCAAGTTTACCAGAATAACTTTGGAATGGATACCCTATAATCATTTTATGGGTAAGAGATCCTGTCTGGCAAGAAAACGGGATAGTCAGGTTAAAGTTATTCCTCTAGGGCAGGAGGGTAGTTAGTACAAATGGTATCCAAGGTGGGGATGGTGACATTTGGGAATGGGGCCTTTGCAAATAATGCATCAGATCACATGTGGGCTGCCCTGAGGATGCTGAGGGCACACAGTCCTGAATGCCCACTGCCCACAGAGCTCCCTAGCCTGACTAAAGAGTAAGGAGTTATCTCCCCACTGGTGGGGGCTCCCAGAGTGACACCAGGAGAACTGGAGAGAAAATACTGGGAGCAAAGATCTGCAAGTGTTGTTAAAGGTGCACCTGCAAAAAGGGAAATAACAGGAAAGAAAGAAAGCTCATCTTCCTCAGCCCCTTTTTGAATTATTTGGGAAGTGAAGGCTGGGTCATTGTGGCCCTGCAAAGAGCTAATCAGGCCAGAAAGAAGTTCCCATTGGCTTCTCTCTGGGATTAGAAGCTGGCCTGAAAGTGTTTGAGACCATCCAAAAGGAGAAAAAGTGTGCCCCCTTTCTTCAGCAGAGAGCTACAAGAAGGGGAGTAAGAGTCAGGGGGCTGGAAAATTAAAGGTGCCGTAGTCAGGGACAACTGGGCAGCAGCACAGACAGCCGAATCTGCAAGCCTTTTTCCCTTGCGTATTTCATAGGAAAAATTTTTGCTGTCAAAAGTCCCCTTCCTTTCCATATAGCTCCGATAAGCATGCAAAACACCAAAAGCATATTTGGAGACTGTATCGATGTTCACTCTCATTCCTTTCCCCATTTCCAAGAAAACTGGACCCATCTGTAAACCATTCACCATCTGGGTTGTAATGTCACCTGACTGAGTGTTGTCAGGAAGCAGAATGGCAGTGTGACACACCTGGAGAATCAGGAAAGTCTGATACCTGGTAAGTCTCTGGTGACCTTTGGTGTCAAAAATGCTCTGAACCCAATGGTGAGCTTAGAGGCTTCCTCGATTAGAAGAGCTGTGGCAGCTAGCTCTAAAGCAGGAGAATCACCCCAAAGACACTAAGTTTCTTGGAGAAGTAAGCAGGGGGTCTGGGAAAAGGTTCAAGAGCCTGAATCAAGGCCCCTAACGCCTGGCCCCCACCTTCCATGAGTGTACAGTATAAAAGGCTTTAGGTAGGACTAAGGCCTCGGCAAGAGATTAATTTAGCTTTCAGAGTCTTAAAACCTTGACCTGATTAGATTGTCTGCTTCCTCTCCCAAAGAGCAAAAGGAAGGTGGGAGGTGGGCAAAGTGGGCCTTCAGACAAAGAAACTCTGTCTCCAGGAAGCAAATTTGAGTTTGTTGTTGTTATTTTTTGGGTTTTTTACAGCAGCCAGAGAAGCCTCCAGGGCTGGGTTGCAGATATATACTTATATTGGGCTCATGGCTTCTACTGGCCACTTGCTCTGATTATAGAAATTTGCTGTAAGAGGAAAAAGCAGGAGCATGATTATAATAGCATCAAAACAGGTCCTTCAGGCTTCAGCCTGAGAGCTCATACATGACAGGAAAACATCCTTAGATCTTTTTGACAGCCAATCATGCAGCAATAATTAGCCAGATTCAAGTGGGAAACAAAGAAACAGAACTGAGAAACTGAGTCAGAAGGATCCCACCTTAAGCAGAGACTAAGTTGTGTTCTCCCAGCTTTTGACCAGTTAAGTCATCCACCTAAACATTTCAGGTAGGCATCCTCTGAGTAATTTATGGCATTTCTCTTTCGAATCGTAGGCTTTTGATTTAAGGATCAGGTAATCAAATTCAGAACTCAAAAGAATATCAGTTATAGTCTCAAGAGATTTTATCTCTAATAGCAAAGTCTACCAATCACAGCTTAACCTTAGATATATTATTTTAAAACTTTACCAGGACTTACATAGGAGATTTTGTTTAACATGTTTTGTATGTTTAAACTTATCATGGTGCAAAGGATCAATCATTAAACAAGCTTATAGATTCTTAGTAAATGCATTCCTTGTTTAGAAACTATAAATCCTAAACAGGCTTATTTCTCAGGGCTGATGATCTTGCTTACCCTGATGGTTTCAAGAAAATTGAAAAGCTTACAAATTAAGGGGCGTTGACAGAGACCCCAGGGAAGGGGCTGAGCTTGCTGTTTCTCACCCCAACTTTCTTAGTGTTTTTGTGGGCTGTGATGTTTGATATCTCCCCCCACTCTGTGAAGGGGGGCAAGGAGTTCTTACTTGGAAGTAAACTGATAAGTTTAACATAATGGCAATAATTCCAAATAATTTGATTAACAATTTTAGAATTTTACTAAGTAATAACCAAATAATTTTACCTCTAATTTCTATTCCCTTAAATAAGTTTCCCTTTTATTTTAGGGAGAAAGCAAGACAATTCATAAAATTGAGATAGAATAGATTTTAAAATTGATGTAACTTTAATTAATGAAATTCCTTAGATTCTGATTAAATGTCCTAGACAAATGGAATTGCAATTTGGTTATTTTTCCAATTCACACTAATCATTCTCTTTTGTGAGCTAGGGAAAGGGTTTGGATGCCAGTTTTTACTGATAGGGCCCTCAGAAGTCTGACTCTAGATAACTCCCTAGAACTTTGCAAAAATTTCCCAGTGTGGGTGTCCCCAGTCCAAGAAAACTTGCAGAGTGTGAAGTTCATGACAACCTAGTCACGACACTTCTCCCAGTGTCATGGGGTGGCTTGCTATAGGATTGTGGGAGAAAAAAATGGGGGGCTTACCTTGACAAGGAGGGAATCAAGCTGGGGGAGGCCAGATTCTCCCCGTAACAGGCCACCAAATATTGATGTTGGGAACAGGACTTCAAGAGTTTGGGGTCATAGACCAGTGCCATGAGGTGTCTCAAAAGAATTTGCTGGCTTGAACCCATTTCCAAGTCAAAGGGGAAAGTTTGTTGTAATTGTAATGCCATTACAAGCAGACTAAATTCCAAAAAAAATTAGCTAGGAAACAAAAGCAAAGCGACACATTTATCCAGCTTTCTATTATTGACATGATAATTCTACATCCCATAGGTAGGATGGAGGAGTGGTCTCCGGAATTTGGTTCTCTTTGACCAGATTGTCACTGACCAGGTTATTAGTCAGCGATGAATTAAGGATTGGTCTCTGGAATTTGATTCTAGATGACAAGATTATCAGTTAGCAATGAATTGAGGAATGGTCTATTTGGAATCTGACAGATTGCTGTTCTTAAACTGGAAAGACCGTTAGGCAGATTTCAAAACCAGAAGATTTAGAATTTGCTGATTTATTGTTAGAACAGAAATCTCCCTAAAATCAGGGAACCACAAAATCATATTACATCAAATGCATTGTTGGTGGAGTTGAGAACTGATCTAACCATTGTAAAGAGCAATTCGGAACTACCTCCAAAGGGTTGTAGAATTGTGTATATCCTTTGACCCAGTAATAGCACTACTAAGTCTGCATCCCCAGAGGGGAGAAGAAGAAACAAAAGACAAAGGACAAAAATACTAATAATAATTTTTTTGTGGTGGCAAAGAATTAGAAATTGTGGAAATGCCCATCAATTGGGAAGTGGCTGAACACATCATGGCATATAATTGTAATGGAATGCTATTATACTATAGGAAATGAGCAGGGTGCTTTCAGAACAAATCTGCAAAGGCTTATATAAATGATAAAAAGTGAAGTGAATAGAACTATATGCAGTAACAGCAATGTTATACAATGAAGAATTGTGAATGACTTAGCTATTCTTGGCAACACAATGGTATAACAATCCCAAAGGACTCATGATGAAAAATGCTTTCCACATCCAGAAAAGAACTGATGATCTGAATGCAGATCAAAGCAGACTTTTTGTAAAAACTTTTTTTACTTTTCTTGGTTGGTTTGTTATTGTTTTGGTTTTTGTTTTCTTTCACATGACTAATATGGAAATATGCTTTGCATGACTGCACATGTATAACCTATATCAAATTGCTTGTCTTTACATGGAGAAGGAGGAAAGAAGGAAAGAATTTAGAACTCAATTTTTTGTTAAATGTTAAAAATTTTTACATATAATTGGGGAAAAATTTTTTTAAAGAAATTGTACCTTTATTTGGGGACTCTCTGTTTGGATTCCAGGTTCCTATATCTTAAGTATTCTTTAATCTCTTGTTCCTCCCCCATATTCTAGAATAGTTATCCTCCATAACTTGTCCATGCACTCCCCTTAAAATATAGCATGATATGTAAAGGACTGCTTGCCATCTGGGGGAGGAAGAGGAGGGAGGGAGGGGAAAAATCTGAACAGAAGTGAATGCAAGGGATAATGTTGTAAAAAATTGTCCTGGCATGAGTTCTGTCAATAAAAAGTTATTAATATATATATATATATAGCATGATACTCAGGGGCAACCAATCAGAGAGGCAGCATCTGGAGGTATCCTATTTCCCTTGCATATCCACTTTCAGGGTCTATCTCCAACATTCTCTCCCCATTTATTTTTTTTAATTTATTTTTTATTCTCTCCCCATTTAACCAATTATCACCCAATACTACCCTGCTTTCTACTACTGGCCTCCCATGGGTGTGCAAGCTCCCAACCTTTCCCTTCTGGTTCAGACATCGGCCTTTCAAGGAGGTCACTTAACTGTGATGTAAGTACCTGATCTTGCAACCTTCCTCCTGCCTTAATGTACCCAAATCTAGTCCCCCCCTCCCCCTTTCACCTAGCTAAAAAGGCATTTTTGTGTCATTCAGATCCTACAACACTCTGTGAGCTTGACATTGCAGGTAGGACCACCATTTTATGGATAAGGAAACTGAAGAGCAGAAAGGATGTTAATTAACTTGGCCAGGGTCACACAGCTGGAAGGAGTGGGAAGCAGGAATGCTTCTGATTTCAAATCCAGCACTGCCTCCATCACATCACACTACCTGGACAGGTGATGGGACTTGGTCTAAGATCCCAGGAAGGTTGTGAGTCACAGGAAGTTGAGATTCAAACCCGGCCCCTTCGACTCTTAGCCCAACATTTCTGATCAACAATGTTCTCCCTGTTTCTCTCTTTAAAAAGATGCACTGAATATAAAGTACGGGGTCTGGGTGAGATCCAAGGAGTGTTGGGGCTAGCTGAAGAAGCCGTGTCTGCACCGAGAGCTCCCCATCCGCATGCTGTGGGAGATCTAGCCAATCTGAGGCCGTTCTAAGGATTCCCAGTGGCTGGGGTTTGCTGTCCAGACAGCTGAGGCAGGGCTTTCCACGCCTGGGTCCCGTCTGCTACCCTGTCAATTAACTGCATCTTGGGTGATTGCTCCTGCCCCGCCATCTGTTACCAGCTCAGGGAAATACCGTATCCTGAAGAGTGCTTCCCAGGTGGTCACCTCCGCCTTCCCACCCCCAGGACCAGAGCTGCAGCTGCTCCGTCTTTTTCTCCTCGGCACTTCTCTGCTGTTTAGCATTGTAGTTTAAGAGAACATGCAGTCAGCTCTCCTGCCTACGCTGACTTTCCCTTCTGTATACACGCACACACACACACACACACACACACACACACACACACACACCATGATTTCATATTAACATACATTCTTCCATACTCACAGGTAATAGGACATATGTCATTGCTCCTCTCATGCAGCCCGGCTTACAATGGGAAAAAACCTTGGCTGGTAAATCAAGAATGCTGGATTTGGAGTCAGAAAGAATCCTGCTTTAGGCTCTTACTAGTTGTGTGAACCCGGGAAAATCCATAATCTCTTTTTTTAAAAGATTTAAAATGAGGATTGTAATTGCCATGAGTAAGGACCTGCTTTTAAATCATTACCACCTAATGACCTTGAGCTAGCCAAGGTCTGTGAATTTTCTGTACTTCTATCACCTTAAATATGTTTTTGTTTGTTTGTTTTTGCTGAGGCAATTGGAGTTAAGTGACTTGCCCAGGGTCACACAGCTAGGAAGTGTTAAGTGTCTGAGACCAGATTGGAACTCAGGTTCTCCTGACTTCAGGGCTGGTGCTTTATCCATTGAATCACCTAGCTGCCCTTAAAAATGTTTTTTTAAGGCTATATTATCAGAGAATGTTAAGATTAGGAGATTTCTCTTTGATCATGTAAATTTGCTATGATAGACTGACCTCTTATGAAAATGGGGAGAGGCAAAGGAGGTCATCACCAGGGCTGATGTTGTTGGTACAGAGGGATGACCATCTGGAGACACAGAACCAAACTTCTTTTATACAGCAATCTGTCATGGACTCTAGGTTGTCCATCATCCCTGTACAACCACAACACATAACCCGTGTGGACACTGAAGCAAGAAAAATCATCCCCGGGTCTACTTTATTTGCTGAAGAAGCCTCTGTCCCTGGAGAAACCAGATTAACCATCTGACAGGCACTGGAGTTTCAGGAAATGAGAATTGTACGTCAAGGAGCCACTGTCCCTTTGTTTGATGAGTCAAAAAAGGCAAATGACTTTTCTCTGTGATTAGTATGAGTTAATGGAAAGGAGAAGGAAGAGAAAATAATGCTTGTTAATTGAAAAAAAATTTTTTAAAGAATATAAGTTTTTGCAACATATTTAACATATATAGGACTGCTTGCCATCTTGGGGGGGGGGGGTGAAGGGAGGGAGGGGAAAAAACGAAACATAAGCGATTGCAAGGGATAATGTTGTATAAAAATTATCCTGGCATGGATTCTGTCAATACAAAGTTATTATTAAATAAAATAAAATTTTAAAAAAAAAGAATATAAGTTTCTTTTGAGTAAAAATTGTTTCATTCTTGTACTTGTATCCTTAGTGCTTGGCATCTAGTAAGTGTTTCATAAATAGTAATTGATTAATTGCTGTATGAATTGATGAAAGGAGTATATTAGAGAAGTGGGAATCAGTAGTAAATAATTGAGATGTTAACATAAAATTTAGGCTGAAGAGGCAGGAATTTCATTTCTCTACCCTGGATTGTTCTGAGGGATAAAATTTTGTAAACTTTAAAGATGCAAAATAATCATATATTATTTTATGGGTATTAAAAACTCCCTGAGGAGAAAATTCTATCAATGCAGGTCACCACTTTCTCTGCAATTTATAATAATCTTAAAGAATTGCCTAAAGTAAAAGTATGAAACACATGGCCTTCCTAATGGACTGTAACACTCCAGAGTGGGGTTTTGAGTTCCAAATTGTTTTTCCATCCCCCTTCAATCATATTAAGTAGATTTCTACATGATTCATTTTGTGAAAGAAGAATCAAAATAGAAGGAAAAACCATGAGAAAGAAAATACCAAATAATAATAATAATAATAATATGCTTCAATCTGCATTCAGACTTTTATTTCTTTCTGTGGATGTGGTTAGCATTTTTCCATCCTGATTCTTTTGAAATTGTCTTAGATCACGATAGTTCTAAGAAAAGCAAAGTCTATAAAAGTTGATCATCGCACAATCTTGCTGTTAATGTGTACAATGTTCTCCTCATTCCTCTTACTTCACTCAGCCTCAGTTGATATATGTATCCTCGGGTTTCTCTGAATGCTATGATCTTAAGTGATTTGCCCAGAGTCCCATAGTGTCAAACTTGACATAGTGTCAGAACTTGAACCCAGACCTTCTTGGCTCCACAGCCAGATCTCTAACCACTATGCCAAGTAGCCTCTTTGATAATAATAATCATAAAAGTAGCTTACATTTATATATCACTTTAAGATTTGCAAAACATTTTACATATATGATATCATTTGATGCTCACAATAATCTTGTAAGCTAAGTACTGCAACGTTACAAAAAAAAATTGAATCTCAGACAAGTTAAGTGACTTGTTCGTTGTCAAATAGCTAGTAAGGTTCCAAGATGTAGTGGATAGAATGCTAATTGGGAATATTCCTCTTCATTTCATATCCAGTTTCAGATATTTGCTAGTTGTGTGACCCTGCATATATACTTAATTCTATTTACCTCAGTTTCCTCAATTGTAAAAAATGATGTGGGGAAGGAAATGCCAAACTATTCCAGTATCTTTGCCAAGAAAATCCTAATTGGGATCATGAAGAAGAATCAGACATGACTCAAACAACCAAACAACAAAATTTTTAAAAGCAGATTTTAATTGACATCTTCAGTTTTTAAATTGCCTAGATTCTGTCTAAATCCTTTTTCCTCTCTTTCTATAAAATGATGATAATATCTATCTCCTAGAGTTGTTGTGAGGATCAAATGAGATTATATATGTAATGGGCTTAAAATGCATATAAATATTAGGCATTATCATCACTATCTTAGAGCCCAACAACATTCCATCACATTCATTTGTGACAATTTGTTTAACTATTCTCCAATCAAAACAGCTGCTTTGTCTCCAGTTCTTTGCTAACAATGTGAGTCATTATTAATATTAAATGAAGGAAAGAAAGAAAACTGACCTGATGGTGCAAAGGATTAACCCTGACTGAGTGCCTTTACTGGAAGTTAGTAATATTCCTGTATCCTCTTAGCAGGGTATTGGCTGGGACTGTAGGAGGAGTGGGGGGGGGGGGGGAAGGAGGAAGAGGAGGGGAAAAAAGACAGGAAGAGAATAAGGGAGTGGATAAGGAGGAAAGAGAAAAATAAAAGGAGGAAAAAAGAGAATGGAGGAATTCAATTCAACAAACACTAAGTACCTGTTACATGTAGAGCACTGTCCTAGGTACTAGAAATTTAAAAAAAAAAAAGAAAGAAAGAAAGAAAGAAAGAAAGAAAGAAAGAAAGAAAGAAAGAAAGAAAGAAAGAAAGAAAGAAAGAAAGAAAGAAAGAAAGAAAGAAAGAAAAGAAAGAAAGAAAGAAAGAAAGAAAGAAAGAAAGAAAGAAAGAAAGAAAGAAAAGAAAGAAAGAAAAGAAAGAAAGAAAAGAAGAATAAAAAATAGTTTCAAATCTCAAGGAGTGCTAAATCTCAAAGAGAACATAAAATGGATAATAAAATAACTGAATTACAGAATCTCAGTATTGGAAGGAACCTCAGAGGCTATCTAATTCAACTAACCCCTAACTGAACAAGACATCCTCAACTGGTGGTTATTCAACTTTTGCTTGAAGACCTCCAAAGAGGAGGAAGCCTCTAAGGAAACCTGTTCCACTTTTGAATGGCAACATGAAATATGACATCAGTACAATATGGCATATATTAAGCACTGTGTATGGATAACCATGTGCTAAGGCAGGAGGTTGAGGGAAGGGGGTGATACAAAGTTTACATAAGACTTAGTCTCTGCTTTCAAAGACCTTGCAGTCTAATAACATATAATGTTCATCTGCACTTGCAGAAGTCAATTCATATTGCAGACAGATATTGTTATATTTGAATGTTCTTTCTCTGAGAGATCTGGTGCTTAAACTAGGTTCATGAATGTTTATTTTGTCATCAGTCTTCATTATTAAAGCACTATTGATCGGACAAGTCATTTAACCCTGTTTTTCTCAAATTCTTCTTCTATAAATTGAGCTGGAGAATGAATTGGCAAACCACTCCAGTATCTTTGCCAAGAGAACTTCAAATGGGGTCATGAAAAATCAGACAAGACTGAAATGATTGAACAACAATTTTATGGGCACTATGCTATGGCTAAGGATGTTAACACAATGAATTAAACCCCTAATGATTTTATGTTCTAATGGGGAGACAAGTATATATAAACACTATCAATATAAAGTTAATAAATATAAAGTATACAAGTAGTCAAATACAAGATATTTGAGGAGGCAAAGTCCTAGTAATTAGAAGAAAAGTAGTTGAAGCCCATTTGGGATTTATTTTGGCAAAGATACTGGAATGCCATTTTTTTTCTCCAGCACATGAGGAAACTCATTTTTTACACATGAGGAAACTGAGGCAAATGGGGTTAAATGACAGAACTAGGAAGTGTCTAAAGCCAGATTTAAATTTAGGAAGAGGAATCTGACTACTGATCAAACACTTTATCTACTGTACCACCTAGCTACTCTGTTGGAGAGTGAAATATAATAAATACACTACAATAAATATTTATTATACATCTACTAAGTATCAGGCACTTTGTTACATAATGGAGATACAAACAAAAGAAGAGAGACCTTCCTCTCAATCTAATGGGGAATCAGAGAAGGGTTCATAAATAAGATGGTTTTTGAGTTACATCTTTGTAACTAAAGGCAGAAGCAAGGAGACAGCACATTCCAAGTACATGGGGTGACCAGTGTGAAGCCATAGGAGACAAGAGATAATGGTGTTGTATGTCAAGAATAGAGAGAAAATCAATTTGGCTGGATCACAGTGTGAGAAAAAGAGATGGAAGAATATTCACTGAGATTAGAAAGATAGCTTAGAATCAGGTATATAGGGCCTTAAAACCTATCTAATTGGAGGTATTCCTATTTGATCCCAGAGACAACCGGAAGTCATTGGAATTTATTGATTAGGAAAGTGACACAATCAGTTCTCTATATTAGGGGAAAAAATACTTTGATAGCACTATGTAAAATAAACTGGAATAGTGAGAGATTTGAGGCAGGAAGACCAATTAAGAAGTCATTGCAATAAGAGCAGCTATGTGGCATAATGGATAGAATGCCAAGAAAATAAAAATGGAGTCATGAAGACTTGGACATAACTGAAAAATGACTGAACAACTGCAATAATCTAGATAAGAGTTATGAGGGCCAGAACTAAAGGGGTAACTATGTGAAGGGTTGGATGTAAGAAATGTGGGTATAGAAATGACAAGATTCATCAATTAATTGGATATGTGAGATGAGGGGAAATGAAGACTCAGGAATAATGCAGGGGCTATAAATCTGAAAGACTGGAAAGATGGTGTAACCTTCTAAAAAAATAAAAAAAATTGGAAAGGAAAGGATTTAAGGGGGAGAAAGATAATGAGTGCAGTTTTGGACATGGTAAGATGAACATCTTGGCAATTCATAATGAAGAACCAAAGCTGAGATCCTATGGCTGGATGTGTCAATCTGGGGGTTGTCTGCATAGAGCTGATAGCTAAACCTATAAGAGCTTATGAGGTTGCAGAGAGAGAGAGAGAGAGAAGAGAGAGAGAGAGAGAGAGAGAGAGAGAGAGAGAGAGAGAGAGAGAGAGAGAGAGATGAGAGAAAGGGGGAAAAGAGAGAAGAGAGAAGAGAAGAGAAAGGTGTCTTGGAAAGACAACTAAATGGCACAGCGGATAGAGTACTAGTCCTGCAGTCAGGGGGACCTGGAAAAGGAGTCTAAGATAGAACCTTTATGAACAGGCATAGAATAATACATACAGAACCAAAAGAACAGTATAAACGATAAATTACATAAGAAGAACAAATGAAAAAAATAACACCAAGGAATTATATTACTGGTATTGGGTTTTAAGTGAACATAAGAAAGTACCTCCCTCCCTTCAGTAGATGGGAAACTACAAATATAGAATGTTGTATGTCAGAAGTAGTCAATATTTCAGATGGTTTTGCTTGACTGACTTTCTTTGCCACAAGGAATGGCTTATTAAGGGAAAGGTAATTATATTTTTAAACTACCATGATATAATAATAATCAATATCAATATAAACTTTTTTTAAAGAAAAAAATATACTAGACTACCAGCAATAGAAAAGTAGACTACTAGAGTACCTGGAAGCAAACGCAAAGAGCTCATGGCAGTTATAAGTGTGTGGTACCTTGGACAGTGATGCAAAGTTCTTGCCTAAAATGCTAGAAAGGCTAAGACAGGGAAAATCTGCTCACCAGTAGGAGGGCAAAATTACAAATCAAGATGTAGTAATTTTCCTTCTTAGGACTGTATGTTTATTGTAGGGGAATATTTTTTCCTCCCAAGTAACCTGTGGGGCAACTTTGCAGCTTTGGGATGCTTTTGTTCTGATGTCCCAGATTAATTTTAGTTCTCTGGCTCCCAATCTCTCTAGGAGTTTTAGCTTTTATTCTTATGAAGTCAGAAGGAATCCTCATAATGCTTAGTGTGTGCAATGAGACTTTTCTGACCTACTTTAGAGTCAGAGCAATCACAGGGACTGATTATAACTGCAACAGGAGTGTCATTATTATTATTCCTTATAACTCGGCTCTGCCTTTCATGCTGGATGCTAAAATTGCTTTGCCAACTCATACTTCCCCTCAGGAGAGGGCTGGATTAAAAAGGTCTGCTCTTTGGATTAATGATGGACTAAGACAGCACATGGAAAGTTGCCCTAGATCACACAGCAAGAAAATGTCTTCATGGGCTGGCTGATCAGGTGATACTGTCTGGGGGAAAAAATCATCAGCTGTGATGCTGGCAGACATGAATAGCTGTGCAAGCATGGTGGTACTGTTTTTGTGAACAATGTTGAATGCAAAGGAATGAAGAGAAACTCTAGGTAGAGAACAATTCAGAAGGTTAGCAAGTTGAATTTAATATCAGGAAAAACAGCAAACACAGAAAACTAGGGTGTAATTATATTTTTATAGAAATTGATATAGCTTGAAGGATTAGGATGAGAAGAAAAAATTTTCATTGAGCCAAGAAGTCAGGAGCCAGGCAAATTGTGATGAATCCAGGATCAAGGCTTTCAATGAAGGACATACTTGATGCACTCAGTGTTCCATCTCCAGTGGTGGCAGTTCTCAAACTTATTGATCCCAGATCCCTTTGTACACTTACAAATTATTGAGGACCCTCTCCCATGATCTTTTGTTTGTCTGAGTGACATCTATTGATGTTTACCCTGTTAAAAATAAAAATATCTTAGTACTTCATGAAAATTCTTTTGATCCCATGGACCCTCCCTCCCATCTTCATAGTAGTACCTGAACTGTGCTGTAAAAATCATTGCTCCAGAGGAATAAACTTTTAGAATTGATCTATATATGACAACCATACATCACTTTTTTTCTTGTCAGGTAGAAGGACTTGTATAGCTGATAGAGCTCCAAATAAATAACCCCCTTGGTCATATGACTAGGGTTTACTAAAGTATTGCTGATGAAAAGTTTATACTGGTCTTAGTTCCTGGAGGTTTCTAGCAGATTCTCATTAGACTGTCTTCCCAGTCACAGAGATGGTGGAGATAGTTCTTTCAAAATGTAAAGTTCAAATTTTCCCTTACCTTGGGTTTCTGTTAACCTCCCAGGACTAAAGATGGCCAAATGTTTGGCAATCAACTCAACAAGCATTTATTATTTGCCTTGGTTGTTGTCCTTCATTCTCAAGGAGGACCAAAGTGGCATCATTATGTTGGAGTCAAGTTAGTGGGTCCTACTGTGGCTGATCAGACCAATGTGAGCTTGAGCTCGGAATGCTCTGTCACAGGTTGGACACAGAGTCCTTATGAACATTTAGGGTGAACTCTAACTTTGTGCATCTTGTAATTCTTTTAAGCTACTTCAATTCTGCTTTGCTTATAGAACACAGCACCTTCTCTGATGAGGGTTCGCCATGCTGGGCAGTCCTGTGCCAGTTTCTCCCATGTCACACAATTAATTCTAAAGTTCTTAAGAGACACCTTGAGAGTGTATTTGTATCACTTTTTTCTGACCATCTTGAGAGTGTTTGCCCTTTGTGCGTTCTCCATAAAATGGTTTTTCTGGCAAGTGTACATTTGGCATTGAAACAATTGACCAGTCCAATGGAGTTGTGCTTTCTGCTGTAGGATTGGAATGCTTGGCAGTTTAGGTCAAGAAAGGACTCCAGGATCCTGCCAAGTGATCTTCAAAATCTTTCTAAAACAATTCAAATGGAAATGATTCAGTTTCCTGGCATGGCACTGGTATGTGCCAAGCATGCTGCTAAATTCTGAGGCACAAAGAAAGACAAAAAAAATACACCTGATTTTGAAGAGGTCACATTCTAATGGGGAAGACAACATGCAAACAACTTATGTAGAAACTATACACACATAAATATGTACACATACATACACACATATGTGTGTATATGTGTGTATTTATGACATCTGTATATACACATACATACTAATAATAAATTGGGGATGATCTCAAAGGAAAGGCAATAAGATTAAGGAGGATTGGCAAAAGCTTCTTCCAGAACATGGGATTTTAACTGAGATTTGAAGGGAAGCCAAGAGGAAGAAATGAATAGGGAAAAAAATTTCAGGCTTGAGGGACAGTTGATGAAAATATATGGGAAGATGTAATGTCTTGTGTAAGTAACAGCAAGGTAGTTAATGCCATTAGATCAGAGTATGTAGTGGTGAGTTAGGTGTAAGAAGACTAGAAAGGTATGAAAATTGCAAATAGAGAATTCTATATATATTTTATCCTAGAGATGATAAGAAGCCACCGGCATTGTGCGAATAGGTGAAGTGACAGAGTTGTGCAGGTAACAGATCAAGTAGATGCTGCAGGAGATAGACTGCTAGATCTGGATTCAGGAAGACCCAAGTTCAGCTTCCAACTCAGATATTTGGGCAAGTCACTAAGCCTCTGCTTTTCTCAGTTTCTTCAACTGTAAAATAGGGATAATAATAATAAGACCAATATCCTAAGATTATTATGAGGATCAAATGAATATGTGTAATATGTATAAATCATGTAGCACAATGCTTGGCACATAGTAGGCACTTAACAGGAACTTGTTTCCTGGGTAACTCTTTTGCAACCCATCTGCTTCAGTTTCCTTATCCACAAAATGGAGAGAATAGTACTTACCTCCCAAGTTGTTTTGAAGATCAGATGTGATATTTGTAAAGTGATTTGCAAATCTTAAAAGTCTATATAAATGCTAGTTATTACTATTAACTATTAATAATGAGTGGGTATGCTCAACATCATTAGGATCCATGAAAAACAAGATGAATATCTAATGAAACAGGAAATCATATGACATGTCCAGGACATCAAGGATGCAAGGAATTGCTATGGACTTCAATATCCCTGCAGGATTTCCAACAGAGCCCAGACATAAATCTCTGATGTCTAAGTGTAGTGGTCAATACTGAGCTGTATAAATGTCCATAAAAATGGCAGATAGCCACATGCAGCATTTTAAATAATTTTACATAACCATCATGGCACGAGGTATAGCCCCTTGATCCAGTATTGCTAGAACAGCAATGAACTTCCATTCCAGTAATAAGGACCAAGTTTTCACACAGGGTAGTGAGCTACACTTGGGCTTAAGTATTTCCCTGATGCTGCTGAGTAGATGAAGTTCATAGTGTTCAAATGGAGCTCAGTAATGAGAATGTTTTCTACCCATAGGAAGGCTCTTAGTTTTGCCACCTATAGGACAGTGCTGCGTCTTCCTGATATGGAGGAGATCCAGAAGCTTTAGAGAATGAGTCTAGGTCTAGCATTTGATTTAGTTTATGGGCTAATGTTAAAAAGACTTTCACCAGAAACCCTGATGCAGTCAGACTTTGAACACCACTTTTGGAGCCAGCAGGTCTTTCTCTGAGTCTCTAATTTCATTTGGCTGAGGCTATTTCCCAGGAGAAGTAGCCCATGGGTGGGTCTGGGCAGATTGAAGGTTGGGCTGGGAAAGGATAGCTTTTACTACAACCTTGGAAACAATGAGTTCCATATAAATGGTGGGAGCCAGGACAGACCAGGATGAGAAACCAGTGAATGTTGTGTTTGTGATAGCACAATCATGGAGACAGAGCAATTTGTGGGATGGGAAATAGGTGGCTAATGCCAGTGTCCTAATGAGGGACCAACCTTTCTCTCCTGAAGCTACTTATAGCTAACATTACCATGGCACAGCCATGTATGTTTCAGTTCAGTGATGCTGATCTCCTTTCTGTTCTTTAAACATGATTCTCCATCTCCTGACTCCAGACATTTCACTCACTGCCCTTCATGCCTGGAATTATTTCCCTTCCTCTCTCCACCACATGGCTTCCTTCAAGATTGAGCTTCTACAGGAATCCTTTCCATTCCCCCTTATTCTGGTACCCTCTTTCTATTGATTATGTCCACCTTATCCAGGCTATAACTTGCCTATACATAGTTGTTTGCTTGTTGTCTCTCCTATCTCCATCCCAATCATTAATAAGGATTATTTGTGCCTGATCTGTGGGGGAGCCTTTGGAGTTCACGTTGGACTGTTCAGCTATGGTCAAACACAATCCCCAACATTGTGATATCATAATCAAGTATAAAGGACAAAAAGAACATATTTGTATGTTGGAACTCACTGACTCTGCTCTCTCCAGTTCATCCCACAAGACTCAAGTTTCTTAGAATCCTGCTTTCATCAGCCTGGAGAGACTTACATGAACTGATGTTAAGGGAAATGAGCAAAACCAGGAGATCATGTACACGGCAACCACAAGATTATTTGATGATCAATTCTGATGGATGTGACTCTCTTCAACAATGAGATGATTCAAATCAGTTCCAATGATCTTATAATGAAGAGAGCCATCCACACCCAGAGAGAGACTGTGGGAAATGAGTGTGGTTCACAACATAGCATTTTCATTTTTTGTTGTTGTTTGCTTGCATTTTGTTTTTTCTCATTTTTTCCTATTTGATTTGATTTTTCTTGTGCCGCACGATAATCATATGCATATATTTTATATATATATATATATTTATACATATACACGTGTGTATGCATGTATGCAAGCATATATTTTACCACATTTAAAAAATGAATGATGAAAACTATCATTTCATGCAACTGGAAAAAGAAAAATACTGTTTAAAAAAAGAAAAAATATTTACTGACTGTATCAAAGTAAAGATGCTGATCTGCTGATTGTTAAAAAAAAGAAAACTTCTTTCATCAAGTCATTCCATTGCTAAAAAGTCTTCATTGGTTTCCTGTTGTCTTCCATATCATACCTAGTCTTTCTTGCCTGACTTTCACAGCACCTTGCCAGGTGAATTTACATGGATTCAAGAAGTCATAGGATCATGAGATTTAGAGCTATAAAGGACCTGACATGACCTAATTTTGTTTACAAAAATGAGTAAACCTCGTTGGAGTTAAATGATTCCTAAAGTCACACAGCCCCCAAGGAGCAATGGCAGGATTTAAATCCCCTAACTTCAAAACTAGAATTTGTTTCTACTTTTAGCAAAACTGCCCCTTCCCTAGATGAAAATGAATGGACTTGTGCACAAAGGTACCACTGAGAGTGATCTCCCTGGATGCAACAGGAAAGATCAGGATGTGGCCACGAATCTCTAGAATCCTGAGATAGTCTAAGATCTCTTACTAAAATATTAATAATGGTAATCACAATAATATTAGCGTATGGGAGACAACCACCAGAGGGAGACAGGATACAGGCCAGGTCATCACAAATACATCAGTATAATTACAAGGAAAAGAGTATCAGCACGTGAAGAGTTGAGAAGGCAAAAGCCAGGTAAACTGAGATCATTTTAGAAGCAGAGGTTCAGCTAAATAGAGAATATCACACTTAGCTTGCTCTCTAGTAGTGAGTTCTTTTTTATGCACTTGTGTTTGGGCTATAGACAATGCATTTTCTGTTTCTTAAAAAGCCAGTGATCTCAAAGAGCAGGAATAACATGAAACTCCCTGTTTTTTTTCCTTTGTTTTAGTTTTAAATAGTATTTTATTTTTCCTCAATAACATGTGGAGACAATTTTTAACATTCATTGTTTAAAAAAAAAAAAAAAAACTATCCCTCTCTCCTCTTCTTTCCTCTCCCTGAGACAGCAAGTAATCTGATGCAGGTTATATATGTACAATCATGGAAAACATTCCCAAGTTAGCTATTTTGTGCAAGAACACAAGAAGGACAGGAGGAAGGGAGGGAAGAAGGAAGGAAACAATGAAGGGAGGGAGGGAAGAAGAGAAAAAGGGAAGGAATAAGGAAAGAAAGGAGGGAAGGAAAGGAAGGAAGGAAAAAACTCCTATCCCTCTGTCCTCCTCTTACCTCTTCCTAAGACAGTAAGTAATCTGATACAGGTTATATGTGTGCAATCATGGAAAATATTCCCAAATTAGTCATTTTGTATAAGAAAACAGGAAGGAAGGAAGGAAGGAAGGAAGGAAGGAAGGAAGGAAGGAAGGAAGGAAGGAAGGAAGGAAGAAGGAAGGAAAGAAGGAAGGAAAAAAGAAAGAAAGAGAGAGAGAGAAAGGAAGGAAGGAAGAAAGAAAGAAAGAAAGAAAGAAGAAAGAAAGAAGAAAGAAAGAAAGAAAGAAAGAAAGAAAGAAAGAAAGAAAGAAAGAAAGAAGAAAGAAAGAAAGAAAGAAAGAAAATAGAAAGAAAATAGAAAGGAAGAAAGGAAGAAAATAGGAAGGAAGGAAGGAAGAA
Organism: Antechinus flavipes; assembly: GCF_016432865.1. Taxonomy (NCBI): domain Eukaryota; kingdom Metazoa; phylum Chordata; class Mammalia; order Dasyuromorphia; family Dasyuridae; genus Antechinus; species Antechinus flavipes. Next base: position 417,104,408 of record NC_067401.1, on the reverse strand, counting down.
AAAGGGAGGAAGGAGGGAAGGAAGAAGGGTGGGAGGGAGGAAAGGAAGAAGGGTGGGAGGGAGGGAAGAAGAAAAAAGAAAGAAGAGAAAGGAGAGAGAATTAGAGAAGGGAAGAAGAAAGGAGGAAAGGGGGAAATAAGCATTCATTAAATACCTGCTATGTACCAGAAATTAAATGTCCAAAAAAAAAAAAAAAAGTCATTGTCCAGTGTGTTGTTGAGTTTTTTATTTGTGTCTGACTATAATTCCATTTGAAGTTCTCTTAGCAAAAATACTGGAGTGGTTATTATCTCCTTCTCCTGTTTATTTTACATAAGGGGAAACTGAGGTAAACAAGATTATGTGACTTGAAACTCAGAAAGATGAGTCTTCTTGACTGAGGTCCCACAGTATCTATCCACTGATGTAGTACCTATAGCTGCTCACAGTCAACAATCCTTTATTAAGCACTTATATTGTGCCAAGCACTGTCAGACTATCCCTGTCCTATGTCTCAGGACCACATTTGAAGTTCAATGTCCTTGGCCCCACATTTTAGAAAGCTTATTGACAAACGTGGGAGTCTTCAAAAGAGAGTAGCCAAGATGATTGGAGAAGGAAATAGCAAAAACTCTTATTTTGCCAAGAAAATCCCAGCCGAACAACAAAAGCCAGGAAGGTGAGGGGATCAGAAACTATATTGTATTAGAATTGTTGGAAGGAACTGAGAATGCTTACAGCGGGAAGGGAAGGATTGAAGACAGAATTTAGGAGCCTTCAGTTCAATGTACAGAAGGACTTTCAGGGGATTCCCCCTCACTCATGGTCTCTAAGTATGGGCTGTATGACAATGTGCTGAGGATATCATGCAGGGAGGTTCAGTCAGGCACCTTTTGGGCAAAATGATCTTTGAAACCTAACTCTGAGATTTTGTGAATCTGGATCTCCAGATCTGATACTTTTTCCTCCAGCCCTACTGCTTTAGCCACAGCAAGATGGAAACACATTTTAAATTATACAACCTAGAAGTCTATGGGACAAATTTACCACAGAGTAGGTCCCTTAGAGGCACTTTGGTATTGGTAGCTGATGAGGAGGACTTGAATTCAAAGCATACCTAAGAAACTGTAAACTTGGACAATTTATTTAACATTTCAAGTTTTCTCATCTTTCAAATGAAGATAATAATAGCACCTACCTCATGTGATTCTTGCAAGGATTAAATGTGATAATATATGTAAAGCCCTCAGCATGATTTAAAGCAATATGTAAATATTAGCTTTTACTGAGTTGTCAGATAAGTGATGAGAGTTCAGGAATAGAGAGATGTCAGACTCAAGAACACTGCTGTTCTTTTTCATTTGATAACACAAATAAACTCAATAGAAAGTACCAGAGAGTCCATTCTTTGCCTCTTGCTCCATTTTTTTTCTTGCTTCTCCATTGGAAAAACATGTATTAAGCACCTACTATGTGTCGAGCACTGTTCTGAACACTAAGACTACAAATAGAAAAACACAATAGTACCTGCTCTCAAAGATATACGATTCAGCCTATCCAAGTCCCATCATTTGTTCATTCCTATTTCCCTTCTTTAAGTCACATATTCATTCCCTTCCTATTCTTTCTACCATGTTCTAACACATTCAGCATCCTGGACAAAAACTAGCATCAAATTTGGATAGTCAAGAAAGTCCTAGAAACATTCTAACCTAGAGGGGTGGAACAGTGCTTTCCCAACATCCCCCCAAAAATCTAAAAAGTGTGATATTATCTGACATTCCCACAATGACTCTAGATAGCACCCCCCTCCCCCGGACTTGCTTTGCAAGCGGGTGGGCAGCAATTAAAGAGAGAACACGAATGATTAAAGTAGGGTAATCAAGGCTAAAGCAACAGTTTTGTTGCTTGTGTTTGTAGACTTATCATCTGTCCCTACAATCAACTACTATGCTTTTTTTCTCAAAGATTCACAGCATGGTACAATAAAAAGAACACTAAACTAAGCATCATGAGAAAATCTGAGTTCAAATTGCTGCTCTACCATTTAGCCATGTGACCTTGGACAAGACAAGACTTAATGTCTCTTAGGGCTTTTTTGCTAGTAAAATCAGTTGTTAAGTCATTTTTCAGTTGTGTACTTTTCTCTGTGACCCCATTTGGGGTTTTATTGGCAGAGATACTGGAGTGGTTTGCCATTTCCTTCCCCAGCTCATTTTACAGAAGAGGAAACTGAGGCAAACAGGGTTAAGTGACTTACCCAGCTATCACACAGTAACTGAAGCCAAATTTGTATTCAAGATGAGTTTTCCTGACTAAGTTTGTACCAATTAGCTGCTCCATTCCTTTCCTATTATCCTCATCAGTTCTAACACATCCAGCATCCTGGACAAAAACTAGAAGGAAATTTCCACATTTCAAAAAAAAAAAAAAATACATCATTGTATAGACTGAGAACCAATGCTTTAAGTCCAATGGTTCTTAGAGTATGGTCTAGAGAATCCTGGGGATCTCTGAAACCCTTTTAAAAGGTCCACAAATTCAAAAATAGTTTTTATTTCCAATATGGTACATGTCTATAAATATAATCCAGATAAACAAAAACGCTTTGGAGAGATCCTCAATAATTTTTAATAGGATAAAGATACTGAAAACAAAAGTTTGAAAACCACTGCTCTAGACCAATATTCTATGAGATCAGATTAAAGAGCCTCTAAGATCTCTTCCATTCTCGATTTATGATCCTATAATAATCTAGACCTCAATAACCATCGAGTTCAAACCATATCCAAAAATAATTCCCATCACAATACTTCTGCCAAATCAATGTACATCCTCAACTTAAAGATCTTAGCAGAATATAGACAGTTCTTGCTTTACATAAATTATGCAAATTCAACTCCCAGTAAGACCACAAGAAGAACCCAAGTAGTCCCATGGAATGGATGGGGCCATCCAAAGCTTCTTGAAAGAAGGGAAAGGTCCAGAGAACGCCACTTATGTTAAACATAAATGTACATAGAGCAATGCTCACTTTAGTCTCATCTCTTTTCCTACATTTATCTCTGTTTTTCTTCTCCTTCTCCCTCTGCCCTTCCCTCTACTTAGAAGAAAAATGTCATAGTGACTCAAGCTTATTTAGCACTTTAAGGCTTAAGCCTGAAGTGAGTAATACAAACATTAAGCTCACTTTACATGGGAAGAAAGTCAAGCTGACTTTTCAAATCATGGCCACAAAGTTATTTCTGTAAAAGCAAGAATGAGAAACCAACTCTTCTGAACTACAAGTCTAATGCTAATAGAATGGAAGGTCCGGCTAATGAGAGTCCAGGTTGGAGCCCACACTATCCATGCACTGAGTTGGTAGAGGGCAGGATGTACACATGGTTGAGGGAAAGATTATGTATTTACTTCTTGCTATAATTTCTCAGTAAATATCCCCTTATAAAAGCTAATTGATCATAACTGATTGTCAGTGATATTGGGAAATACCAGGGCTCTAATCAATGGCAATGGTATTGGGCGGAATATACCAAATGAAACTCAAGCTAACCACTAAGAAGCCCACTGTGTCTCAAAGGTATTCCTAGAACCCTGAGAGAGAGAGAGAGCTGTAGCCTGCCAAGTTCTGGGGACTTGACCTGCTACATGTTTGAGTTGGGAGGATAAGCTCAGTTTCACTACACTATTCTAAGGAAATTATCCATTGGAAAGAGTGCTGGACTTAGAATAAAATGACCCGTGTTTGAAATTTTGCTCTTTAATTCACACTCAGTAGAATGGTGGGCAAATCATTTAACTTCAGCTTCATCATTTGTAAAAATTAGCGGGTTGGGACTAAGTGAACTGTAAGAAACCTCCTAATCCCAAATCTCTGCTCCTATGATTATGAAGAGGGCTATAAGACCAAGGCAAGGAGTGCATAAGAACTGTGATGAAATCCGCCTGAATTAAATTTTCATTGGGAGCATTTATACCTCAGAAATTGACAAAGCTAAAAATTAGAGCTTGAAAGATTGTTTTGTTAATTATCTAGACTTAAATAAATGATGTTGACAATGCAAATTAAACTCAATAGGTTGTGTTGTGTGTCTGTGTATTCCTGGAAAGCCAGCTGTTAAACATTTACCAACACAACAGTATGCATGGAGAGTATCTGTTCTTTAGATGAGGGTGGTTCAAGTGAATGGAATATGAAGGGAGTCACAAAGACAGAAGCAGGAATAAATTGAAAAAGAGGAATAAATGCTCATAAATAATATTTGATTCTGGACAAGAAAAATAATACTCTTTGTGGGAGAGGGAATCAGACCTATTTCAATGGTTTTGGGAACTCCCAGAGTGAAAATTCCCCCTAGCAAGGTAGATCACCATTTTGTCTGTAATTGCCGAGTGGCCAGGGTCACATAGCCAGAGTGTATTAGAGGTTTAAAACCCAGTCTATCTCAACCTTTCCCCATTACAGCTAACCATTTCTCTGATGCCTATATAATGATGTAAAAAATTCAGCTAATTAACTCAAAAGGCAGAAAGTGGTTGGAAAATAAAAAGCACTAAACAGATGGCAGGCATTATTATTATTGTTACTTCTTTAAAAAGAAAAACAAGGTACTTCATTCCCAACATTTGAACATCTTTGTTCTGTAATGAAGGCCCATATTCCTTAAAAAAGAAAGCTATTGGTTCTAGTTAGGTGGAGAGAGAGAGAGAGAGAGAGAGAGAGAGAGAGAGAGAGAGAGAGAGAGAGAGAGAGAGAGAGAGAGAGAAGAGAGAGAAGAAGAAGAAGAAGAGAGAAGAGAAGAAGAAGAGAAGAAGAAGAAGAAGAAGAAGAAGAAGAAGAAGAAGAAGAGAAGAGAAGAGAAGAGAAAGAGAGAGGAGAGAGAGAGAGAAGAAAGAAGAGAAAGAAAGAGAGAGAAGAGAAAGAGAGAGAGAGGAAAGAAGAGAAAGAAAGAGAGAGAATGAAAAAGAGGAAGAGGGAGAGACAGAAAAGGAAAGAGGGAGACACAGAGAGAAGGACAGAGGGAGAAAGAGAGGGAAGGATAGAGGGAGATAGAGGATAGAGGAAACCATAGAGAGAAGGATAGGAGACAGAGAGGGAAGGTTAGAGGGAGACGGAGGCAGGGACAGGACAGAGACAGAGACGGGGAGACAGAGAGATAAGATAGGGAGAGAGACAAACCGATTAAGAGATAGAGAGAATTGGGGAAAGAGATGTACTTCACTTTTATCCCACTTGATGGCGCAAGAATCGCACTTTTTTTTCTTTCGGTCTGTGACCTACTGTTAACAGTGGGAGGAGTAGGAGGCTGACTGCAGTGGTTTTAGCTTGCTCCAGTGGTCAGAGTTGTGCCCCTCCCGCCCGCCCTTTCTTCCCCCTCCACACACCCCCTCACACACACTCACACATACACACACACACTCTCTCTCTCTCTTACCCCCACACCCCCAGGTTTCTCCCTTTGTCTCCTAGTAGTCTTCAGGTCTGATTTCTCACCAGCCTCACACAAACAGGTTCCAGCCCCGGAAGGCTTGGCAGAGCTGGGAAGAGAAGCTGCGGGAGGAGATAGAGCCCGCACCCACCTGCGCCAACTCATTGTTTGCCACTTAATTACAGCCCTCCCCTCTCCCACCCTACCCCGACCCTGCCCCTCGCCCCGCCCAGTCCCAGTACACAGCCCTAAGGTGAGGCGAGGTCCAATTTAAGGGGCATAAAATGATTCTTGCCAGAAGCCAGATCTGCGGTGAGCTTTGTTGGTTTGGCTTAATAATTAACATGGGTCAGAAACCTGTTCCATGCTTGCCTGTAGTACTGGAGATGTATTTATTGGGACAGCATTTTTTTTTTTTAACTGGACCTGATATGCCCCAGTTCTCTCACGTACTAACTGTGGGACCTTGGGCACCTCACCTCTTGGACCCTCAATTTCCCTATTAAATAAAAGAAGCTACATTAGATCCTCTGTAAAGTACCCCATGGCTCTAAATCTATGCTTTTCTAGGGTAGGGAAATTCCCTCCACTAAAGTAGGCTGGCATCTGCTCTGCAATTTATCCTTTTAGAGAATTGCCCAACTTGCCGGGCAATCGTCACCATCAGTGGGTATTTACCAAATGCTATGTGCCAAGCCTTGGGACTATAAGGGCAAAAATGAAACGTTCTCTAACTGCCTAAAGTCATCTCAAACTGGATGTCCAATAGACATCTTAAACTCAGTTCCAAAAACAAACTCATTCTCTTTCTCCCTAAATCCTCCCCTCTTCCTGACTTCTCTTTTATTGTCCAGGACATCACCATCCTCCCAATCACCAAGGCTCCCAATCACCAAGGCTCTCAACCGAGATGTCATCCTTCATTAATACCCTCTTCTCCCCATTTGCAATCTCTCCCCATTTCAGTCCATCTTCCACTCAACTGTCATCTTCCTAAAGTCTGACCATGTCACTGCTCTATTACATCCACTGGCTCCCTATCTCTTTGGAATCAAAGATAAAACCCTCTAGTTGGCCTTCAAAGCCCTCTCCTACCTTTCCAGTCCTTTTATAACGTACCCTTCCATGTACTCTAATCCAATAACACAGTTCCTCAACAAGATAATCCAGGTTACCAACTCTGGACATTTTCCTGGAACTCTCTTGATAATTGTCTCTACCTTCTGGTTTCCCTGGGTTTTTTGAAGTCCCAGCTAAAATACCACTTTCTACAAGAAGCTTTTCCTAATCCTCCCTTAATGCAAGTGCCTTGCCTTTGTTAATTATCTCATTTGTCCTGAATATAGTTTATTTACATTTAGTTGTTTGTATATTGTCTTCTCAATAGATTGTGAGAGAATGGGGATTGTCGAGCCTGGGCTTATTGACTAGCTGTCCTCTGGCAGCTCTGACTAGACTCAATTGGGAATTGTCTAGTCAGAGAAGGCAACATGTACTTAAAATTGTCTGTACAAAATAGATAATTTGGGAGGGAGATGCGGGGAACAGGCCATCAGGTAGCAGTATCCATCAGGAAAGGTCTCACTTAGAAGGTGGTAGTATATCAGAATATGTCAGTCCAACTCTTTCCCCAACTCCATGCAGCTTGTGTATGGTATAGAAGCTAGCAAAGTGAGAGGAATTCAGGGCAGGCTAGGAGCCCATTGGGTGCCATTGTTGGGAAAGGGATCAAAAAAAAAAAAAAAACTCTAGGATCACAGATTGGTGTTGACTAGGTATCTCAACAGAATTTGCCCCATTTCCTACTCAAGGGGCAAAGTCCTAAAAGAGAGGAAACCCCTTTAACCAACTTTCTATCATTGACATGGTAATTCTACCACCCAGAGGAATGGTCTCCAGAATTTAGTTATCACTTACCAGATTCTCACTGACCAAATCATCAGTCAGCAATGAATTGAGGAATGGTCTATTCAGAATCAGATTGTTGTTCTTAGATTGGGAGTGTGGGAAGTCCCTGAGGCAGTCTCCAAAACCAGGTTTAAGATTTCCTGATTTATTGTTAGAACAGAAGCCCCCCCCCAAATTAGGAGACCACAAAATGATATTACATCACCATCTCTGCTATCACCAACCCACCAGCAGTGCTCTTAGGTCAGCCAGCCAGCTCCTAGCCTAATGTCCAGGAAAGCAACCTCTATTTGTAACAACTCAACTTGGCAAAAGGACTTTGCACTTATTAAAGACCTGGAAAAGAAAGTCCTGGCCCTCCAAGTCCTTGGCCCTGTCAGGTGGTTCAACATTAGAAACAGATAAGGTTTTGTCAGTGGAAAAGGCAGCAAAGAAGATTCATTACCATCTCCTTTGCCATTGAACCCAAAGAATTTTCCTGTGGGAAAATTTGCATGTGAGCCTTTTGAGAGACAGGACACTCTTCTCTTGGTAGCCCCATTGCTTTGCACACAATAAGTGCCTAATAAATGTCCATTCCTTCATTCATCCCAGTCAGCCAGCCCCCCCAGCCCCCAGAACACCAGGGTGCAACAGGAACAGTCTCTTGCTATCTCTCTTGCTCCCATCCACCTCTTCCCACCAACTGAACCTCCAATCTCTCCCCCTTATCTCATTCCTCATCCACAGTTTAAGGAAATTAATTATTCTATTTTGAGACTTATTCTCAGTCCTCACCTTAGACCCCCCCCAGAACATTCTTCAACAACTAAGAGATCTGATCCTAACCACTTAACAACTTACCATTTGCTCTGTCACCATTCATATGTCCCCATTTCTCCACCAGCCTTTCACACTGTTTTTACTTCTTTTTTGGTAACAACAAAACAATATTACTATTGTTACTAGAAAGGATATAACAATACTTCTCACAGTTCTTGGCCCTATAGCACAGTAGATAGAGCACTGGACTTGGAGTTAACAGTCCTGAGTTCAAATCCAGCCTTGGTCACTTGTTATCTATGGAGGCAAGTCATTCAATCTCTATTTGCCTCAGTTTTGTCATCTGTAATATGGGAATAATAATGGCCTGTACTCCAAAAACTGTTGTGAGGACCAAAAATTTATTAAGCCCCTGTTATGTATTGGCACATAACAGGGGCTTAATAAATTTTTGTTTCCTTCCTTTCATATAAGAAATTAATTATGGCCAAACAGAGAATGGAAAGAAAAACAACTGGTATAGTGAAAATCAGAAGGATTGTGTTCAAGTGCTATCTTAGACACTTATTTACGAGTTGTGTAACTCTGGGCAAGTTAGTTTACATTCTACTTCCAGCCTCTGTTTCCATGTTTGTAAAATAAATACTGGGCTTGATGATCTCTAAAGTCCTTTCCATCTCAGACTTTCTGAAGATTCAAGTTTTAGCCTTTCTGTTAGAATCTACTTAGCAATTTTATCTTTTCTTTTCTCAAATGCCTCAATTCTGACTGAATGTAACTCACTACCACCACGCCACTTCAGCCCCTGCCCTGCCCAGTGTCTAACTCTACATCCCAACCTAGGTGGAGTAGGGAGTCCATTGAGTCAAATATTGACTCTATGAGATAACACTTCAAGAAACCCCAGAATCTCAGTTAAAAAAAAAAAAAAAACTCAGAGACCTTTCAGTGCCAGCCATATCACAATGGAAAAACCCTCTACAGTTTACCTGAAAAGTGGCCATCCAGTGTATACTAAAAGCGGGAATTTAGGTCTTCCCAAGGCTGACCATCTCACTTTGGGACTGATAGAATTGTTGGGAAGTTTCACTTGGTATAGAGCCTCAGTAAGATTCTCCATCATTTCTGTCCTTTGCTATTTCAGTCCTCTGGGGCTAAATGGAACATATCTAATCCCTCCTCCACATGACATGGCCTTTAAATACTTGAAAACAGCTAGCACATCCCTCCCCTTTCCCACCTATAATTTCTTTTCCTCCGGCTAAGCTGATAGAGTTCCTAATACCTTTTATTTTTAAATCATGTTTTTTCTTCCCATTGAAAAACAATTTTTTTTAAAAAATCTCTAAATGTTCTTTATGTCAAAGAAAGACCTGATAGCTAAAGAGCCATTTCTCCCCATGATTCTGTCTTGTAGTGAAACAGCAGGAACTCGGAAGAAAAATTAATTACACTTTATGAATTGCAGTTTTAAATCCCCAAAGATCTGGAGGGCTATCTGGGGTTGGAACCTCAAGGGTATAAATGTCAACTGTTTGTGAGAATGAACCATGTAAGGTGTTTGGTGCTGCTAGAATCCAGATCTGGCTACTGGGATACACAGTATCAAGAAAGGGATCTCACAGCCACATTAACAATGTGTAGAGTCCAAGCCTGGCTTCTGGAACACTTAAGAGGCAGCAAACTTAAAATTAGGTCAAGCTCAAAATTAGAATTTGTGACCTTCTCACTTAGAGAAGAAAGTGAGAAATTTTTAATGACAAGAAAATAGGTCTCATCACCTTCCTCCCCAAAATGTAGCAACTAGTAAAGGGCCAAGCTCAGGATTTCCTGCTGGTTTCATGCAGACTGACTCAGCCCACAGAATCGTTTCTGAGGGTTTCCCAGGAAATCTTCTTAATCGCAAAGCTTTGGGGAACAAATGTTTTCCCTAGGGTGGAGAATCAGATAAATTTGAGATGAGTTAGAGAGCACAGGCAAGAGCCCAATTCAACTCCCACAGAGTCTACTCTAACATGAGAAACTAGCCTGCTTCTTTCTGAAAACAGTATTTTAAAGTAAATCCAAGAATGCATTTTGTTCTGTTTTGTTTTTCCAAACATGGAAGAGGCCCATAGAGTAGCAGAGAATGCATTCAGCCTCCCTGCCCCACCATCATTGAGAAAGTGAGTGTCCACACATGAGACCTGAGATTACCCAACTATTCCCTGTACCAAGGATGTACCAAGATGACTGGGGCTACCTGTTGCCCTTAATTGCTACACAAGATATGGGTTCATTCAAGCTCACACAGGAACAAGACATCCTTTTTTTTTAAACCACTAAATGGTAATTTCCACTTAGTGATATCTAGATTTCAGCTTAAAGCTGCCTCAGTTCTCAATTTTAATTCTGCCTCTGTTGATTATCTCTAATTTATTTATTTTTTACATAGGTATTGCCATGTTGTTTCCCTTTTAGTTTGTAAGCTCCTTTCAAACAGGTACTGCTTGTATCACTAACACTTAGCACAGTGCCTGATATTAGGAAGTGATTAGTCAATGCTTGTTGACTGACTGATTCCGGGTAATGACTTATACATTTACATATTAGTTTTATGCTCTAACTTTGTTAATTAGACCTGTGTCTATCGGATCTGGAACATCTAGGTGGAAGGGCGGATACAGGACTGGGCCTGAAGTCAGGAAAACTTACATTCCTGAATTCAAATCTGGCCTCAGTTGATTACTATTTGGCAAGTCACCAAACACTGTTTGCCTCAGTTTCCTTATCAATAGAATGAACTAGAGAAGGAAATGGCAAACCATTCCAATATTTTTGCCAGGAAAATCCGAATAGTGTCATAAAGAATCCAACATGATTGAAACAATTAAACAACAACTTTTACCTCTATGATTTCATTTATGTAGGGAAATCTAGTTGAGAAAAATCTATTCCTCATGCAGATCTAGATCTTCTCTGCAACTTGAAGCCTTAGACTAAGTTAAATACTTGCTAAAGATTACATAACCAGTATTTATCCAAGGCAGAACTTGAACTTATAGCTTTACCCTCATAATCAGTGTTTTTCTTGTCTATTTTCCTCATGTAAAAAGTTTGGGAAGAGGGAACAATAAAGACAGATTTATCTATTTTGAAATGCATTCTAAATTGCCATAGTATTTGAAGAGAAAAAAAGAATCATTTCACCATTCATAATAGTTAAATCTTCATTAAGGCTTATTCCAGGGGACCATTAAGTCACAGGAGTCACCCTAATAGATTATAGATCCAACAAGGCTTTTGGGATCAGGCTGGCCAGAGACTGAGGTCCCACCTGACTAAATTTAGAAGGACCTAACAACAGAAAGGTGGCTATAGGGTGAAGAGTTATTTTGACTACGCCAACTCAAAAATTACATAAGAAGTTAAAGGGTGGCTGTGGTCTGCATGAGTGGGAGAAGTATCAGTGCCATGAATTCAGAAATTCTTGAAGTACTAATAAAGCATTTAATTATCCTGGTTAATGAACTGAATTGAAGTGACTATAAATGCCTGACTATTCAGAAGGTGATTAACAAATGCTAAATTGACTAATCCATTTGAGTCCCACTCACTGCTAAAAGAAATGGAAGTAGGGTTCAGGATAAGAGTGACATTCTACATTAAGGTCAACAAGGGAAATGAAGGGGACAAGCATGTTTGAACTTTTTGAAGATCTGATTTAAGATCTTCTTGATCAAGATCTGATGGGTTTTTTTTTCCTCAGGATTTAGGCTCAGTCCTGCATTGCCAACTATCTCAAACATTTTTAATTGGATGTCCATCTCAAGTTCAACATGTCCAAGAGAAAATCTGTGGTTTCTTTTCCCAAGCCCACTCTTCTGACTTTTCTATCCCAAACTTCCAGCTACCCAGTCCACAACCTGAGTATTGCCACATACTCTTCCATTTCCCTCACTCAGTTTCTCTCACATCCATTCTTTCCTATCCAATTACAGACTCCATTACTGCTAGCATCCAATATATATTCCTTTTTTTTTTTTTTTTTTTTTTTTGGCATTTTAAAACCCTTCACAAACAGATCCCAAGCCTTACTGTCCTTTCCAGCTTTGTTACACATTAGTCTCTCTCTACTTACTCTACTATCCATAGATATTAACTTGCTGGTCTTCAAACACAATATTCCATCTTTTCTGTCTTGTCCATATTCCATGTCCCCCATAGACATACCCTAAACTTCAGCGGCTCTCTATGGTCTCCAGGATCAAATGTCTTATTCTTCTCTTTACATACCCTTTGATCCAATGACTGGCCTCCTGGCTGTTCCATAAACAGAAAACTCCATCTCGGGGATCCTGGTTTTTTAATCTGACTATCCACCATGTCTAGAACACTCTCTCTCAATTCCACTACTGCCTTCCCATAAATCCCAACTTTTAAAACAAGGCACATGGGGCAGCTAGGTGGCTCATTGGATAGAGTACCAGCCCTGAAGTCAGAAGGATCTGAGTTCAAATTTGACCTCCCACACTTAACACTTATTAGTCTCTGTGACAGTGGGCAAGTCACTTAACCTCAATTGCCTCAGTTAAAAAAAAGAAAAAAACAAAAACAAAAATAATGCAGAAGACACAACATTAAAAGTCCTCATTTTTCTTAATTCTAGTATATATTTGCTTGTTGTCATTTTCCCCTCCTCCCCATTAGATTGTGAAGTCCTTGCGGGCAGGTACTGTCTTTGGCCTTTTTTTGTATTGCAATGCTGGCACATAGTAGGCACTTAAATGGTTTTTTTCCTTATTTTTTTGAAATAATAATAACTTTTTTATTTTTCAACAAACATGCAAAGATAGTTTTCCACATTCACCTTTGCAAAAGTTTCACTTAAATGTTTACTGACTGACCAACTCCATTCCTTGATGAAGTCCCTTCATCTTGACCCAGGAAGTTTTTCAGGACTGAGAATCATTTTCTGCATGAGAACTTTCCTGCTTTTCAGTGCTTATTCTCTTCCAAAAATTCCCTTGTCTACGTTTTGTGTATATCCATACATATACATGTTGTTTCTCTGATTATATGGAGTAATTCCCTGGAAAAACTAGCTTTGGAGTAGGTGGACTTTGCTTCAAATCTTACCCCTAGGATTTATTATTCATTTAACTTTGTCCAAGATTGATTTCTATCTAATCTCATTTGAAAATGAGAACTAGTCTTATTTTAAGTTCTTATGATTGTAAGCCCTTTAAAGGCAGAAGCTGTTTTTCTTTTGTGTTCCTGCACCTTAGAACTGTACCTTACATGAACTAAGAACTTGATCGATTATTGTCAACTGATAAAACATCAAAACATACCATACACACCAGCAGATGTTTGACTTGGCAAATGTTCCCATGTGTATCATCGTGTCACTTAGCAGCAAGAGAAAATCAGTCTGTTTTTAACTGTTCCTGGACCCAGTTACTGCATGATTCACCTGGCATACAGGGTCCACTCTAATCCACCAGAATTTTTGGAAAGACTGCCAGTACTTTGATGAGTAAGTAAATGATCAACTAACTCCTCAAATCACATTATAAATATAAATTTCTGGCCCTGGGGTTGGGCAGGTACCCACAAGATACCTATAGGTTTGTTCTGGGAAGTCCAAGCAGAAAGCTTTTCAATAAGCTATATTTATGTTTTGTTTTAATCAGAAATGTTCCTTCCCTGCTTTGTTGTGGGTGAGATAAGTAAGAAGATAGGAAAAATATTGATTGTGTTTTTCTATCTCTTGATTCCAGGCAGGTAGGTGGTGAAATGGATGGAGCCAGATCTAAGTTCAAATATGGTCAGATACTTAATAACTGTGTGTCCTTAGACATGTCACGTAACTGATGTCTGCCTCAGTACAATGAGTATTATAATTGCACTCTCCTCCCTGGGTTGTTGTGCAGATCAAATGTGATAATATTTGCAAAGTGCTCAGCACTCTCAATATAAACCTAGCTAGCTATTATTACTTGTAGCAAGGAGCCTGCCAGCATATAATAGGTGCTTAATTAATACTTGTTGGTTGATTCTGAGCGGCAAATTACAGTAGCTAAAGCAATCACTGGAACTGCAAGAAAAAGATTATGAACTTTGGAGGGAGACCTGAGCATCGTGTAGAAGTAGTTTGTTTGTTGAAGTGATAGAAATATATCACCTGCATTTCGTGTCCTCTCTCAGTTGGAAGAAGGGAAAAATGTTCTCCTTCTTGATTGGCTGAAAAGGAGCCTGGGGTTGGGGTGAGCCACCTGAGAATGAGTTGCAGAAATTCTAGCAGCTGTAGGAGGAGCAGGAAAGGTCTCTTGCAGGAGTGTTTTTTGAGTCTTGAAGGCAGCCAGGGATTCCACGAGGCAGAGACAGTGGGACTACATTCCAGGCATGAGGGATAGCCATATTTTCTGGTGTTCTGGTCAAAGCATCATTCTTTTGGAGGCCAGGAGGGAGGCAGTCCAAGACAGAATAATGAGAGGCCAGACTAAGTCAAGAGAGGCAAGTTTTGCTGTTGTTCAGTCATGTCTGACTCTTCATTTGGGTTTTCTTGATGAAGTTACTGAAGTGCTTTGCCACTTCCTTCTCCAGCTCATTTTACGGAGGAGGAAACTAAGGCAAACAGGAATTAATGGCTTGTCCAGGATCACACAGATAGTATCTGAGGCCAGATTTGAATCAGAAAAATGAGTTCATGATTCCAGAGCAGTCACTATGCATTCTACCATCTAGCTACCCAGAACCATCTTTAAGTAGGAATTTTCTAAACTTGTTTATTTCTTTTTTCCTTATAAGGAAACTCCAGAAACCCATTCTTATGGTCTGGAGTGTGTGGGGTTGAAGAAATTAGGAGTGGATTTCCAGTTTAGAATATCCCATTACTTTTAAGAGATGAAGAGTGCCTTCAGTTCAATAATTCTGAAATCTTAGAAGTCAATAAAAATGTGAGTCTTGAGGCCAAATGAAAAGCCAGTATTATTGTTTCTGAGAAAGAGCTGGTGTTCCAAGAAGCTGATATGGATAGTCTGGTAATCCCCAATCCCCATGACTAAATCCTTTTCAAGAATGAAATTTAGTTCTCTATTTCAGAATTTTTTCATCTCAACTATACTCTCAAAAGATTAGGCCTGCATACATTAGGCCACAGGTTGAAAACTTCAGGATACTCTTCAGGGTCAAGAACCATTAATGGTAATTAATTATTTCCTAAAATGTAGGGTTTTGTAGGAAAAGAGGCTATAGACGAAATGAAAAGGTAAAATAGGTACTAGGAATGGTAAATATGAAATAGAATTGGGGAGCAATAGGGTTATCAAGGAAAGGAATTTGGAAGAATCCACATTAATGGAGTTCTTGACAGAGCTTGGGCTTTCATTTTATGGACAAAGAAAGTTCTTCATGAAAGAAAAGGTTCCTACTTAGAATACTTAGAAGACTATTTAAAGAAAATCCACTCTGTAACTCATAGGATAACTGCCTGGATGTTAAGCAGTTAAGAAGCTCACTCACATAATCAGTTCGTCAGGGAAAGGATTTGAAAACCTAGGTTTTCCAAATTTCAAGGCTACTTCTCTAAATGTTATATCACAGAGTCCTTACTGATTTATAAAGGAACATTAAATGAAAAATATATTATAATATCACCCAGCTACTCCCTTAAGTGTAAATAGAATGCAGTTATTCACATTCCCCTTTTTTTGTAGTTCCCTATAGCACAACCTGCCTCATGCAATCTAATGCCTGAATACATTCTTCCTTATGTTATCCTCTTGAGAAGAAATATGCTATATAGAGGATTAGATCTCGTTGTCATAACTAGGGCAGGTGACTGGGACTTTGCTCCATTGTGCTGAAATTTAAAGGACACCAAAAGGATTTCCTTCTTCTAGAAGCTGTATCTCAGATGAGTCATGTACCCCATCCTTACCTCCATCCTTGGTGCAAAATCTTCTAGTCGTGGCTCTGCCAACTTTGGAGTCAAGAGGACCTAGGTTCCAGTCTTGGTTATGACATAAACTGATATGACTGTAGGTAACTCATGTAATTTCTCAGTGTCCTAGGCAACTCTCTAGTAAAAGGTTGTCTATCTTCATTGCTGAAGGGAAATTTCATACCTGGAAGTCTCCACATGAATGAAATTTTAGGTTAAGAACTTGTAAATAGTCACTTTCATACACATTTTATCTTTATAATTAAGAGGTAAGTTATTTGAAGACATCAACTATTATCTACCTCAGTTCCCAGTGTAGTATTCTGCACATAACTATTTAATACTTGTTAACTTAGGAGCAGCTAGGTAGTGCAGTGAACAGTGTCAGATCTGAAGTCAGAAGATTCATTTTCCTAATCCAGGATCAGATACTTACTGACTGTGTGACTGGGGAATTAATTCACTTAACTTTGTTTGCCTCAGTTTCCTCTTCTGTAAAATCTGTAAAAACCCTTCCATTCAGAAGGAAATAGTAAACCACTCCTGTAGCTTTACAAAAGAAAAAAAATGGGCCCACAAAGAGTCAGAAATGACTGAAAAAATGACCAAAGAACAACAAAAGCTTGATTTGTTCAATCTCTTAAAAACCAATAGCAGAAATCTGAACTTGGTCCAAATCTCGTCTTTAGTATTTACTTTCCCAGTGTCCTTATAAATAAGTCACTAAAATTTTCTGAGTTCTGGTTTCCTCTCATCTATAAAATGGGAACAGCAGTAATTTATTAGTATCTTCGGGGGAGGCAGTAGGGTATAGCTACAAGAGCTTGCCTCTTTCAAGAACACTTGAGTTCAGGCTCTGCCTCCTGGTTGCTGAGCTAATCCCAGGCAAGTCATATCTACCAGCTATCCTTCTGCCTTGGTAGAGGGAGTGTCCTCCCCCGGAGCCAACTAAATCTCAGGTCAGGTCAAGTCAAAAAAACAGACTTGCTTCACAAGGTTGTCCTTAAGGATTAAATGGGATCATTGGTTAAGTGTTTTATAAATTGTAAAGTACCATCTATATGGCTTATCTTGGTAGAATGGTGGGGAAATACTAGACTTACTGACGGGAGGCTGGCATTCCAATGCTAGTTCTGCTACATCCTAAGTTTCTCAGGTGATGTTAGAGCTCACCTGGGCTAACCTGTATCTGAAGAATCCCAGTAACATCTCCACAAGTGGTCCTCTTCATCAAGTGATTTAACCTCCTTTAGCCTTAGTTTACTCACCTGGAAAATGGAGATAATTATGATTGTCCTAGTGACCTCACAGGCTATTTAGAGATTCTAATGAGATCACATAGGAAATAACTTTGGAATCCTTTTGGTTTTTAGTTATGTTTGATTCTTTGTGACTTCATTTGGGGTTTCCTGGCAGAGATACTGGAGTAGTTTTCCATAGCCTTTTCCAACTCATTTTACAGATGAGGAAATGGAAGCAAACGGGATTAAGTAATCTGCCCAGGGACACATAGCTAGGAAGTGTCTGAGGCCAGATTTGAATTCATTGAACTACATTAATGATGTATTAATGAAATACATTCTGAAGAACCTGATTTAGCTTTTGAAACAAAACTAAATACTCTGAGGCTTGAAAAACAGACACATTGGGGGAAATATAGAAGTTCAAGGTCTCTAAAGTCTCCAAGATTACTCAGAAATAGGACAGGAAAGATTGTGTGACTGAAAAAGGAATCAAAAGAAAACTTTAAAAATGGATAATAAAATAGATACTTTACAATCAAAAGCTATGAAGGTCACAGTCTGTAAAACAGATGCACAAAACTAGTTGTAAGTGTATAATATATATATAATATACATATATTACATATAATATACATATATAATATATGTATATATATATATATATATATACAGCCAGAGTGTATGATAATGCAGCTCAGCAGTACTCATTCCAAACCTGACAATATGGACTTTGTACAGTAGCACCTCTCTGAGCCTAGATTAAATGTGACTTTTGCACTGTTTATGAAGAAAGAGTTTATTAAGCAATTTCTGACTGTAAACAAGATTAAGGGTATGCTGAACCCATTTCAAAGGACCAGTTCTTTTTTCAGACTGAGGCACATTAATTGTTTGTGTGTGCCAGCTTGTTACCACAGCCCCCTTACTTACAAGGGACTTTGGGTTCACACTGACCAGGTTCAATTCCAGCACACCTACATAGATAGATAGATAGGCAGGGGGTTAAGTGACTTGCCCGGAGTCACACAGCTAGGAAGTGTTAAGTGTCTGAGATCAGATTTGAACTTAGGTCCTCTTGACTTCAGGGCTGGTGCTCTATCCACTTCTGCCAGCTGCCCCTTCTATATATATTCTACCAGGAAAATTTTTTACATAAAGTTTCCATGGGGCATGTTTAGGATTTCCCTATAAATGTGTCTTTTTCTCCAGTCACTCGGAGTACTGTATGTATATCAGGCATGATTTAGCTTTTTCATTTCCTCTATTACAAATAGTGGATAAGATGCAAAGGACTCATAGTCATGTACAAATTAATGCTGACTCTTGAATTCAGAAGCTGGAATGCAGGCTTAGTCACTAGATAACTCCAAGGAGGGGAAAACATCCATTTACCGGCATCATTAGTCATTGGTCCTGTGAAGAAAAGAGGAAACAGAAAGACTGAAATTGTCAGGAAAGGGCAATAGATGTGAGATCTAGGACCTCTGGTCTCTAGCCACCTGAGCAAGCCCATATCTCTCATTGCCATGTGCTTCTGCTATAAGTTACTAATGCTGCTGGTGATGGTGGTGATGGTGGAAGGATGTTGAAAATAAGGGAAGAGAACTCCTAGACTTCCACATTCTTGCCTAGAAGTTCCAGGGACAGAAAGCAGGGGAGAAAGAGGACCAAATCTGGAGATTCTTCTAACAAAAGTCTACTCTCCCTTCCCTTCCAAATCTCAGTTACCAGTAATCTTTTTTTTAATATATTTTATTTTATTTTATAATAACTTTATATTGACAGAATCCATGCCAGGGTAATTTTTTTACAACATTATCCCTTGCACTCGCTTCTGTTCCGATTTTTCCCCTCCCTTCCTCCACCCCCTCCCCTAGATGGCAAGCAGTCCTATATATGTTAGATATGTTGCAGTATATCCTAGATACAATATATGTTTGCAGAACCAAACAGTTCTCTTGTTGCACAGGGAGAATTGGATTCAGAGTTACCACTAATCTTTAAGATGATCCCAGTTATTAGGAAACCAACCAAAAGTTTCCTATGTCCTATACCAGCAAGACACATTCTAGTTCTGCGGGCAATCCTGCCTTCTGACAAAAGTTTATATGCTATGATCTCGGCCAGGAGAGTGGGGAAACAAAATTGAAGAGATCCTCCTGATTATCCTTGCTACAGACACATACACAACGTTCTTTCCACTGTGCAAAGCAATACTCATTTTTGGAAAGATTTGGCTTGTGGCTAATGGATATGTATCATCTTCCTCAATTTATGCCCCTTCATGGGAGCCATGGAAGGGACTTCATGGGAGCCATGGAAGGGACTTCAGATCTGTACAGATCATGTAGGAGTAGAGACAGCACCCATCAAACATCCTTTTATTTCACCGGCTCTTCCTTTCAGGATTTCTCTGACCTTGGTGCTACTTCTAGTTCACCCAGTCTGAAATGTAGACTTCAACAGGTCCCCTTAAACAAAATCTGTTCTCCCAGGCAGTTCAGAGACAGAGCCATAATTAGCCACTTTAGCACATGCAGCAAAGAGTAGGAAATAGCATTCAAAGAAAGCAACACTAAACATATCCTTAAATTAACAGTCTATGTGATGGTTGTGGGGGCGGAGGGAGGATCCCAATGCTTGCCTCAGAGAAGAAATCTTGGGGATATTATGATGCCTCTGCTTAAGAGACCACCCCCCGGGAAGTGGGAAGGCAAGCTCACCTGATATATATTATTGCACCCTCTAGGTTTACTAGCTATCAAGCTAAAACCCAATCATCCTGCCCTGGTTATGGCTCAGTACACAAGTCATGGATTGCTAAAAGAAATTGTACATCTACCCAAAGACACATCAGTGAAAAAGGGCTCATTATTCAATAAGATAAAATGAGGAGTAAAGATAGATTAAGTAAGTATTCTTCACTTGCATGTTCTTATAATTCAATCATCCAACTACTTGTCTGAGAAAACTTGCCAGTCAGCCTAGATTTCTTGTTTTTCTCTCTCACTGTCAGTATGTACAGGGAATAATAGCTGTGTTCCCTCTATCCATGTGATTTTAAAGCTGGATAGCACCTCCTAGCTCTGTTTGTACCCCACCTCTGAACATTCTTAGTTTAGGTTATGTTTTAGAGAGATCTCTGTTTGGTGTATGGATACATAGATGGATAGATGGAATGATGGAATGGATAGATAGATAGATAGGCAGACAGATCAGAGAAGCAACATGGCCTAGTGTTAGTAAGCTATTGTCATAATCAAGTGATTTCAAGTCCCTTCTCTGATAACCACTGGCTATGTCCATAGACAAATTACTTAAGCCAGACAGCTCTCTAAACACTTAAATCACAGATTAATGGTGTTCTCTTTGGGAGTTCCCTTTATCCAGAAAACTATAGTCCTGCTCTCATCTGAGGTAGAGGTCACATTAATGTAGCACTTTCTATACATTGTTTCACTTAGTGCTCACAATAACCATGTGAAGTTTATAATATAAATAGTACTCTACTATTCTAAATATAAGCTGTCCCCAAATAGAAGCTGCAACCCTAAAATAAAATCTCTGAAAAGGCAAAAAAAGAAAAAGAAAAAGAAAAAAAAAGGAAGAGGAGGAGGAAGAAAGAAGACAGGATGGAAAGAAGGAAGGAAGGAAGGAAGGAAGGAAGGAAGGAAGGAAGGAAGGAAGGAAGGAAGGAAGGAAGGAAGGAGGGAGGGAGAAAAAGAGAAAAGGAGGAAAGAAAGAAAGGAAGAAGACTGGGGAAGGAGGTGGTATATGCACTGAAAAATAGTATCAGTTAAAAAAACAAAAAACAAAAAAATTAATAATATCAGGTATAAGCCATGCATCAGTTTGATAAATGCCACATTTAGGGAGAGAGTATGGGGTGTATGAAAACTAATACCACCATAATCTCCAAGATTAACAGCTATTTATTGAGTACCTCTTACATAAAGTCATTATGCCAAGAAGTATAAAGCCTTCTAGGAGCTTATCACCTAGCTATCCTTTTTTTTTTTTTTTAAGTGAGGGCAAAGGGAAAGAAAAGGATAGCAGTGAGTAGTCCAGTTCAGCATGGATGATAGGCTGTCAGAAGATATCAGAGACAAGCTTCATCAATTTTGCCATTTTAGCATTTCTTTTAAAATATTCTATTTTATTATTATGAAAAGTGCTATCCATCTCCAGAGAAAGAACTGATGGAATCTGAATGAAGATTGAAGCGTATATTTTTAAACTTTATTTATTTAGGGAGCTTTTGGGGGGGGGGGGGAGAGGGTAGAGGGTCCTGTGTTTTTTTTTTTACATGACTAATATGAAAATATGCTTTGCATGACTGAACATATATAATCTATATCAAATTGTTTGACTTCTCAATGGAGAGAGTGGAAAGTGAGGGGGGAAAAATTTAAAACTCAACTTAAAAAAAAAAGAATGCTAAAACTTGTCTTTACATGTAATTGGGAGAAAATAAAATGTTAAATATATTTTTTAAAAATATTCTCTACTTTAGACTTGGAAATGATTCAGGCTCATTTTCCTCTTCTATTATCCTCCATTAGTTGAAGTTTTGCTTGAATGCAAATAGCACAATAGTATTTTCTTGCTTAAAACTCATTTTGGAGGCCATGTCTTTTAACCAGATTTCACAGGAACAATGTACTTATGGCCCAACAAATGAGAAAACCAAAATCGCAAACTGGATGACTAAAAAAGAAAGCTTATTTCCAGAAATCATCCTGCTTTGGTTTTTTAGTACCCCATAACAATGACGAATGCTTTGATGATGTCACGGTCAAACCCTAGGGAGGTAATTAACAAATTAGCATTTCTAATTCATATGGGAATGTTCCTCCTGTTTATCAAAGGGAAACCCAAAGCTAGCATCCATTATGATTTAGGCATGAAATTTCAAAAATGTACTAGTATGAAACTGGTAATATCATAGACTAATATAAAATGCATCTGAGTAAGTCCGCCTCAGTAGGGTATCTAAAATTCAGCTCAGTTTCCCTGGAGCCAGTAAATTTACATAATGAAATAGATCTCTCAAGTGAAAGTGGCATATTATTATTTTTTTATTATTTTCTTTTCCTTTTATTAAATTTAAACAGCAAATAAAATGAGGATTTCCATATAGGAAGGAGGTAAGCACTTATAAGCACCTCACAACAAGCTTGGGAGGTAGGTGCTATTACTATCCCCATTTTATATTTAGGGAACCTGAGGCAGATAGAGATAAAGTAAACTTTCTCATAATCTCAAAGATATGTGTCTGAAGTTGCATTTGAACTCAGGTATTGCTGACTTCAATCTATGCAGAAGAAGAGAAAAAAAGAGAAACATGGGAAACACTGTGAATGTGGGTTAATGCTACCATAGCCTTCTAAGGGAAGCATTTTAGGCTACTTATCTAGGGATATGAATAGAATGGCAATCACATTAGGATTTTTGGAGGCATTATTCTCCAGCTATGGGCACTTAGACACCAACTAGAAGCCCCCTCCTCAATTCCTTTTAGTGAAAAAATGGGGAGAAAACATTAAACAACAGTACAATGATCTAAGAAATGTTTGCACATTCTTAAGAACAATAGCTTTCATTTATAGAAGTGTTCCCAAAGTCTTGGTGCTATTTTTAGCTTAAAACAGCTAGATGGCACAGTGGATAGAGCACCAGCCCTGAAGTCAGGCGGAACTGAGTTCAGTTCCAACTTCAGACATTTAACACTTCCTAGCTGTGTGATTTATGATTTAGGCATGAAATTTCAAAAATGTCACTTATCTAAAAAAAAAAAAAAGCCAGCAATAAGACTTGGGGTGCCTCACCTCACTTCACACCCAGGTGAATACTACAGCCATTTGGGCAGTTCAGTCATTTCAATCCTGTCTGAGTCTTCATGAGCCATTTGGGGTTTTCCTGGCAAAGATCCTAGGGTGGCTTGCCATTTCTGCCTCCAATTCATTTCACAGATAAGGCAAACAGAGTTAAATTGTTTGCCCAGGATCACACAGCTAGGAAGTATCTGAAGACAGATTTAAACTGAGGAAGATGAATATTCCTGACTCCAAGTTGGCATTCTATCTTCTTCAGCAGCTGGCTGCCCACTACAGCCATTTTTTATCCCATAAACTGAGGGTTAAGTGAGTTTCCCACAAGATCACAAAGTCAGTGTCAGAGGCTGTATTTGAACCCAAATCTTCCTCCAGTTCTAGAACTCTATCCATTATGCAGCTCAGTTTTAGCCATTTACATTGGAGAAGTGGACATTATCAAAATCATATCTGGTACCTTTTCATAAAAGTATCCCAACATTATATCCCAAAGAGATTTTAAAGAAGAGAAAGGGACCTGTATGTACAAGAATGTTTGTGGCAGCCCTCTTTGTTGTGGCCAGAAACTGGAAACTGAGTGGATGCCCATCAATTGGAGAATGGCTGGGTAAATTGTGGTATGTGAATGTTATGGAATATTATTGTATTGTAAGAAATGACCAGCAGGATGATTTCAGAAAGGACTGGAGAGACTTACATGAACTGATGCTAAGTGAAATGAGCAGGACCAGGAGATCATTATATACT
This sequence comes from Antechinus flavipes, assembly GCF_016432865.1. NCBI lineage: Eukaryota > Metazoa > Chordata > Mammalia > Dasyuromorphia > Dasyuridae > Antechinus > Antechinus flavipes. The sequence goes on along the minus strand of NC_067401.1, from coordinate 417,080,578 downwards.
TCAACAACAATACTATATGATGATCAATTCTGATGGACGTGGCCCTCTTAAACAATGAGATGAACCAAATCAGTTCCAATAGAACAGTAATGAATTGAACCAGTTACACCCAGAGAAAAAACTCTGGGAGATGACTATGAACCACTACATAGAATTCCCAATTCCTCTATTTTTGATCTCCTGCATTTTTGATTTCCTTTACAGGCTAATTATATACTATTTCAAAGTCCAATTTTTTTTTAACAGCAAAATAACTGTTTGGACATGTATACATATATTATATTTAATTTATATTTCAACATATTCATGTATTGGTCAACCTGCCATCTGGGGGAAGGGATGGGGGGAAGGAGAGGAAAAATCAGAACAAAGGGTTTTGCAATTGTCAATGCTGAAAAATTACCCATGCATATATCTTGTAAATAAAAAGCTATAATTAAAAAAAAAGCATCCCCCCCAAAAAGCTTAGTGTGAATTTAAGCTATTGAATTTGTATTAAGTCAGTAGAGAAAAGAATATGTATCAATATCCAATAGTTGTGTCTCTTTTCCATGATATCATCATGGAATTATCAGTTGATAATTACAATGGCCACATTGTTCCAATGCCAGATGTACATTTGCCAAAAAGATAATTTTATGGAAAACTCACACAGGGCAAGCACTCACAAGATGGTCAGAAAAAGTGATACAAAGACACTCTCAAGGTCTCCCTTAAGGACTTCAGAATTGATTGTATGACATGGAGACACACTGGCACAGGACTGCCCAGTATGGCGTGCCCTCATCAGAGAAAGTGCTGTGTTCTGAGCAAAGCAAAATTGAATTAACTCAAAAGAAACATGAGATGTGCAAAGTTACCCCAAATGTTCATAAGGACTATTTATGTCCAATCTGTGTAAGAGCAATCCAAGCTCATGTTACTCTGGTCAGCCACAGTCAGACACACGAGCTTGACTCTAACTTAATGATGTCATTTTGATCCTCTTTCAGAAGGAAGGACAACAACCAGTTAAGTACCTACTAAGTGCCAGGCACTGTATTAAGCATTGGGGATACAAAGAAGCGAAAGTCACGAAAGTCAGACTATCCCTGCCTTTTGAGGTCTTTGAGAGCTTACAATTTAATGAGGAAGACAAGCAAATATATACAAATAAACTATATGCGGAAAAATAGAAAATAAACAGAGGGAAGGCACCAAAATTAAAAGGCATAAGGAAAGTCTTCTTGTAGAAAAAAAGATTTTAGTTGGGATTTAAAAGAATCTAGAAAAGACAGTAGCAGAGATAGAAGGGAGAGCAATTTCAGGCACTGGGGATAGCCAGAGAGGATGGATGCTCAAAGCCAAGATGCCAACCCCTCCTTCCCCCCTTCTGCAAGCTGGTCATTTATTTCAGTACTAAAGGAATCAGCTTTCCCATCAGGATCGGAACCACCTCTCCTGAGTGAGCTCCCAGCCTCTCCATGACTTAGCAGATGGTTACCTAGCAGATGGTTTAATTGACTGAAAAAAATTTGATTGGTGATCAACCTAAGGATGATGAGCCTCTCTAGAATAAGCCAGCCTGCTTCTTGGGCAGACAGAATACACTTGCAGCCCATTGTAGGGCTTATTCTCAAAGCCTCTCCAGCTGACTAGAATTTACCAAAGCTTGTGCTTCACTGATATAGCCTCCAGGAATTCTATTTTACCCTGATCTCTGAGAAATAGGACTTTAGGATGGAATATTGGATGACCTGTTGGAATCAACTCTGTCAACCAGTAATATTGGTTATGATTGAGTCTCTCAATACAGAATTACTTAATACAGAACTGGCTACAACAAATTCATCCCAGGAACTAGGAACTGTATCAGCTTAAAGGAAAAAATACATTAAAATTTCACAAGGACTAAGGAAATTATCTTCTTAAATTGGTCTGTGAAGTGTGTTCTGAGACTTAAAATATTTTCAAGGGTTAATACGTTCAAACGGACATATTATCAGTCTTAAAGAAAATGAACCAGGGGAGGAAATCCAGGGGACTTCTGTAGAGAAGCCAAAAGCAAATTAGAAGAGGAGTTGTAGTAGTTTTTTACTGGTGTTTGTCCTTCATTTCCATTTTCAAAAAAGGACCATTGCAACAGGAAGATACCATGACATGGAAGAGAATTGGATTTAGGTACAGAAGAAGGAATGTTAGCTTTCCAAATCCACAACTTTAAGGAAAGCTTCACAAAATCTCAGAATTTCAGAACTGGCAAGAGACTCAGAGGTCACCTAAGTACAACCCATAGCTGAACAAAAATCTCTTCTACAATTCACCTGATTATTATACCTGTGATTGAAAAATTTCATTGACAAATAATCCCTCCCTTCCTCTCTTTTTTCCTCCCTTCTTTCCTTACCCCCTCATCAACGCAGGCAATCAGTTCTACTTGGGGTAATTTTTCTTCCTTTTTTTTTTAAATAAAGTTTTTTTCTTCAAAACATATGTGCAGATAATTTGACAACATTGACCCTTGCATAGCCTTGTGTTTCAGATTTTCTCTTCCTTCCCTCCACCTCTTCCCCTAGATGACAAGCAACCTAATATATGTTAAAAATGTGTAAAAATACATATTAAATCCAATATGTGTAAATGTATTTATACAGTTCTCTTGCTACACAACAAAAATCAGATCAAAAAAAGAAAGTAAATGAGTAAGAAAACAAAATTCAAGTGAACAACAAAAAGAGTGAGAATGTTATGTTGTAATCCACATTCAGTTCCTACAGTCCTCTCTCTCTGGGTCTTTTCATCACAAGATCATTGGAACTGGCATCAACCATCTCATTGTTTGAAAGAGCCACATTCATCAGAAGTGATCGTTGTATAATATTGATGTTGCCATGTATAATGATCTCCCGGTTCTGCTCGTTTCACTTAGATATGTCTCTCCAGGCCTTTCTAAAATCAACCTCCTGATCATTTCTTATAGAACAATATTACTCCATAACATTCATATACCATAACTTATTCAGCCATTCTCCAATTGATGGGCATCCACTCAGTTTCCAGTTTCTTGCCACTACAAAAAGGACTGCTACAAACATAAAAATGTGGGTCCCTTTCCCTCCTTTAAAATATCTTTGGGTTATAGGCCCAATAGAAACACTGTTGGGTCAAAGGGTATGCACAGTTTGATAACTTTTTGAATATAATTCCAAATGCTCTTCAGAATGGCTGGATCTGTTCACAGTTTCACCAACAATGTATCAGTGTCCCAGTTTTCCCCTCCAACATTTGTCCTTGTCTTTTTCTGTCAGCCTAGCCAATCTGACAGGTGTGTAGTGGTATCTCAGAGTTGTCTTAATTTGCATTTCTCTGATCAATAGTGATTTAGAGCACTTTCTCATATGACTAGAAATAGTTTGAATTTCTTCACCTGAAAATTATCTGTTCCATATATGCTTTAACATACTTCACATGTATTGATCAACCTGCCATTAGGGGGAGGGGAGGGGAGGAATGAAGGGAAAAATTGGAACAAAAGGTTTGGCAATTGTCAATGCTGTAAAATTACCCATGCATATATCTTGTAAATAAAAAGCTAAAATAAAAAAAATAAAGAAAATTGTCTGTTCATATTCTTTGGTCATTTATCAATTAGAGAATGGTTTGAATTATCATCAATTTGAGTCAATTCTCTATGTATTTTAGAAATAAGGCCTTTATCAGAACCCTTAAGGGTAAAAATGATTTCCCAATTTATTGCTTCCCTTCTGATTTTGTGTGTGGGATAATTCTAATAGAAAGTTACCTGACACCCAACTTCTATCTGCATTTTGGTCAACTTTCCACCCATTGTTCCCAGATCTGGCTTTGGGATATAATAAGTTTGATGCCTTTTCTATCTGACAATCCTTGAGGTACTTGACGACAATGGACTGTCCTGTCTACATAATTAAAATCAAGGCATCACAATGTTGGGGTATGCCAGAAATGGTGGAGTACTGGGACATGGGTTATGGTGTCATCTAAAAGAATTCAGGCTCAACAGGCTGATTTCAGAAAAGCCTGGAAAGATCAGGAGAATATTGTACACAGTCATAAGATTATGTGATGATCAACTGTGATGGACTTGGCTCTTCTCAACAATGTGGTGATTCAAGGCAATTGATTCCAATAGAGTTGTGATGGATCTGCATCCAGAAAGAGAACTATGAAGAGTGAATATGGATCAAAGCATAGTATTTTCGCCTTTTTGTTTGTATGTTTGAGGGCTTTTTTTTTTCCTTACTCATGGTTCTTTTTTTTTCCTTTTTGCTTTGGTTTTTCTTGCACAACATGACAAATATGGAACTATATTTAAAAGGATTACACATATTTAACCTATATCAGATTGCTTGCTATCTTGAGCGGGGAGAAGATAAAGAAGGGAGAGAGAGAAAATTGAAGCACAAAATCTTTCAAAAACGAATGTTGAAAACTGTCTTTACATGTATTTGGAAAAATAAAATACTATTAAAAATAAATGAACAAACAAAAAAGAATTCAGATTCAAACCATCTCCAAATCAAGCAAGGTATTTTGTTTGGGCCTTTAATTGGCATAAAGAGTGACATGCCCCATGAGCTTCCTCCTTAAGGGAGACAGCACAGTTAGGTAAGGGATTATATAGATAAGAGAAATTAAGAAAAAGCAAGAGAATTGAGCAGAGAAAGAAAATTGGATGATCTCAGAGGAGATTTTACATAGGTTTAGACAACCTCAGAAAAGTTCTAGTAATTGAACTAAGGTATTTATGGGACAAGGTAAAAGGCCCTTTTGTTTTAATAAGTCTTATGAGAGAGAGTAACAAGATTTTGGGGACTAGGACAGTAGCTAAATATGCATGGAAAAGGTAAAGGAGTCCTTTTGTTCTAATGAAGTGAGAGAGAGAGAGAGAGAGAGAGAGAGAGAGAGAGAGAGAGAGAGAGAGAGAGAGAGAGAGAAAGTGATGGGGGTCTGGAGCAGCCACTAAGATTTCATCAAAATCCTCCAAAAGCTTCTCTTTTCTAAGGATTAAGCAGTGGTTCTCAAACTTTTTGGTCTTAGGATTCTTTTGCAGTCTTAAATTGTATTAAAGACTTCCAAGAGCTTTTGCTTAAGTGAGTCTTTTTATATTCACAGTATTAGAAATTACTACCTTTTAATGTTAGTGTAAAAATAGTCTTGACCTAGAGAAACTCCTGAAAGGTTTTCAGAGATCCCTAGTTTAGACCACAGTTTGAGAATGACACTCTAAAGTAAACAGATCTAATTCTTTCCATTGATCCTCAGTTGGCATGAACTCAAGGCCCTTTACTTGCTGTTTACTCTCTTCTACATGTTCTCCAGCTTATCAATATTTTTTTTTCTGAAAATGTGGTATCAAGAACTGAACCTAATACTCCAAATGAGGTCTGACCAATTCATCAATCAATTTATTAAGCATCTATTAAGCTTCAGGATATAAAAAGAGGCAAAAGACCTCAATTAGAATCTAATGGGAAGACAAATATACACAAAGCAATCTTTGTATAAGCAGGATATAATAGGATAAATAGAAAATAATTAGCAGAAATCTCCCTAGCCATATTTGGAGGTATAGATTTTCATTATTTTCATAGATGTAAATGACAATAGAATAAGCCATTTTCATACCCCCAACTCTTTCAAGACTCATTTCTGCTTCAAGACTTAGTCTCATTCCCCTGCTGGACAAAAGATATTTGACAGGAGGTAGCAGTATTATTCCATCAAGCTATCTTGTGCCATTTTTTATCGGGAAACTATAGCCTGGCTCCTCAGCCCAATGCTTCCTTCCATACACATCTGGAACAGACTCCCAGGCTATGACTATTTTTTATATCCTTTATTATGGCTGCCTCAGATTTACCTCCTATAGTAAGTAGCTCAAATGCTGCTGATGATTTCCAAACTTTCCCTGGCACTCTGAGATTACGACTGGGCCCTAGGCTCAAACAGGGATTTTGGCACTATCCAAGCTGACAGATAAAAATGACTCAGTATAAGGGAACCTGTAGTAGTACAAAGAGAATGGAAAAAATGATGAGACAGTCAAAACAATGAATGCCATTTTTGATGTACCCTTTCTTGGTTGTGATAATCATATAATTAATTAATTAACATCTTGGATTTCTCAAGCCCTCTATTTGTCAGGAACTGAAAGTGATTTGCCTCTGTGTTGACATTCTACTTACAAGTGTTTAAAAAGAAAAAGTTTGATTGTTTATATAGTGTTGCATCACTCAAATGATAAAGCAATTATTTCTCTTTTCCCTCTGTCTCTAGGAAGCAGGGTGGAGCAGGGAACTTTAATCTGTTTTATAGATTGTGAAAGTTTACTGCAAAAGTCCCAGGATATACCAACTCCATTCCATTTAACTTGATCATTTAACTTGCCGAGCACCTACTACGTGGGAGAGGGATGAAGCTCATGAATGTGACTGGTCCCTCTCTTTAAGGAGATAAGAAATGTCCACAAACAAGTATGAATTTAAAACACTATGGTTAAAAGCCACTTTTCTTCTACTGCTGACTTTCTCTTTTATTAGTAAAAAATACCACATATCTGAAAGTGTTATTTATTAATCAATCGGTGAACAAGCATTTATTAAAGTGCTACATTGTGCCAGACACTATGGTAAGAACTTTTATTACAAAGAAAGGCAAAAGATAATCATTGCTTTCAAAGAGCTCATAGTCTAGCAAGGGAGGTACCATGTAATGATATATATAAACAAGAAATATACAATATAAATTGGAGGTAATGTCAAAGGGAAAGCACTAAAATTAAAGGGAGAATGAGTTTTGCTTTGGACGTGTTGAATGTGAGATGACCACAAAGCATCCAGTTGTGGGCAGTTTGAAATATGCATGTGGAGTTTCGGAGAAAAATGAGAGCCAGTTATTTAGATCTAAGAGTCTTCTGGTAGAAAGGATAACTGAATCCAGGAGAACTGATGAGGTCATCAAGTGAGAGAACAGAGGGAAGAGAAAAAAGGGCCAAGGTCTTGGGAGACACCCACTGCTATCAAGTGTGATGCAGGGAGACATCCATCAAAGGGACTGAGACAGAATGTTCAGTTTCAGATGAATAATAAGGTTGGAAGTCAAAAGAGGTACCTATTATAGATCATCTCGGGGGGGTTCAGCCAGGAAGGGGAGGGAAAATGTAGTAGTAAAGCTTGTGGAAATAGATAAGTCAGGTGAGAGTTTTTTGAGAATAGGGCAGTATGGGTAGTAAAGAAGGAAATATAGTATTTGAAGATATGTAAGAAAATAGGGATGAGAGAGGGAGCAATCTACTGAAGAGGATGAGATGTAATGGGATTGCTTTAGCATGTAGAAGGATTTGCCTTGAAGGGGAACTGTCCTTACCTTATCACAGAGTGGAGATTATATAAATAGAGACTTATGGATCCAGTCAATATGGTTATAAAATTTTCTTCAGCTTCATTTAGTAGCATGTGAGTAGAAGTGAAGGCAATGGATGAAGGGAGTAACTGGGACTTGATAGGGCAAGATTGGCAGTTGGCGGAAAAGGCAAGGAACTTGAAAGAAAAGGACAGTATACATTAAACTAATCACTTGATCAAGTGATCAAGATAGGGAAGCAAGGTGAGTGTAGCCAATGTAGGGCCAATCACCTGAAATTCTGAAATATAGAGGGATCCAAGGTTGAAGTGAGATCTAAGAAAAGAATTTGGAGTTATAAGACAGAGGAAAGATAGAATGATCCTAGATTCTGATTAGATAAAGGAATTTCAGAGGTCATGAAAATGGGACACTTGTGAGTGATGGCAAGATCAAGGGTATGAACACATCTGTGTATATCAGAGGAGAAATGAAGAAGTGAGTCATGGGAAATGAATAAGTTGAAGATTTGAAGGTTGGGGTATTTGAGGGAGTATCAACATCCATGCTTAAGACCCCTAAGGATAAGTGAAATAATATATATAAAGTATTTTGCAAATATTAAAGTGCTATATAAATTCTAGCTATTATTTTTAATTACTATTGCTCATGATGGTAATTATTCCAAATAATAATTTTCATCATTAAATGTGCTTCTTTTCTTTGTGTTACAGTAGGAAAAAAAAAACAGGATTGATAAGATGTGGATTCTGATTTCTCAATTAGTGAGTATTTATTAAGCAGTTACTAAGTAGTAAGGATACAAAGAAAAGTCAAAAATAATTCCTGCACTAAGGAGCTTATATTCTAATAGATAAGGCAGCTCATGCATAAATAGGATCATACAAAGTAGATGGAAGGTTCTGGTCTCAACACTGCCACTTGCTTAATGGTGTGACCATGGGCAAGTCATTTAACTTCTCCAAGACTCAATTTTTTCATCTGTAAAATGAGTATAATGGTATCTGTTCTAGTAGGTAATTTTAAAGAAAGCAGTTTCTAAATTGTAAATCATTATATAAATGTGAGTTTTTACTAATTCAGATTTATGTAGAATTCCATTGAGCAATACTCTTGGATCATTTACCTGATCTGAAGGAAAAAACACAACTGCAATCTGTGGTTTAGGTCTGAAACATTCCACTTATCTTTTTCTGACAGATGAAACATTGGCCCCACTAGGCCAATGGACTGACATTTTATTTTATTTTATTTGTGAGTGAGTGTGTGTGTGTGTGTGTGTGTGTGTGTGTGTGTTCAAAGTATAACTATTTTATTTTTTAATAAATTTTTTTTATTTTCAAAATACATGCATAGATGGTTTTCTGCATTCACCCTTGCAAAGGATCAAGCCTTATAAAATCTTCTGTTCCAGATTTTTTTTTTTCTCCTTCCCCTTTCTCTAGATGGCAAGTAATCCAATATATGTTATAAACATGTGCAATTCTTGTATACATATTTCCACACTTATGCTGCACAACAAAAAAATCAGATTGAAAAGGGGGAAAAAATGAGAAAGAAAACAAAATTCAAGCAACCAAAACAACAAAAAAAGGGAAATGCTATGTTATGATCCATACTCAGTCCCCACAATCCTCTCTTTGGGTGCAAGTGACTCTCTCTATCACAAGACCATTGGAACTGACCTGAATCACCTCACTGTTGAAAAGAGCCATAGTGGACTGACATTTTAGAATCCATTCTAACCCTTTTAGAACCCAGTCTGGGACTTGATGTCATCCTCCAAGCAAAGAGAGTTGAGAGAGAAGCAAGTTGCAGAAACATTCACACATCCACTTCTCAAATCAGAGGATAAAACCTCCAGTGAACCTTTTCATCTCTCACACTCCCATCTCCCCCCTCTTTCTCTACCTTTGGCTCTACTCCTCCATCTACCTGGAAGCACCTCCCACTTTGTATTTCAACATCTGTCTTTGTTCTTGTCTCAATCTGCCTGCCACAACAGGCTTCTTCTAGTCTTGCCTCTCAAGCACTTCTTCTCCAAGTCCCCTGAATCTACCAAGTCTGAGAAGTTGGTCCCACTGCCCAAGAGCTTCCCCTTTCTCCCATCATTCAGCCTCCTATCACTGGCACGTGGATCACACACTCTCTATGGGTTAGTTTTTGTTTTTTTTTTAAACTGACACATTTTCTCTAATGTGTGAATCTGACCGAAATATTTACTCCCGGTATGAGTCCTCACATCTGATGCCAAAGTTCTGTGCAAATTGTGGAGGCCAGAGTGTGCAGAGAAGTGCCAAACTCGGCAATTCTTGTAAGGATCACAAGTTGAGGACTCCCCGCAGGGCACAGCAGGCATTGCTGGGCAAATGGAAAATTCTCCTTCTCCAGACAAGCAGCATGTGTAGTCAAAAGAGCAATAGATGTAGACACTAGAGACCTGGGCTTCAATACTTGCTCTGCTGTGTATTAGTTATGTAACTGTGGGCAAAGTTTTGACACTGTAAACACTCCATCCCTTTATTTAGGGTATTTTCTCTGGCTGTCCCCTCAGGTCTGAAATGTTTTTCTCTTCTTTGCCTGCTGCCTTCTCTGGCTTCCTTCAAGTTTCAACTAAAAGTCCCATCTTCTACTGGATGCCTTTTGCATCCCCCTTAATATATAACTCAATCCCTCAGTTGGTTATCTCCTATTTGTCTTAAATACATTTTATTTGCACATAGATGTTTGCATGTTGCCTTTCCTTCATTAGACTTTGGGATTCTAGAGAGAAGGGAGTGTCTTTTATAATTTTTTGTATTCTCAGAATTTACCATAATGCCTGGCACATAGTAGGCATTTAAAAAATGCTTATTGACTTACTGACTGATGCTCTTCTGGATATCCTTTCCTTTCTAGATTTTCATAACACTGCCTTCTTTATTTCCTCCTGTCTAACCATTCTTTCTCAACTTCCTTTGGCGGATCTCCATCTAAGTTTCAATCATTGTGTACTTCCAAGGTATTCCTCAAGGTTCCTTATATGTCTTCTCCTTCTGGTCTATACTATCTCCCTTAGTGACTTCATCAAATCCCATGGGATGAGTTAATTATTACTATAGAATTGACACCTGATTCATACTTCTAGTACTAGTTTCTATCCTGAGCTCCAGTCTGAATACCTAGAATTCTAAGCATTTTCTCAAACCTAACATGTCAAAAACAGAACTTATTATCTTTTCCTTAAAAAATCCTTTTTTTTTTAAACTTTTCTATTGATATTAAGAGCACCATCCTCCCAGGCACCAGGGCTCACAATGTAGATATTTTCCCTAACTCCTCACTCATATTTACCCTGTATATCCAATCTGTTATGAAAATCTTTTCTTTTTTCCATTAACAATATCTCTCATTTACCTTCCTTTCTCACTATCACAGAGCTACTAACCAAGCATAGGTTCTCATTCCTTCTCACTTGGATTATTGTTATTCTCATTAGTTATTCTCTATCTGATAGTCCAGCCTCAAGTTTGTCCTCCCTCCAGTCCATCCTCCAATCATCTGGCACAGTGATTTTCATAAAGCAAAGATCTGATCAGATCACATTCCTATTGGATAAATTCCAGTGGTTCCTCATAACCTCTTAATCTACCATTTGGGTCTTAGAACCCTTCATAATCTGGCCCCTTCCAACCTTTAAAATCTTTTTATACTTCACTCCCCTTCATATGCTCTATGATTAATTACACTGAACTATGATATTCCTTACATATGACACCACCATTTCCCCACTCCCTGCATCTCCAAGACTCAGTTTTCTCATCTATAAAATATTCCACTGCCTGGATTGCTCCCATTACTCACCTCTGGTTCCTAGCTTCCCTGGTAGCCTTCAGAATGTATTTTAGATCCCACTTTCTGCAAGGGGTCTTTATTAGCTGTCCGGTCTCTGAAATTACCTTTTATTTACTCTATATGAAGTATCCCCAAAGTCTGAGGGCAGCTTAAACTTTAATAACTCAATAGATTTACATGAACTGTTACAAAATTAAATAAGTAGTGCCAAGAAAACAAGATAAACAATGCCTACTATTACATAGTTGCTCCCTTTCCTTCCCCTCAAAAATTATCTCCTGTATCCCTCCTCCTACTACTTATTAGAGTTCAAAATTGAATACTCTACACTAATCTTTATGGACTTAACAGAAGTAATCTATTATCTAACTCTGAAGAATTATGTTATTATGGTCATGAAGTCATATAAGTCTAGGCTTTTTTGTATTCGTCATTTTTCCATTTTTTAGAATATCAAAATGATATACTATTATATTCATGTATCATACTTTTTTATGTATCATACTTTTTTTTTAGTCCTACTCAAACTGATGAACATTTGTCTTGTTTCCAGTTCTTTGCTACCACAAAAGATGCTGTTATCAATATTTTGGTTTATATGAAGCTTTTCCAAATATATCCAATAAGAAAATCCACATTTTAACTGCTTTATTTGCAAAATTCCAAATAAGTTTCCAGAATACTTGTACTAATTTTTTAGCTTCTTATAGACTATAGATCAAGCCAACATTTCCCTTTGCACTTTTAATAATCAATCATATTTATATTTATATATAATTTCCACTGTTCAGTTTTTTACAATTTTCTTACAAGTGCCATGAGAAGAAGATAATGCAAGTATGATTATTCCCATTTTACAAATGAGGACATAGGCTCAAAGAGATTGTAATATGCCCAAATTTACTTTGGGCCAGGATTCAAATCCAAATCTTTTGACTTTTTAATCATGTATCCTTGTATTCTAAATCTTCTAGGAACCTCTAAAGTTCGTGATTGATTGTTGATACTCTAGAGCCAAAGAAGTTCATAGAAGCCAAATCCCACAAAAGAAAGACATTTTGAGAGGGGAAAAGAGAAAAAAAGAGAGGGGGAAGAGAGAGAGGCAGAGAGACAGAGACAAAGGAAGAGAAAGAGAGAAATATTTAATGGGCACTATATGGCAAATTAAAAATAAAATTCCTTGCTCAAGAAAAAGCATACAAATCCAATACAAAATGAAACTTATTAAACACATGGACCCTCAGAAGAAATTCAGTACAACACAAATCTATTTTTTAAAAAAACAAGAATCCTAAAATAAATGGCAAATAATTCTTCTTAGAAATGGATTTTCAATTGACACCAGTCTTGAGCCCGGGAAGACCTTTATTGACAAGAAGCCTCATGGATTCCATAACTTCAAGTAGAGAGAGGAAGAGAGAGAAAATGAAAGAGAACAATTATTGGTAGAGGTATGTTGGGGGCCACTCTACTTAGCTGGTAAATTGTGAAGTTCTCGGTGTGAATATTTACACATTGGAAATTGTCAAATGCTATATAAATCAGGCTTGATTTATTGTTTTGTTGAGTGTTTAAATTTAAGAAGTGATGGAAAAAATGTTATAACGTTCCAATAAACTTTAGAGTATGGTGTATAAAATTGCTCCCCCCCCCCAAAAAAAAAAAAAGAAATATTAAACATTTACCAGAATATCCTTGATTTTTTCTCATTCTGCCACTTACCAGAAAAGTAGCCTTCAGTCTACCTCTACCTCCAGAGAAGTAAAGGAGTCACTGTATTCTACTGATCTGTTCACCTGACAAGGATCCAGGACAAAGAGAGATTCCTCTGATTAATCTGAGAAAAGAGGGAAAAGACAGGAAGGGAGAAGACAAGCAGATCCAGGTCTCTCCTCTTTTACTCCACCCAAGGAGGGAAAAAGAACTTTAGAGCAGAGCTAAGATCAATTATTCAATCAATAAACATTTATTAAGTGCCAACTATGTATCACATACCATGCTAAGCCCTGGGGATACAAAGAGGCAAGAGACAGTCCCTGCCCTCAAGGAACTTGCAATTGCAAGAAGCTGTTTTTCCCCCATTGGACTGGAAAGGAAGAAAGCAAAGTTAAGAGAGAGACTTATGTTTTGAAATTCACCTATCAATGCTAATTGTCTGTTCTCATGTTCCTTGTTGAGCTCCTTTTTGTTCAGAACTACTTTGCTTTTCAGCTCCTTCCTCAAGGGTGGAACAGCATCTTACTTTCTACTTTCAAAAACTTTGTCAGCCAACTCTGAGATACCACTACACACCTTCAGATTGGCTAGAGTGACAGGGAAAGATAATGGGGAATGTTGGAGGGGATGTGGGGAAACAGGGACACTGATACATTGTTGGTGGGATTGTGAACACATCCAGCCATTCTGGAGAGCAATTTGGAACTATGCTCAAAAAGTTATCAAACTGTGCATACCCTTTGATCCAGCAGTGTTACTACTGGGCTTATATCCCAAAGAAATACTAAAGAAGGGAAAGGGACCTCTGTGTGCCAAAATGTTTGTGGCAGCCCGGTTTGTAATGGCTAGAAACTGGAAAATGAATGGATGCCCATCAATTGGAGAATGGTTGGGTAAATTGTGGTATATGAATGTTATAGAATATTATTGTTCTGTAAGGAATGACCAGCAGGATGAATGCAGAGAGGACTGGCGAGACTTACATGAACTGATGCTGAGTGAAATGAGCAGGGCCAGGAGATCATTATATACCTCAACAACGATACTGCATGAGGATGTATTCTGATGGAAGTGGATCTCTTCGATAAAGAGAGCTAATTCAGTTTCAATTGATCAAGGATGGACAGAAGCAGCTACACCCAAAGAAAGAACACTGGGAAATGAATATAAACTGTTTGCATTTTTGTTTTTCTTCCCAGATTATTTCTACCTTCTGAATCCAATTCTCCCTGTGCAACAAGAGAACTGTTTGGTTCTGTACACATATATTGTGTCTAGGATATACTGTGACATATTCAACATGTAAAGGACTGCTTGCCATCTGGGGGAGGGGGTAGAGGGAGGGAGGGGAAAAATCGGAACAGGAGTAAGTGCAAGGGATAATGCTGTAAAAAATTACCTTGGCATGGGTTCTATCAAAAAAAGTTATTTTTTAAAAAATAAAATAAGTTAAAAAAAAAAAAACAAAAAACAAATCTTTGTCAGCAAAAGAATAGACTTTTGGCTCTAAGTCTCATTCCATTAGTTAACCAAAAAAAAAAAAAACCTGCTTTCTTAGCTCAGTCTCTGTGGCTTGTTAGGGATCAATAGTTTTTAATGAAGGAGAATCCAATCCAATAAACCTTACTCATTAAAACAAACTGAAACAGCCCAGCCCTCAAAGAACTTACTTTCTATTGGCAGATGCAGCATGTTGATGAATCTTGCCTTATTCATGAAAAGAAAGCAACCTCCCCAATTTATGAATCACTGAGGAGAAGCCAATTGAGATAGGGGAGGATGATTTTATTCTTTGTCCCACCCAGCTCAAATATTTTGAGGGAATCAGTTGTCAGCAAGCCAAAGACAGCTGAGCTGAGAACACATTGTAACAGATTATCATTCAAGTTCTTCCTATTGTTCCACATAGCCCAATTCCGTTTAAAAACTAGACACCGTGAGCATCTTTTCAAGCATACATACATACATGTCTGAAAAATACAAGCAACTCAATTGTTTGTCCTTCATGCTCAAAGAGGGCCATAACATCAGGGAAGTGAAGCCCCAAAAAGCAAGTGAATTGAATTTAAGTGAGGGAGGGCCATACAAAGTCACCAGTCTCACTCATCTGGGTCCAATGGCAAGATACAGATCAGGATGACTAGAGATGATCCTGAATGCAATGGGAGACCTTGATCTTTTTTAGGAATTCATTTAGGGAATAAAGATATAGATAACCCTTGTGTAAACTCTCCCTACCACAATAGTTTAGTACCATTTCTGTTACTTATATTCTTAGGGAGTTGCCTAGAGCAACAGTGTCAAATGCAAATTGAAATGGTACATAAGGATCCCTATGAGGCTACAAATTGATTTAGGAAACCACATGCTGATGTTATCTATGTTCCATTAATTTTTATTTATTTTGCTAAATATTTCACCATACTCCAGACCAGAGACCAGGCTTTCTTCCCTCACTCAGATTTGGAAATCTGCCTTGAGACTATGCTTGACTGGGTGAGTGACTGAGGCTTGTGTAATTAACCATATCTACTTGGCCACAGACCAAGCTTCACATCCATCCTCAGCCTTCTTGGATCATGTCCCGTCTTGTTGCTGTAGCCATCTTTGCCACTATTTCTATCTCCAAACTGGACTACGTGAGACAGGAAATATCCCCATTTCCATTACGGTGCCCTGAGCATTCCCTTTGATCATGCATCCTCACCTCATCCTGGTAATTTTCCTTTCTGCCTCTCCTTCCCCTTTTCCCTTTTTGCTCTGAAAACAACTAAATCAACACTACCATTGCCCCTGGAAACAACACGTCAAGTTGGAAAGATATGAAAATATTGATCAATGCAATGACCAAGTAGGATTCCAGAGGACTCATCCTAAAGCATGGTACCTGTCTCCTAACAGATCGGATTCAAGGTACATTGTAGAATAGTTTTATATATGTGTATATATATGTATATGTGTGTGTGTTTAAGCATGGCCAAGGTAAGTTTTTGTTTTGCTGGACTGGTGTGTATTTTTTAATAAAGATTTTGTTTTTATATTTTTTGTTTTCAATGAAGCACAGGGTTGGATATGGAGAAGATAGGGAAAGAGGAAGGGACAAAGAGTGGGAGAGGAGAGGAATAAAGGAAGGAACGAAGGAAGAAGAAAAGGAAGGAAGGAGAGGAAGAAGGAAGGAAGGAAGGAGAGAAAGAAGGAAGGAAGGAAGGGAGGAAGGAGAGAAGGAAGGAAGGAAGGAAGGAAGGAAGGAAGGAAGGAAGGAGGGAGGGAGGGAAGGAGAAAGGAAGGAAGGAGGAAGGAAGGAGAAAAGGAAGGAAGGAAGGAAGGAAGGAAAGATTCATTTAGGTATTTTTTTATGCACAGAAGGCCAGAAAGCTTATTGACTGACTGAGAAAGAAGATAAATAGGACAATTTTGAAAGCTACAAATTGAGTTTATTATATACTTAAAAAGAAAAGCAAGCTGTAGTTAATAGAACTCTTCACTATTCCCTTCTGCTATGTATAAGAAACCCACTTTTAATTGGTGTTTGTTAAGTTCAGTGTAAGAGAAAGGAGAAGGGGATGTCAGTGAACTGTTTGCCATTTTTTGTGACTTCTCAAGCTATATCTCACTCCCTAGAACCCTATTTTTTATACTTATCAACTCCTCCATTAGATGATAAATTTCTTGAACACAGAGACTGTCTCATTTTTGTATTTGTGTCCCTAGCACTTCACACAGGGCTTGGCACCATTGTAAATGCTTTATAAATTATTTTCATAACAATTTAATAGAAACTAGGATCAACATCTCAAACCAAATACTAAAATAATGCCAAAATGGATAAATGATTTAGACATAAAGGGCGATATAAATAAGTTAGGAGTGCATGGAAAAATTTACCGGTCAGATGTATAGGTAAGTAGAAAGTTTATGATAGAACAAAAGATAGAAAGGATGATGGGAAATAAAATTACATAAAATTAAAGACATTTTGCACAAAAACTAATAGAAGGAAAGCAGAAAAACGGGCAGGGGCGAAGGGAGATGATAATTTACAGCAAGTTTTTCTGACAAAGGCCTAATTTCTCAAGTACATAGGGAAATGAGCCAAATTTATAAAAGTTAGAGCAATTCTAAATAAATCACCAAAGCTGATGATTATTATAGTTGATAAATCATCAAAGAATACAAACAGGCAGTACTGAGAAGAAAAAAAAAAGCAAAGCTATTGTCAGTCACATGTAAAAATGTTCTAAATCACTATTGATTGGAGAGACACAAATAAAAACAACTCCCAGGTTTTACCCCACACCTATCAGACTGGCTAACATGACAGAAAAAGAATGAAATGCTGGTGGAGATGGAGAAAAATTGGAACACTAATGGTAGAGTTGTGAACTAGTTCAACCATTTTGAAGAACAATTTGGAACTTTGCCAACCATAAAATTTATACATTCCCTTTGACCTAGCATTACCACTCTGAGGTCAGTATCCCAAAGAGATCAGAGGAAAGGGTAAACGACTAAGATATACAAATGTACATTTATATAACAGCTATTTTTGTAATAGTAAAGAATTGGAAATCAAGGAGAAGCCCATCAATAAGGTAATGGCTGAACAAGTTGTGACACATGATTGTGGCAGAATATTATTATGCTATACAAAATGATCCACAGGATGGTTTCAAAACAGCCTGAGAAGACTGATGTAAACTGATGCTAAGTGAACAGAACCAGGAGAATTTTGTAAATACTAATCACAATGTTGTAAGGATGATCAACTGTGGAAAGCTTAGCTAATCTGATCAACACAGTGATCTAAGACATTTCCAAAGAACCCATGATGAAAAATGCTATTCACTTCCAGAGAAAGAACTAATGGAATCTGAGTGCAGATTTTTTTTCACTTTCATCATGTTTCTTGTTTTTTTATTTTGTTTTTGTTTGCAAAGTAGCTAATATGAAAATTTTTATATGATTTCACATGTATAATTGATATCATATTGCTTGCCTTCTCAGTGACTGGGCAAGAGGATAGAGGAAGAAAGAGAATTTGAAATTATTTTTTAAATGAATGTTAAAAATACAATTTTTAAAATTAAAAAAATGCTTTTCATTACCAGTTATTCATGAAAAGACAGCTGGGCATAGTTCATGGAGAACCAGATTTCAGAACCAGGAAAATCCAAGTTCAAGTCTCACCTCTGGATTTAAGTTTCTGTGTGACCCTGTGGACAAATTGCTTACATTCTCAGTATTCTATGCAACTGTAAGATTATATATGGCTGAGGAGGTTAATGCTGGCCTGCAAAAGTAGAAGTTTTTTCATCTGGGAGATTCTATATATTCATGAAATCATAGATCTAGTGTCTATCCCATTCATTAATTTTCCCTCTGCCTTGATGCTGCAAATACATCCTCTCTCTTCCTATCTCCTTTCTAGGAACGGTAATCAAATCAATATTACCATAGTTTCTAGAGATGACACTAATTCAACTTCCTGAAGGTTCCTTTCAACATTCCTTTGACCAATAGAACCAAAAATCCTTTCTCTATATGGCTTATTCCCCTTACTTGAATTTAAACTCCTTGAGGGTAGGTATTCTCTCTTGTATTTATATTCCCCTTCCTAAGAAGAGTGCCCATGTTATAGTGAGCATTTAATAACTGATTTCTTTTATTTATTTCATCCTTTCATCCTGAATGACTTTATCAGGTTGATCAGAGAAGCCCCCTCATGATTAGCCCCCTACAGTTACAAATAGATTTAAATATAGAGAACTTATTTAAGCAACTAGAGTTATCAAGGAAGAGGCAGTTTGAAAATAAAATAAAAAATAAATAAAACAGCTGAAGTCTGTAGAGGTTAAAATAGCAATATTCATACAAAAAGATATGTTCCATAATTCAAATACTGCCCAATACATGGAACTGGGTTAGTGCACATAAACTGTAACTTCATTGTCCTTATCAGAGTTTTGTAATCATTAAAAGGGAAATGTAACATAGTAAAATAGATTTAGCAAATAATGTACAGGCAGGCTCATCCATGCCTTCCTGACCTGCTATTAGGAGCAGAGATACTCTGTCTTATTTAAGGTACAGCTACCTTCCGGCAAACATCAATACTTGTGAGGACACCTAATGAAGTCTGCTAAAGAGACAACTTCCACTCTGTCTATAAATAGCCACTAGGCTTCAGTAAGCAGGCTGGTTATTTATTTTTTAAAGGGGGACATTCTCATGTTACAAGGACATCACAGATTACTGAATAATTCATACCCTGGTAGATTATATGAGTTTCACCATTTGCCACTGAGCTCCCATTGAATGTCTAAAGCAGATATATGAGCAAAAGTCAGAACTCCATCTTAACTTTACTGTTTGTTTATTTATTAGGTGATTAAATATGTTGTAGACAGGCCTGCTTTATTTCACAGTGCTTCAACCTCCCCAGGATCAGGTATTATTTTGGACTAGCCCACATTCATGATAGAAAACAAAAGACAGGGAAGAGAATAAAAAATGGTTTTGTAAATAATTCTGGATTTGTAAAAATGTACCATAATTTATAAGCAAATGCTTTTGTGTCTGGTTAGAGAAATACATAAGATGACATAATACAATTCATTTGAATTGGATTATGGAAGTTTTTCTTTCTTTCCTTCTTCCTTTCTTCCTTCCTTCCTCCCTCCCTCTCTCCCTCCCTTCTTATCTATTTTTTCTTTTTTCTTTCTTTCTTCTTTTTCTTTCTTTCTTTCCTTCTTCCTTCCTTCCTTCTTCCTTCTTCCTTCCTTCCTTCCTTCCTTTCTTCCTTTCTTTCCTTCTTTTCTTTCCTTCCTTCTTCCTTCCTTCCTTCCTTCCTTCCTTCCTCCCTCCTTCCCTCCCTCCCTCCTTACCTCTTGTTTGTTTGTTTGTTTCTTTCTTCTTTTTCTTTCTTTCCTTCTTCCTTCCTTCCTTCCCCCTCCATCCTTACCTCTCTTTTCTCTTTCTTTCTTCTTTTCTTTCTTTCATTCTCTTTTCAATTTTTTTCTTAATATCTTTTTATTTTCAAAATACATACAAAAATAGTTTTCAACATTCACCCGTGCAAAACCTTGTCTTCCAAATTTTTCTCTCTCCCTTCCCCCAACCCTTCCCCTAGAACAGCAAATAATCCAATATAGATTAAGTAATTCTTCTATACATAGTTCCACATTTATCATGCTGTGCAAGAAAAATCAGATCAAAAAGAAAAAAAAGAGAGAAAGAAAAAAAAAAAGCAAGCAAACAACAAAACAGCTAAAAATACTGTGTTATAATCCACATTCAGTGCCCATAGTCCTCTCTCTGTGTTATAATCCACATTCAGTGCCCATAGTCCTCTCTCTGTGTGCAGATGGCTCTCTCCATTACAAGTCTGTTGGAATTGTCCTGAATCATCTCAATGTTGAAAAGAGCCACATTCATCACAGTTGATCATCACATAGTCTTCTTGTTGCCGTGTACAATGTTCCCTTGGTTCTACTCACTTCACTCAGCCTCAGTTCGTGTAAGTCTCTCAGGTTTTTCTGAAATCATCCTGCTGATTGTTTCTTATAGAACAATAATATTCCTTAACATTCATACACCATAACTTATTCAGTCATTCCTTAGCTGATGGGCATTCACTCAGTTTCCAGTTTCTTGCCACAACAAAAAGAACTGCTACCAACATTTTTGCACATGTGAGTCATTTTCCTTTTTTATGATCTCTTTGGGATACAGGCCCAATAGAGGCACTGCTGCATCAAAGGGCAGAAGCATTTCTTTGTTAAGCAAGGCATAAGGCACAAAATTAGAAACCTGGACCATTAATGAAAAAACACAATTGGTATTTTCCTAAAGAAGAGCAGGGAGCTAATAAGCATTTATAAAATGCTTTCTATATGCCAAGCACTATATTGAAAGGAAAATTCATTTGGGCTTTCACCCTGATTAAAGAGGCAAAACTCAGGACAAAGAGAATTAAAAGGATTTTATAATAAGTACATCAAGGTAGCAACATGTTGATGATGGGCTGATCACTGGAGATGAGCAATAGCTTCAAGGTGGGGCTGGCTTTTATAGGTAACTTTAAGACAATTCAGATAAGTCCACCTCAGCAAAAAAGCATCCGACCCTTGCATCTCAGTTCCTTCTTCAGGTAGCAAAAATGTGACAATTTGCAAGTAGGAGTACCTGACAAAGAGCAGGTGACACAGAAAACTGCAGACTTAGTGTCTCCTTCCCCACCAAACAGAGCTAGGAACAATGAGATGCTGAATCAATATAACTTCCAACAGCTAAATGCTTTACAAATTGCTCATTTACTTATATTCTACTGAGCAGAAAAGATTCAAAGGTAGATATAGATATACACATGTGTATATGGCTTATATATGTGGGTATATATGTATATACATACACATACCAGTGTATGTGTATGTGTCCCTGCCCTCAAGGAGCTGACATTCTATTAAAGGGAAACAACATGTACACAGATAAATAAAAGGAAAGAACAATGCTTTTTGAGTTAGAGAATACAATTTTGAAAGTTAGCTTTGCTACCCACTAACTGGGTGACATTGAGCAAATCATATGTCTATTTTGTGTAAATTGAAGAGTTGGATTGGGTGACATATAACGTGTTCTGGATAAAAATCTAGTTAGTGCAGTGGATAGAGCACCAGCTCTGAAGTCAGGAGGACCTGAGTTCAAATCTGGCCTCGGACACTTAACTTCCTAGCCGTAGGACCCTGGGTAAGTCACTTAACCCCAATTGCCTCAAGGGGAAAAAAAAAGCTATGTCATCTTATAAGTTTAAGATTCTGGGAAGATTAATGAGATTATATGGGAAATGAGGGGAAGAGCACTAATAATAGTTTCTATTTGTACACTTGAGTTTACAAAACCCTTTCTTCACAACAATCTTGGGAGGTGTATAGAGTTAGTATCTCCATTTTATATATTACAGAAGTTACCTGTTACATGCATGGGAGGAGCCACCTCAGGAAACATGCACAGAAACTCCTCTGGAAATTTTGGGGGGCCCTAGGGACACATAACTCAATGTTGATGAATCTTAGATTTTGACATTCATTTTTAAAAGGTTTTGTATTCCAAATTTTTTCTCCTGCCCTCTCTTACCTCCCCTCTCCGCAAGACAGCAAGCACTCTGATATAGGTTGTACACTACTAAGCGCCTTGGATTTTGATGAAGTAATCCCACTATTAGCAGGAAAGGCTGCTAACTCAATGGATCAATAGAAGGGACTGACCTGCTGGGGGTCATCTCAGGTCAGTTCTCATTTCCCACAAGATCTAAGAGCCCAAGACCCCTCCTCATCTACCTGAATCTCTAAGATGATACAGTTGATCTCTCTTCCCCTCCATCCTAATTGATCTTTCTTATTCATCAGTATTATTTGTGGAACTTGTGTTTAGTGTCAGGGGCAGAGGTTAGAATAGAAAAGACAGAAATGTCTCCAAAACTGGGAAATAGTTTGCCCCTGCAGGAACTCCTTTCCTCATTACACCCCCAGGTGTCCATGTCTGCCCCATGCTTCCAGCCGCCAGCTTTGTCCCTCCCTTCTCAAGATTAGCTCCTCAGTACACACTGAGATGAATTTGAAATTTCCTGAGCACTCCAACAAGTGTAAGAGGAGCTGGGGCTTACTGTCTGAAGTATTTGGCAGTATGTACTTGTGACTCATCTTTAAAGCATTTATAGAAGTTGCAGAGATGGGAAGTGAACAGTGTTCAACTTGAAGTCAGAAAGACCTAAGTTCGAATTCTAACTCAGACACTCATTAGCTATGTGACCCTGAGCAAAAAAAAAAAAAAAAAAAAAATCACAATCTGACCCAGTTTATTCATCTTTAAAATGAGGATAATAATAGCACTTACTTCCAAGGGCTGTTGTGAGGATAAAATGAAATAATCTCTATAAAGCATTTTGCAAAGCTAAAAGAATTATGTAAATGTTAATGATGATGATTAGAAGAAATAAATAGTTTCCCTTTGTCTAATATCTACTACTTTATACTTTGAGTCACTTTTACAGAAAGGATATCTATTAGTTCCTTTAGAGTGACTCTACACAAGAACCATGCTCAAGAGCTTTTTTCTGAAGGTCTACACTTCTTTTCAGCTCTGAGCAGCCCACTTGATACCATAAAAGAGAAGAGTAAAAGCAGTTCCTATAACCTTTCCCTAGCAGGCAGCAGAATATTTGTAGGTGTCCAGGTCTACAAAATGGAATGCTGAAATACATACTTTAATGGGAGTTAAATTTCCCCTGTAAACTGTTTTGGCACATGGGCTAAACTAGGTTGAGAGTAACTGACCGATCTCAAACCCATTGGTGAGTTGAGGGGGAAGGTGTCTACCCCAAGAATATGAAGATTTCCCTGAGGAAGGGGTAAAGGAAAACAGTTTGTCTCAAAGGCCACGAAGGCAACTCAAGCAGGTCCTGTGGAATGCTTAGAGCTTGGTCAGACAATGAAGAAATCAAACTCATCTACCAAATACTCGACCATTGCCGATTATCCCGACTTTTGTCTCATTACTGGACTTTGATAACTCTGGAAGAGAGAAGGAGGCTGAAAGTTTTGTGCAAACTCTGCTTTTCTTAAATCCAATTCACCCACAAGTCAAGATACCACCCCATGATGTCATTAGTCTTCTTGGAAAATGAAGGAATTAAAGTTTGAGATACAATCCTAAATCCCTTCTTAAAGATACCATGATTCTGGGACTGAACTAGATCCATGTGAGTCCAGAGCTAGGACCCCTTATGAGAGAGGTCACTCACCCTTCTCTGGGCAATGGTTCTTAGATCTGTAACGACCAAATTTAGGGTAACAGAAAAGCCAGCCACAGCTGTTCTGCCTTATATCAGAGTTATGGATATGAAGGAAAATTAGGATTATAGGATTTAAATCAACAAGGGATTGTAGACACAGCTTCAATCTTCTTTCATTGCTATAGCAATGAACTCACCTAGAGAAAAACATTTCTGCCCAAGTCATAATCAGTCAGTCAATAAGCACTTATAAAAAGTGCTGTACTCCTACTTCCTAGCTAAGAGCTGGAAATTGTGTCCCCCATTAATAATTATAGGTAACATTTGAAAGTTTGCAAAGCCCTTCACCTATGTATTCATCCAATCCTTACAACCCATGTTTAAAATTTTATTTTTTTAGGTTAAACATATACATTCATTTTTAACATCCATATGAGCTATGTTGGGAAAGAAAAATCAGAACAAAAGGGGAAAACCACAAGAAAGAAAAAACAAAAACAAAACAGAAGGAAAAAAATCCACATTCAGTCTCCATAGTTCTCTCTCTAGATGTGGATGCTATTTTCCATCCAGAGTTTATCAGAATTGCCTTGGTTCACTGAAATGCTGAGAAGAGCTAAATCTCATAGTTGATCATCACACAGTTTTTCTGTTTCTGTGTACAATTACAACTCATTTTGTGACTGAGGAAGCTAAGATTCAGGGAATTTACTTGACTAACCCAGAATTAGCGACAGCTGCTTAAATGTCGGAGGCAGGATTCTTGGCTGCAAAGCTATCTGTTATTCTATTCTTTGTAGATTAATGCTTACCCTAGATGATATTGGACAAGTCACATATAAGCTCTCTAGCTTTCTGTTTTTTTGATTTGGAAAATGAAGGAATTAAAGTTTGAGATACAATCCTAAATCCCTTCTTAAAGATACCATGATTCTGGGACTGAACTAGATCCATGTGAGTCCAGAGCTAGGACCCCTTATGAGAGAGGTCACTCACCCTTCTCTGGGCAATGGTTCTTAGATCTGTAACGACCAAATTTAGGGTAACAGAAAAGCCAGCCACAGCTGTTCTGCCTTATATCAGAGTTATGGATATGAAGGAAAATTAGGATTATAGGATTTAAATCAACAAGGGATTGTAGACACAGCTTCAATCTTCTTTCATTGCTTTAGCTAGAGGGAAGGAACTCACCTAGAGAAAAACATTTCTGCCCAAGTCATAATCAGTCAGTCAATAAGCACTTATAAAAAGTGCTGTACTCCTACTTCCCAGCTAAGAGCTGGAAATTCTGTGTCCCCCATTAATAATTATAGGTAACATTTGAAAGTTTGCAAAGCCTTCACCTATGTATTCATCCAATCCTTACAACCCATGTTTAAAATTTTATTTTTTTAGGTTAAACATATACATTCATTTTTAACATCCATATGAGCTATGTTGGGAAAGAAAAATCAGAACAAAAGGGGAAAACCACAAGAAAGAAAAAACAAAAACAAAACAGAAGGAAAAAAATCCACATTCAGTCTCCATAGTTCTCTCTCTAGATGTGGATGCTATTTTCCATCCAGAGTTTATCAGAATTGCCTTGGTTCACTGAAATGCTGAGAAGAGCTAAATCTCATAGTTGATCATCACACAGTTTTTCTGTTTCTGTGTACAATTACAACTCATTTTGTGACTGAGGAAGCTAAGATTCAGGGAATTTACTTGACTAACCCAGAATTAGCGACAGCTGCTTAAATGTCGGAGGCAGGATTCTTGGCTGCAAAGCTATCTGTTATTCTATTCTTTGTAGATTAATGCTTACCCTAGATGATATTGGACAAGTCACATATAAGCTCTCTAGCTTTCTGTTTTTTTGATTTGGAAAATAAAGGGATTCAACTGGGTTACATCAGGGGAGTCCAATAGTGCTTAACTGTTGGCAAGAGAACAAAATTCAGTGAGAGAAAGTAGAAAAAAGTTTATTAAGTCATCTGGCAGAATTGAAAAGGGGGGTGGCCTGCTTCCCCTGAGTCTCTGGAAGTTTTTCATTATATAGATTTCAAACAAAGGAACAAGGAGATAATAGGTGACTGGCCAACACAGAGACAATTTCCAGATAAGATATGTGGATTGCTTGAAATCTGGATTAAAGAAAACTCCTTACAGTTTTTGCATCTTCAGATCTCTGAAAGATTTTTAGGGTCAGCATAATCCACAGTCCTGATTTAAGCACAAAACAAATCTAGTCTCTAAGCAACAACTCTGATATCTCAGTCATGATTCAAATGATGCAATAAAATTTTCCCACAAAAAACACAAATAAAAACAGAATCACTAAACTATATATCAGGATCCTGGCAGATATTGACTTAAAAACCACATATTAACCTCATCTGTGTTCTGTTGTATTTTTATTGGTTGGGTAAATATTTTTCTATTGCATTTTCTCTTGGTTCTGGTAGCCTTAGACAGTGTTGGCTACAAGAGGGTCTCAAAGCCATGTTTGACACCTCTGAATTAAATGATCTTAAGGTTTTTTTTAACTTTAAAATTCTATTGTTATACTTTTAAGTAATGAAGAAATCCTTCTTAGGCCATACACTTAGTTGAATCTTAGCTTCTGCATCTCCATCTTGTATCCAAAACTCTGGAGACCTTTTTCTGAAGTTAGGAATTTCAATTTCTCTAATAGGAAAGATCATTTTTTTTTTTTTTATGTTCAGGTTAATTTATCAGGGGAAAAAGCTTTTATTGTTGTTCTCATTTCCAACTTTCTTGTTCCAGCTTCTGATTCTTCCCACACAGTATGATTTCCCCAAAAGAGAATTCCCAGTCACATAGTTGTTTCTATATCAGCAGCATGACTTCCGTCATTGTTTTGTTCCATTTAGAAAGAGATTTTTCTCAGTCCTTTATACCTTTATTTGTTTGTTTTCTTTTCTTTCAAAACCCAATTTTCTACTCTTTTCTTTGATATCTGAATTACACCTCCATATAATAATGAATCCCCTTAGAAACTGTAATTATTCCTAGCAAAATTTAAGCACACCTACATTTTATAACCTACTTTTGGGAAAGAGATACTTAGAATTGATTTCTGAAAAGATCTCTCTTCTAGAATTTAAAAATAACTTTCAAATAGAAAACTTAAAATTCTCAAACAGTATTTTGTTTTTTAGAGGGCAGGCAAATGATGAAGTGGACAGAACACCAGGCCTGGAATCAGGAAGACTTGAATTGAAACCCAGCCTCAGATACTTGTGAGCAATGTAACCTTAGGCAAGTAAGTTATCTCTGTTTGCCTCAGTTACATCATCCATAAGGAAATGGCAGACCACTCTAGTATCTTTGTCAAGAAAACCTTACATGGGTTAAAAAAAAAAAAGTTGGACATGGCTGAAATGACTGAACTAACAATAATAAAAATTTTATGGAGTTTAAAATAGTCAGAGAACCAGAATTTGAATCCCAGTTCTATAACTTACTAATTGGATAATTTTCTAGCCTCTTTTTAGCCTGTTTTCCTCATCTGTAAAATAAAAATAATACTTCTGTGTTAAATAAACTGAGCTAGAAATATCTGCAGAAAATCAAGTTTCAAATGTCTAATACATAGATGGAAATTTGTGACTTGCACTTCAGAGACATGCTAAAGTCGGATACATGATAATTAAACCCATAGGAACTAATGACGTTACCAAGTAAGAGAATGTAGAAAAGAAAAGACTTAGGAAAAAGCCTTGGCATATATCAAGTGTTTGGATTGATATGTATAATTATCCATTTAAAAAGTCTATGAAGTCATATTAGTAGAAGAACCAAGAGAGAGTGGGTTATGAAAACCCAGAAAGGAGAGAATATCCTGGAGGAAAGGGAGATTAACCATGAAAAATGCTAAAGAAAGCCCAAGAAGGATGAAACCTAAGGAAAGGTTATTGTATTTGGTAATTAAGCCATCCCTTTAACATTTATGATCAATAATTCTATTCTAGAGACTTTTTTTTTTAAGAAGAAGAGAGCCCATATATACAAAATATATTATTGTAGCTATTATTTGTGGTGGCAAAGAACTGGAAACTAAGAAGAAATCCATCCATTGGGAATGCTAAATAAATTGTGGTATATAAATTAATGCTGTGTTGTAAGAACATGGTGAATATGGAGGAAAATGGGAAGATCTCTATGAAATGATGAAAAGTGAAATAAACAAATAAAAATGTATATAATGACAACAATGTAAATGAAAAGAACAACCAAAAAAAATTTTTTTTTAAAAATGGATGACAGAATTGCAAAGAATAAGATTGGGTCCAAAGATATAAAGACACTCCTTTTAGTTATCAGTCTTTTGTTTTTTGAAGATTATCAATGATATCATAGAGTGATGTCTTGATTTACACATAAAGTGGATTTAAGTTAGACAGAATTGCTAAAAGTTGTCTGGTTCATTCTCTATTCCAGAATCATGACAAAACAAATCAGGACCACTGGCAATAGCCTGGGTTGCACTTTCGATGCATTTTCAACTATGGCATCTTATATGTTTATAAAGGCCGCATTTCTTAAATACATAGGGAACTGAGCTAAATTATAAAAATAAGAGCTATTCCCCAGCTGTCAAGTGTCCAAAAGACATGAACAGACATTTTCAGAAGAAAAAATCAAAGCTATCAATAATTATTTTTAAAAACCACTGTAATAGAGAGACAGATAAAATATCATTTGCCATAGGATGAGAGGGGGGAAAGATACTGGAGAAAATTTTAGTAATATCAAAAAAAAAAAAAAAAAGATATCCACAAAAACATGTATTTAAAATTATTTTTTAAAGTCATTTCCAAAGAATACTGGCAATACTTATATGAATTAATGCAGAGTGAAATGAATAGATTCTATAGAAAATTCATACAATAACAACAATATTGTAAAGAACAATAACCTTGAAACTTATATGAATTGATGCTGAGTGAAGTGAGCAAAATCAGGAGAACATTGTACATAGGTTAACAGCAAGATATATGATGATCTACTATGATAGATGTAGGGCTTCTCCTAGGCAATTTCAATAAACTTGGGATGGAAAATGCCATACAGGGAGAATTACAGAGACTGAATGAGGATTAAAGTATGCTGTTTTCACCAGGTTTTGTTTGCTTACTTTTTCCTTTTTGATATTTTTTCCCCTTTTGTTCTGATTTTTCTTTCACAATGTGATGAATATGGAAATATGTTTTATATTTTAACATACTTAACATATATTGGATTACTTGCCATTTAGGGAAGGATGTGGGAGGGGGAAGGAGGGGAAAATTTGGAACACAAGGTTTTGCAAGGGTCAATGTTGAAAAAATATCCACGCATATGTTTTGAAAATTAAAAACTTTAATAAAAAATGAACTATATTTAAAATGATTGCCTCTATCGGATTGATTGCTCTCTTGGGGAGGGGAGAGGTAAAGGAGGGGGGCAGAAAAATTTGGAACTCAAAATCTTACCAAAATTAATGTTGAGCATATTTTAACATATTTAACATGTATGGGACTACCTGCCATCTAAAGGAAGGAATGGGAGGAAAAGAGGAAAAAATTTGGAACAGAAAATTTTACAAGGGTCAGTGTTGAAAAATTACCCATGCATATGTTTTATAAATAAAAAGCTTTAATAAAAAATTAATTAATTAAAAAATTAATATTGAAAACTATCTTTACATGTAATAAAAAAATTAGTACTGAGAAAGAATAAAAAAGAAAAGAAAAAAAAAAAAAACAACTTAAAAGACTTAAGAAATCAGATTAAAGCAATGGTTCTCCAGGATTCCAGATGACTAATAAAGAAGTATGTTGACTATATATCTTCACAGGAGGCAATATATTTAGGATGCAGAATGAGATTTACATTTTTTGAAAGAGGTCAAGGTGATCATTTGTTTCACTTTACTTTTTATATTATGAGGGTTTTGATTTTGTCTTTGTTTTCCCAGTTAAGGGGGGAGGTGAGAAAGAAAGTAGGAATAAGGAGAGAATTTCCCTCCACTCTTATCCTCTGAAAAAGAGAAGAATAAAAGGAAGGTGAGAAAGAATCAAACAAAATGGCTTTGAAAGTTATGTATTATTAAATATATTCTGCACTTAATATGTATGTAATAAAGACCTGCAGCTTCATTATAGTCTATAGGGAAATAAAAATTAAGTGGGTTGGAAAAAGCTCATCTGTAGAATGAGGGGGTTGGATTAGAAGTCTCTGTGGTTCCTTTCACCTTCACTTTCATCCTGTCTCTATACCAAATCTTTGGTTACCATAAAAACTATAATAACTTGTATCACTTTAAGGCATACAAAACACTTGGGAAATGGTCACACCCAGGGAGGGAGCAACATGTCATATTCTTGCCTCCCCTTGTCCAAGCGACCCCAACTGGGAGCTGAAACCGTTCCCTTCCCCCTCCCCATCTCAAGATCACTATGGATACAGCTGAGTTCATCAGTGACAGCCTCTGATGAATGATAGCTGCTGGCCCACGATTAGCATGTACCACATCCTGTATAGGCACTCCGCTCTCCCGGTCGCCCCTTCCCTTTTGGGAAGCTCACATCGTGAGTTTCATAACAAGCAGAATCTAATTACATGTAAAAAACAATTTTTAACCTTTTTTTTTTTTTTTTTTGGTTACAATTTCATGGTCTAGATTCTCTCCCACTCTCTCTCTCCATACTGAAAAGGTAAGCAATTTAATAAAGGTTCTATAGGTACAGTACAGGAAGAGGCTAAATGAAGTCTTTCAAAAGGATGCTGCCTTACACCAGGCTTACAGGTATCATTAGGACATAATAGAGCCATCCCTGGGTTTGCCAAATTGAAGCGATCATATTCATTACACTACATACACACACACACACACACACACACACACACAGACAGAGACAGACAAAGAGAGAGACAGAGAGACACACAGACACACAAACACACAGAGAGAGAGACAGAGAGAGAAAGACAGAGACAGAGAGAGAGACAGAGACAGAGAGAGACAGAGAGAGACAGA
Source organism: Antechinus flavipes (assembly GCF_016432865.1). Lineage (NCBI taxonomy): Eukaryota > Metazoa > Chordata > Mammalia > Dasyuromorphia > Dasyuridae > Antechinus > Antechinus flavipes. The sequence continues at coordinate 417,049,832 of NC_067401.1, read as the reverse complement.
GAAAGAGACAGAGAGAAAGAGAGAGACAGACAGACAGAGAAAGAGACAGAGAGACAGAGACAGACAGAAAAAGAGACAGAGAGACAGAGACAGACAGAGACAGACAGAGAGACACAGAGAGAGAGACAGAGACATAGACAGACAGAGAGACAGAGACAGAGAGACAGAGAAAGAGAAAGAGAGAGAGACAGAGAGAGAGAGACAGAGAGACAGACAGAGAGAATCAGAGAGACAGAGAGAGAGAGACAGAGACAGAGAGAGAGACAGAGAGAGAAAGAGAGAGAGACAGAGATAGAGAGACAGAGAGACAGAGAGAATCAGAGAGACAGAGAGAGAGACAGAGACTGAGAGAGAGAGAGAAAGAGAGAGACAGAGAGACAGACAGAGAGAGAGAGAAAGACAGAGAGACAGAGAGAGACACAGAAAGAGAACCCCATATTGTAAAAGTAGAGCTAATGCTAGTATTGTAACAAAAACAAAATTCTGAGGCTCACACATTTGTTCAATCAAAACCAAGGGACCTAGAAATTAAGCTCCTTTCCTCTCTCTACATTTATAACAGCTCACCTTCTGCCATTAATAATAATAATAGCTAACATTTACATAATATTCCCCATGTGCCTGGCACTGCGCTAAAAGCCTTATAATTATTGTCTTATTCGATCCTCATAACAACTTTATAAATTAATTATTATCCAGTGTACAGATAAAGAAACTGAGGCAGACAGAAGTAGACAGGCGACTTCTCTAGTCACATAGCTAGTAAGTGTCTGAGGCTGGACTTTTAACTCAGGTCTTTTTGACTGCAGGATGGGCACTTTATTCCACTATCCCTTGTTCTTTAAGGCTAAATTTAATAATGTTCTTTTTTTCTCCCAGTTCCTTAGGATCATAAAGTTGGAGCCAGAACGTATTGTAGAGGTCATCATTGAGGTCCTGACAAGTTAAGCTGGTACTCAAAGTTAAAGCATCAGAATCAGGATTTGAACATAAGACCTTGTAGCATAAATCTCTGCTCCTATTCTTCCCACTTTATTGCATAGATAAGTGCTAGTCAGAAAGGTCTGTCTTCAAATCTCTATTCTGACAATTTTTTAGCAGTGTGATATGTGTGTGTGTGTGAGAGGATAGACAGACCAACAGATAGAAACAGTTGCTGTTCAGTCATTTTCACTCATGTCTGAGTCTTGATGACTCCATCTGGGATTTTCTTGGCAAAGATACTGAAGGGCTTTGCCATTTTCTTCTCCAGTCCATTTTACAGATGAGGAACGGAGGCAACTAGAGTTAAATGATATGCCCAGAATCACACAGCTAGTAAGTGTCTGATACCAGATTTGAACTTGGGAAGATGAATCTTCCTGACTCTAGGCTCAGCTCTGTCTACTGTACCACCTAGCTGTACATATACACATTCTCTCTGTCTCTGTCTGTCTCTCTATCTCTCTGTTTTCTCTCTCTCTGTCTTTGTGTATGTCTTTCTATTTCTGTCTCTGTCTCTGTCTCTCCCTCTCTCTCTGTATCTTTTTTCTCTCTCTTTTTTCTGTCTCTGTGGGTGTGTCTTTCTCTCTCTATTTCTGTCTCTCTCTGTGTCTCTATCTCTCTCTTTCTGTGTCTCTCTCACTCTATTTCTGTCTCTGTGTGTGTCTTTCTTTCTATTTCTGCCTCTCTCTCTCTCTCTCTGTCTCTCTGTCTCTCTGTCTCTCTGTCTCTCTCTCTCTCTCTCTCTCTGTCTTTGTTTCTGTCTGTCTCTGTCTTTCTCTGTGTCTCTCTGTGTCTCTCACTTTCTCTCTGTTTTATCTCTCACTCTGTCTCTGTTTCTTTCTGTCACACACACATTCCTCATTTACTCCCCACACACATACATAATACATATATACATATATATATGAAACACTTCACAGCTTTGTAGGTCACCCTTACACAGGGCCATACTGATCTCTGTATCTCTGATGCTATTTCCACATAATTGGTGTCCTTGCTAACCCTAAGCATTTTATTTTATCATTTAAAAGCACAGTTCTGAGAAGGGGCTTGTAGTCTTTACCATTCTGCCCATTACAGGGTAAGGTCCACACGGATCCTTTCCAATGTTGGAAGTAGATATGAACTCCTAGAGCATCAGCAAAGCCCTCACGATGTGCCTGCAGTTGTGCCGGAGGAGACAGAGGCGCTGAGACCCGTCCTTGTCCTGCTGGTCTCGGGGCACAAACTACACCGGAGCCTCTGAAAGCAGACTAGAGCAAGAAAGAGATGCCTGAGAAGCAGCCCCTGGGGCGGCACCCTGCCCCAGCTGGAGTCCCTCTTCAGCCATCTGCGGGTGGATGCAAAGCCAGCCCTCTGGGTGCCTCCCCCAAAGGGGGGGGGGGGCGGGAGGAGGGCAGCTTCTGTTTTAGGGCCCGCACCTGTGGGGTTTTGCATGAGGAAGCCCTTGGCACTGACTGACAGAGGCTGCAGAGACCCAGCCAGACAAGTACAGGCAGTGAGCCTTTCATCAGCGTTGCACTTTGTTCCCCAGGCCCTCCCAGGCTGCATCAACACATCCCTCACACCCCCCTCCCCTCCACCACATCCACTCCCACACCTTCCACACCAGCGGATTCTCCTCCCCCCTCTTCCCCTTTTCCCCTAGCCCCCAGAAGGGGAGCAGCTGGCTTCACACCCCCCTCCTTGGCAGGCTTCCTGAGGGGGAAGGGGCTGTCCTCCCTCAGCTGCTCAGTGAGGAGAGAAGGCAGGTGTGAAGAGGCCCCCGAAGCTGGCCAGCGGGGCCTCAGCTCCTAAAAAGAAAAAGACAGTTCTGGACCACACAACAGCTGCAGCTGCCTCGGCCAGTGGGCAGATGGGATGGAATTTCACCTCTTCCACCCCCTCGTGTTAACGAAACTGAGACTCAGAGGAAGGGTGAAGACTCAGGGAACTAAGTGGGAGAAGGGGCAGGGGCAGTAATATTGTGGGAAAGAGCAAAAGGGGCCGGGGTTACTTACAATCCTGACCTGGGATTCTGCCAAGTTCTCTCGCTGTGTGACTGTGGACAGATCTGTCAGTCTCAGAGTCGCAGTTTTTCATCTGCAAAATAACAGAATTTGGGGTCCTTTCAGGTTCAGAAGTGTGACCCCAGAAATCAGAAGCCAGTGTCATGGATAGAGTGAATAGGAAAAGAGAGTCAAACATTTGGGTTCCCGACACTTTCCTAGCTTTGTGAATGGGGGTGAGTCACCTAGTTTCCAGCCAGCTCTTTATTTCCCACCAGGCTTTATTTTCCAAGATACCTGCCTCTTCCTCTCTTCCTTACCCCATTCACCTTCCTTTTGTGGATTTTCTTTTATTACTTATTAGATTGTAAGCTCCTCCCGGGCAGAAACTGTCCCTTTCTTATTTGCAAACCCATCACTTAGCACACAGTAGGGCTTGACAAACTTTGCTTGTCTGACTGACCTTAATTCTCAGCCTCAGTTTCCTTAACTATAAGAAGAGAAGATTAAATGGTTTTTAAGATCCTTTCCCATACTAAATCTTAGAGATTATTAAAAAAAAAAAAAAAAATCAAACCTAAATTTTCTGACCCCAGATCTAGAGTACTTTTTAACACACTGCTGCTTTCTTCATTTCTTCAGTATTTCCTGACTGCTGAAATGCAGTAGAATGTTCACTGATTCAAAAGATATGCCCAATATTCAAATTTCCTCATTAGGAAAAGGATGGGATTAGATTAGGTGACCTCTAAGGTCTTCCAAGGCATCTAGGTGAGACAGAGCAAGAGCTCTGTGCCTGGAATCAAGAAAACCTGAGTTAAAATCTGCCCTCAGCTACTAGCTGGGCAAGTAATTTAACTTTTCAGAACCTCACGGTTTCTTCATCTTTCAATTATATTTAATATCTGTAGTACTTAACTCACAAGGTTATTATGAGGATAAAATGAAATAATAGTGTAAAGTGATCTTTGAATGACAGGTTGCATGTAGTAGTGAATAGATTATATGATAAACTGATCGACTACATAGATGGATTGATAATAAATTGTTAATAAAAATAAATAAATAAAAACTGGTTAAAAAAAAAAAAAACATAGAACCCAGAAACCTGCCTTTGACATATGAGTTTTGTGACTAGAGACAATGGACAGAATTGCCCAGATTTATTGAGGAAAGAAATTTCTAAACCGGGAGTGGGGATAGCCCCAGCACTTGGCACAGTGTCTGGCATGTAGTAGGTACTTAATAAGTATTTATTTATTAGATTACTAGTTTTCTAAGCCAATGGCATCATAGGTGGAGGTGGGGAGAAGATTACATCAAATATTATAGTTCTTTGAATACATCTCTCATCTCTCTGCCAAATTATGAACATCTTCAAGGCAGAGATCCTGGCTTTTTAATCTTTGCATTTTCTGAATAAATGAAAATTCTTCCTATAGGTATTGGATAAATGTTGAATGAATAAAGTGAATGAAACTATGAATGAAAGGTGATTTTTTTTTTAATGATCATAACTGCTGAAGCTTAGAGGAATCAGCAGTTAAAGACGAGAGGTCACACACATATGGCTGATATGGCACCATCTAAAACTGTAGTTAACTCATTTATTCAGGAATTGGAGATCTAGCTAGCAAAATATCTTGGTTCATCTCTTTTCCTTTCCCCTGCCTATCACTGATTTTACTTTTTGGTTATTCCTCTATCAGAGTGTGGACAGAGAAAACAAAAGTTGATAAAGATCCTAGTTAGTTGCACTGATTAAAAACAGAAAATAAAATGACAAGAACAGCACCAGACTATCAGCAACTATTACCAGCTAGGTGATATTATTAGATGGACCTAGCGTCCATCTGGGATTTTCCTACCAAAGATATTAGAATAGTTTGTCATTTTCTTCCCCAGCTAATTTTATAAATGAGAAAACTGACCAAAGAAGGTTAAGTGACCTTCCCAGGGACACATAACTAGTAAATATTTGAAACCTGATTTGAATTGGAAAAGATGAGTCATTTTGTCATTTCTAACTCTTTGGGTTTCCATCTGGGATTTTCTTGGCAAAGATATTGGAATGGTTTGCCATTTTCTTCTCCATCTCATTTTATAGATAAAGAAATTGAGGTTTAAGTGATCTGCCCAGGATCACACAGCTAGTGTCTGGACTCTAAGACTCTGTCCCTCAGCTGCCCCAGATTCAGAAAACCCTAAGATCAAATATGGCTTCAGCTATCACCTAGTTGTATGAACCTGACAGATCACTTAACTTCTATATGCTTGTTTCCTCATCTGTAAAATTGAGATGATAATGACATTCATCTCACCAGGTTGTGAGGATAAAATAAATGGTGTTTTATGACATATTTAGTTCAGTGGCGCACAGTAGGTAGTTTAAAAATTCATAATAACAAATTACAAATTCCTTTCCTTTTCTCAGTCAAGAACTGGTTGTGACTTAACAGTGAATGGGAAGAACATGTGACGCTTGCCATTCGCAATCTCCATTAAATAATATCTAAGCTGAATGCCAGGAGCTGAGGGGGAACATGATGCCATACTGGGTGCTTTGCCACATTCCAACATCTGCTCAAATATGAGAGGGAGGGGAAGCCCTGGCAGTTTCCACCAGAGAGGCAATGAGTGCTCTCTGTCAGTTCTTTCTGTGACCTGTTTCTGCTGAGACCCGGGGGAAGGAATGATCTAGGAGAAAGAACCCTGTGGCAGGGAGGGAAGTAGGGAAGAAGGAAGTATCTATTCCTAGGCTGCTCTTTGGTAGAATTCCAGGAATCCCTGAAATCTGGTCCGGTGGGATTACACTCTAGAACATCAAGGAACACACTCAGAATGCCTGGGGTGCCTTAGCTGGCAGTGATTGAGATCTGCATTGCCAGGAATACCAAAGCAACAGCTCTCTATTAACAGCCTCTCTTCTTTGATTTTATTCTGTCCCATCCTCCACCCTCAAGTTTCCCCTTCTCCTTATCTAAGCCATCAAATAACAGATAAGAGCGATTTAAGTTTCCAGAGATAGCCCAGGACTCTCAGAGCCTAAGTGAGCTCTGAATCATAGCATTGGAAAACTGGAAGGCTAATAGCTATTTGGACAAGTTTTTCATTTTTCTAGGCCTCTCAGTTTCCTCATCTAAAATGGAGTAAGCAAAATAACCAGTGCTGGAGGGGCTGTGGGAAAACAGGCACCTTACTACGTAGTTCAGAGAGCTGTGAACTGGTCCAGTCATTCTGGAAAGCAATTTGAAATAATGCCCTAAAAGTGACTAATTTAAGAGATCAAAGAAAGAAGAGGATTCATATATGCGAAAAAGATATTTATAGCAATTCTTTTTGTAGTGGCAAACAAGGAGAGATTAAGGAGAAACTCATTAAATAGGGAATGGCTGAACAAACTGTGGTCTGTAAATGTAATGACATATTACTATGCCATAAGAAATGATAAAATGAACATTTTCTCAGAACAAACTGAGAAGATGTCTATGAGCTAATGTAGAGTGAAACTGGAAGCATGGTCTATACAAAGACAATTATTTTATTTGTTTTTTTGTGAGTCAATCAAGGTTAAGTGGCTTGCCCAAAATTACCCATTTAGTAAGTACAATAATTTGATAAAGAAAAGAACTTTGAAAGCTTGAAAACTCCATGGGAAAAGTATCTAAACCATTGAGGATAAAACACACCATCCACTTCTAGAGAAGAGATGGACTTAAAAAATCAGAATGAAATTTATATTTCATTTATACTTTTGGACAAGACTAATAATGTAGGAATTTGTTTTGCTGGAACATGTATTTTTATGAGGGTTTTATTTATTTTTTTTATTATTATTCAACTGAGGGGACAGTGGAGGAAGAGATAATGAATCCTTACAAAAATATAAATAAATAGGGGCAGCTAGGTGGTGCAGTGGATAGAGCACCAGATCTGAAGTCAGGAAGACCTGAGTTCAAATTTGATCTCAGGCACTTTAAAAAAAGTGTCTAGCTGTGTGACCCTGGGCAAGTCACTTAACCCAAATTGCCTCAGCAAATATATATATATATATATACACATAAAATAATTAATTAGAAATAAAAAGTAGCAGGTACATACAAGAGGTTTTATGCCCCTAAATCTGAATGATTCCAAAAATGATCCTGGCTAACCATGATTACTAGAAAGGGACCCAAGAGCAGATGCCCGTTTAAAAGGAAAAATCCATAAACAAAAAAGAGGTTTCTGGGATGGAGAAATCACAAGGGCATAGATTTGATTTCTTAGTCACAAGCTGGCAGCAGCCACTGAGCAAGTTATAAGGGATCCTGAACCTAATCCTATGGCTCCAATTCCAATACCAGTAGTAAGAAAAGACATACTACTGTTTTTCCTATTGGTATTGTAAATTTGCTTTGGAGGAAATGAAGGGAGGATGGAATTGAGAAAAAAAAATTTGTTTATTAATTGGACTCAAAGATAAGTCTTTTTTCAGTTCTATGTTCAAATCTTCATTGGTTATGGCATGTTTTTATTTGGATGTGTGTGTGTGTGTTTTTGTATATGTGTGTCCTTAGGGAAGGAGTTAAAAACAAGTCAAATTCAGTTGTTTCCAAAGCCTGATCCCTAGGTGAGATAAACATGGGCCACAGAAAGACTATTATTAGAGGGAGACTTTCAATGCTGAGCCCAAATTGTTGTAGGAGATAATATTAAAGACCACAACATGAAAAAAAGTGTATCCTATCAAGACTCACAATCTTATTCTATGAGCTCCCTACTGAAAGGAAACTATGAGCCACTTAAGTTAAAGAATCTTAATATTAATAAATACTTAATAAAGTTAATGGGCTTTCCACCTAGGAAATCTATAAGCAAAAAAAAAAAAAAAGGGGGGGGGATATTAGGGAAATACATTTATAGATTTAGTGCTAGGTGGGTCCTTAGAAATATTTTGGCACAATGCAATATACCTAATTTTACAGACAAGAAAACTGAGACTTGGAGAGTTCAAGTGACTTGACCAAAAATACAAAAGTATTAAGTGGCAACCCTGAGTTTCAAATCCCAGTCTTCTAGTTCCAACATATCATTATCTCTTATTAAATATTTCTTAAGTAAACAACTATATAAAGAAGTCCAGTTAATCCCAGGCTTAGTTTGCAGATGTATTGGATTTATTATAGAAATATTATTATACGAGATTTTAGGAGTAATCTCTTAGCCATCCCATACAAATCTTACATATCCCTCTTTTCTTCATCCCATGCTCTAAATATCTCATAGCTTTTTTTTTTCTTTTGCTGAGGCAATTGGGGTTAAGTGACTTGCCCAGGGTCACACAGCTAGGAAGTGTTAAGTGTTTGAGGTCAGATTTGAACTCAGGTCCTCCTGACTTCAGGGCTGGTGCCACCTAGCTGTCTCTCTCATAGCTTTCAATGTCAATTGTACCCATGGCCTGAAGTCACTGACATTTCAATTAACAGACATTTATTAAACATCCACTATGTGCCAGATACTGTGCTAAGTCCTGGTCTACAAAGAAAAAAATGAAATGATTCTTCAAGGAATTTTGCATTTTGTCATTATTTACAGCATATACTTAATAAGTAACATTTAGATCATTGTTAGTGACCATATTTTCCACACTAAAAATCAGTACCTTTGTCCTGATATTAGGATATTAATACCTTTAGCAATTATTATGTATCCTTTAATTATTGATTATTACAATCAACTTTATCAATTATTAATTTTATTACCTTTATTATCTTTTGATGCCTTTCTTAATAAAGATATTAATACTTTTTCAAGAACTCATTAAAATATATTTTCTTTTCTCCAAACCTGATTTGTCCTAGAAAAATCTTAAGTCCATGTTAACCAACAGTATTCTAGATTTGAATCCACCATAGAAATCTAGAGTCTAATGTAAATAATTCCATTTCCCATATAAAGTACAAAACAAGTATAATGGAAAACTAGTCAGTCTGGTGATTTCCCAGTCTCTTGACATTCTCATCATCAGACATGAGACATGCCTCAGCTTCATTAACGAAATGTTTGTGCTTTGTTTTGTGGTATTTCCAAGGGTTCTCTGAGAGTAATAAGGGAAGAATGCAGGGTCATTTTTAGTTGTCATTCTTGTAGACTACTTGAATTGGATTTTATTATCCCAAAGTGATAGAGATACAGTATCTAAGTGACACAACAGAGCTCTGGGTTTGGAAGTAGGAAGACTAATCCTGCATTCAAATTTAGCCTCAGACACTTAGTAGTTGTGTTGACCATTGGCAAGTCACTTAACACTTTGCCTCAGCTTCCTCCTTTGTAAAATGAGCTGGAGAAGAAATTGGTAAACCACTCCGGTATCTTTGTCAAGACAATCCCAAATGGGGACACAACTCAAAGGACCCGAATTCAAATCCCGACTCTGCTGCTTATGATGGATGACCATGGGCTGAATCACTTAATCTTAACACCCACACCCAGCCCATCTCCAAATCCTAGGTTTTTCATCTATAAAGTGAAGATCTGAATTAACAGACCACTTTTAGTCCTCTGATTCTAAGTATTGATATGCTGAGAGAATGATTGGGGGTTGGGGAGTAGTTTTTGTGCAGTGACGTTTGTTATTTATTCCCCACTGAAGCTGCCTTAATCTATATCTACATCTTAAATGACAAGCTTTGCCCTGGGGGAAGGGGCAGACAGAGCTTCCCCTCCAGAAAAAAGTGTATCTTTTTTCTAACATGTTCATTCCCTACACATGAAAGCCTATAAATTTGTAAACTGTCAGCCAGGAGAAAAACTGGGAGGACAACCCAAATGAAATGAAGTTTAGGAGAGAGAATCAAAGGAGACACTTTCAATCAGACTTTCACCTTCAAAACAACTTTTCTCTTGGAAAGAGTTTGCATGCTTTGGGATGTATAATCCCCCATCACATCTAGTGTAATGCCGGAGAACTTTAGCAAAATAGAGGTTAGAGAGTATTTAATAGTTTATTAAATGGGAGAGATTTACTGGAACCAAATGGATGCATGATTTGGTCCCAGGGCTGAATGACACTATCATCTCAAAGAATCCAGCAGTGAATGTCAGATACAAAATTCTTTTATAGAATAACAAGAACAATGACATAATGGGGGAGGTACCTGAATGGGGATGACCTAATGGGGGGAGGCACTTAGGATGACATAATGGGAGATACAGGAGAGGCTCCTGATATTCTAATGATGTCTAAAATGGATAAAGACCTTTATCCCATCAAGCATTAAGAGGGAATAAGTATAGCCTAAGGTCTAAGATATACGACCTTTATCCTAACATTAAGAGGGAATAGTTATAACCTGAGGCAGAGTAATTGAATAGAACGATTAGGAAAACTGGGTCAGGACATTAAAAGGGAACTGTGGCACAACACGAGAAGTAGATAAAAAGAGTCATGAAGTTACAGGGAAAGTGGTAATACCTGAGGAAAGAGCAAGTCTTTTTTGCCTATGGGGACCAAAATTCAGGAATCTAGTTAAGGGAAGGACCCAGTAGGAAAAAAAGCAACAGACATAGGGTAGATCCAGAGGCAAGGAGGACTTTAAAAGTACAGTATCTGGCTCCACATTCGCCAAAACTGGAAGCAAGTAATGATGGCCCTTCACTCATCACAACTTTATTTCTTTTTTAAAAATTTATTTTAGTTTAAAAAAATAAGAAAAAAGAAAAACAAAAGGAACACAAAATGAAACAAAAGAGAATATTGTCACATGCCCAGAAGGACATCAGGGAATATTAAAAATATACAACAACAAATTACCAATCTAAGAAAGTATTCATATAGAAGAAATTATATGCATGAGTATCTTCCTTGTAAATTGTTATTTTGTTTTCTACTGCATACCTTTTCCCCTCCTTTCATCCTCTCCTGTACTCCCAAGCAGGCTATAGTTAAGAAAGATATATATATATACATACACACACACACACACATACATAAGCACCCACACACACACAATTTTCAACTATCTTTCAACTGCTATTTGCCTTAATTCTGCTCCTTAACTTGCCTTGCTATTATTTGACCTTCCCCCACCATATCTCTCTTGTCTTCTTCCCTCATCCTTTACTTCCCTTTCACTCATCCTTCTCCCCTTAGTTGTTTATAGATTTTGGAGGGTGCTATACTCTTTTTTATACTTTTTTTATTAAAGCTTTTTATTCATCACAACATTATAAAGGAAAATCCTTTCCTATATCTCCTGACTACTCCTCTGCTCTAAAAGGAAGATAGAGTCTTACGGCATGTATACAATAGCAAAATTGTATACAAAGTGGGGCTTTTAATTGGTAGTGACTGGAAGAAGGGAAGGAGTGAGAAGAAGAAAGACAAATGGAAGAGTGAGGAAAGAGCATCAGTTATATTAAAATTACTCTGGAGTTTTTGCCCTCTAGTAAGAAGTTGGTTGCAAAAGATGAAACTCTCTTCACCATGCAAAAGAAATCACATGCAAGAGAGATTAGGATATAGAAATGAGATCTATGCTCACAAGAACCACAATACCCTAGAGCCAGAAATATAAGAAAAAACATGAGATCCCATGGGAGTATGTTGATGCCAATTTGTACCAACCTGACCAGGAGACCTAATGTTAAATTTTTGGTATAAGCACTTGTACCTTGGAAATCAGCAAAATACTGAAAATCAGGGCTTGATTTATTGATTAGTTGTTTGTCTAAACTTAAGAAAGTGAAGGAGAAAATGTTATCAAGGAAAATTAAACTTAAAAGTATGTTGGGAGCATTTTTTTTTCTTAGAGAGCTGGTGGTTAAACATTTGCCAACATGCCCCTGACCTCAGTGGCCATCTAGTCCAATTCCCACATTTCACAGATGAGTAATTCGAGGGCTAGGAGGGGAATTAGCTTTCCCAAGGTCACAAAGGAATTAAAGGTAAGAGGCAGGATTTTAACACAGATCTTTTAAATTGATAGGATTATAGATTTAGAGCAAAACAAAAACAAAAGAATTTAGACTTTATTTAATCCAATTTCATTTCATAGCTGAAGAAACTGAGACTCAGGGAGTTCAAGTTACTTTTCCCAGGTCCAGGAATTCAAATGGCAGAGCCAGTATTTAAATCAATTCCTTCAATTCCAAATCTAATAGCTTGGGGAAAAGCATGAGGAATTCCAGGGATCTGGATAGATTAAGAAAAAGAACATGACCCTTCAACTGTAAGTGACTGTGGCTGAAGCTGGGAACCTGTAAGGGATCTTTGCAAGAAGACTTCTCATATTTTGGGCAATGACTATTGGGGTTTACCTAGATCCTTGGGGCTAATGGTTATTCATTCAAGGGTCCCTGTTTTAGTTTCCTCTCTCTTTTCCTCTGTAATTTTGTGAATACCTGTGTTTTTTCAAGTTGATCTTATTGAATTGGGAAGATTTCAAAATTCATGATTAATTGTTCCTGGATTTCTTCCCCAAGAATACCTTAGTCTTTAGTGTCATGAGAATCTTTGAAACTGCCCAGAAGCCAGACAGGGATTTTCTGGGTTTCTCTATGGAGATCATCTAGAACTTTTATGTTAAAATTGGGTCACAAATCTTCCAAGGTGAGATTGGGATTAAATTCATAATTGTGACTATTTAATATTTAAATTTGTTAAATATTTTTTAAAAATTGATACTATTTAATATTTAAATTGAGACACTAATGATAATAGCTCACATGTATATAGCATTTTAAAGTTCAAAAATTATGATAGACATGATCTCATTTGATCCTTATATTAGCCTCATGAAACTGGTACTATAGTACCCTTAGTACACATATTACAAGACATGAGGTTGTCAATACTGTCTATAATTTGTTTGTAGGCTGCTAGGTGGTGCCATAATGCACAGAACACAAGGACCAGAATCGGGAAGCCTCATCTTCCTGAGTTCAAATCTGGCTTCAGACACTTACTGTCTATGTGAGCCAAGACATATAATTTAGCTTTCTTTGCCTCAGTTTTCCTCATCTGTAAAAATGAGATAGAGAAGGACATGTTAAATCACTCCAGTATTTTAGCCAATAGAACCCTAAATTGGGTTACAAAGAGATACCACTAAAACAACTGAACAACAATAATGATTAAATAATTTGCACTTATTTCTTTGTAGGTTATTTCTTCCATTAAACAGTGAGCTTCTTAGGAGCATTATTTTTTTTTTCTTTGTATCTCTAGCACTTAGGCAGAGATAGATCAGGTAAATTGAAGAAGTCCCTGGATGCAATGGGAGATCTTGGCCTTTGGCCAAGGTGGGAGGAGAGAAGAGTGAGGCTGGTGACCTTACCCAGTCCTCCCTCCCTTCAATCCAAATCACTCAAATGTCATGGCATCCCCTCCCTGATGGGGAGGGTCCTCTTGGAGCACAAAGGACAAACAACAACTGCTCTTAGCACAGTGCCTAGTACAGAGGAGGTGCTCAATAAATGCTCATTGAGTGACCAACAGAAGAAACTAAGGTTCAGAAAAGTTAAATGGCCAAAATTACATAGTTAGGAAGTATCCAATATAAGAACTGATACAGTTCTTGCATTTCAGGGTGCAACTAGATGGCCCAGTGGATAGAGTATTAGCCCGAGAGTCAGTTGTTCTATTTCTCAGGATCCCACATATTTCGCACTATGACACACTTTTCCTGCAAAGGGAGCCTTTCACAATAAATGAACACTTCAAGGATTCTTTCTGTTCAATAATGAGTTGTTTGTTTTGTTTTTTTTTTTGTTGTTGTTATTGTTGTTTGGGACTGGACCTGTGATTTTAACAGCAGAAGAAACTCTCAGTGAAGAAATGTCTACCAAATGAAGATTAGCAGCCACCTTAAAATTTATCAGAAATTGTACCAGGGATATTCCTTCTTATGGCAGGGGAAGGGGGGAGGAGGGCTTTAAAGTAATATGTAAACCCCTAATCTCAGACTACAGATACTCAAGGTATCCCTACTACAAATCTAGATGTCTAAGGGTCAGAAATTTTATCTTCTTTCTCTGGCAACTACTGTTACCTTTCTCTTTTTCTGTGTATTCCACTAATTCTGGGATTATTTTGCTAACCTTCACAGAGATACTGTATCATTCTGGGTGAGTCCTTTCTAAATATAGTCAGAGAATGTCACCATCTCTCATCCCATAGCTTGTCAAGCTGGAGGAGAAACCCCAGGGAGCCTAGCATTCAGCTTATTCTGCTAGTCTTTTCATGTCCAACTCTATTTAATCCTGTTTAACACTCATTATGGGGCAGACACTGAGCTAGGGCCTTGGAGATCCAAAGAAAGTAGGGAAACAGTATCTATTCTCAAAGATGGGAGGGAGGAGGGAGAAGATACATGTATACATTTAAGCAAATGCAAAGTATACATCAAGTATTTTACAAGATGTGCATAAATCAGTGTCTGGTTGGTTTCCTTTCACTTTAGCTCAAGCTTTCCAAAAGTGGCATCTAACAGACAGAAGCCAAGGAGACCAAACTTAGATCTTAGGTAGAAGTTGCGGGGGGAGGAGGGGAAAGGGGAGTTAGAGGGAAGGAGGGGGGATGGGGAACAAACAGGGAATAGAACAGGGATTTACTGAACTGGGTAAATCTCAGGAGTCACATAAAAAGAGAGACAGTACTGGGGGATTAAGAGTCTCTTCTAGCCCTCCCCCCCATGTTTTGTTCATATAAGTAAAAGACTAATTTATTTATCCTTGTCCTTCCCATAACTCCCAGGGATGAACACTCTTCATGAGATAAGAACTTGGTAGAGGACTGGTTGAGGAAGAGATGATCAGGATATAGGGCAAAAGACTAAAAAGGATGCAGACTTCCCATCTGGAGTTTAGTGGTCTGTTTTGTTCTGGTGTTTTGTTAATTAGGACATTGATAAACTAGAGAGAGTCAAAAGGAGAGCTGGCTGAGTGAGGGCCTCCAGCCATGTGGGCATCGTTTGAAGAAAATGAAGAACATGTTTTGTCCAGAGAAGACTCATGGAGGATGTGACAGCTTTGTCCAAATATTTGAAGGGTTATCATGTAGAAAAGGGATTATACTTGTTGTCTTTGATCCTGGAGGGCACAAGAGCACCAAGATTGCACCAAATATAAAAAAAGCAACAAAGGAAAACCTTCCTAACAAACTGTTCAAAACAGGAATGGGGGCTGGGCATGGTGGTGTATGTCTGTCATTTCTGCTACAAGGGAGACTGAGGCTGGGGGATCATTTGAACTGCAGTAGGGTTAAAGCAATAGGGTGTCTACACTAAAAGAGATACCAATAGGATGAGCTGCCATGAGTTGGGGGTGAACAGATTTAGACTGAAAATGGAGCAAATCAAAACTCTCATGCCTATCAGTAGTGGATGGCTGATGTAATTCCAGTATGAATAAAAAAGGGAGATCTAGTTTCTCTCTCTCTCTCTCTCTCTTTGTCTGTCTCTCTCTCTCTCTCTCTCTCTCTCTCTCTCTCTCTCTCTCTCTCTCTCTCTCTCAGAGGCAATTGGGATTAAGAGACTTACTCAGGGTCACTAAGTCTTTGAGGCCAGATTTAACTTGGGTCTTACCAACTCCAGGTCTGGTGCTCTAACCATTGCACCATTTAACTGTCTGAAGATCCAGTTTTTTAAAAAGTTAATGATCTGCTTGCTTTCCACTCTTTAGAGACCTTTGAGCCAGATGATCCTTTATTGTTTTTGTTAAAAGAAGGGGACTCATTTCATTAATGAGTTTGACTAGCTAGACACAGAAGTCCTTCTTACTCTCGGATTCTGTGATTTTCCTTCTTAGTTGCTTCCATTTTATTTTTATTACTACAGGAGCCACAAATTTATTCAGAGAACTAGTATAGGTTTCTCAAGGAAAGCCTGTGTCAAACTAGTCTCAACTTTTTTCCTCCCTTCCTTCTTTCTTTCTTTCCCCCTCCCTTTCCCCCTTCCTTCCCTCCTTCCTTCCCTCCTTCCTTCTCTCCTTCCTTCCCTCCTTCCTTCCCTCTTTCCTTCCCCTTTCCTTCCCTCCCTCCTTCCTTTCTTTCTTTCCTTCCTTCCTTCCTTCCTTCCTCCTCCCTCCCTCCCTCCCTCCCTTCTTCCCTCCTTCCTTCCTTCCTTCTTTCTTTCTTTTTTTCTTTCTTTCTTTCTTTCTTTCTTTCTTTCTTTCTTTCTTTCTTTCTTTCTTTCTTTCTTTCTTTTTTTCTTTCTTTCTTGTTTCTTTCTCTCTTTCTCCCTTTCTTTCGCCCTTTCTTTCAATGCTTCTTAGATTAAGAGAATACCCAAGACAGAGTATATCTGTTTTTCATATAACATTAGATTAAGTCTCTCATCTTATTCGTATAGACAAGATAATGAGATGTAGGCTGAACAATAGTAAATTTGAGTGAATTCAGAACCACTGGAAAGATTGCATATAAAGTATCCTGACTGATGGATTAATGTCAGCACAAAGGAAAGTCTTCAGAGCCCTGGCCCAGAGGCCTGTCCTTGTCCCTGCTCTGCTCAATATTTTTATCAGAGAATTAGATGAAGATGGAGTAGCATATGCCACAAAAATAAGAAGAATAAAGACATTGAGGGACACAGCTAGATTCCAAAAAGCTTTCAATAGCTTAGAACAAAAGGCCAAATTTAATAAGATGAAGTTAAAGAAGGTATGTGTAAAAGACGATACTTAGAGGTTTAAAAAAAAATCAATTACAAAAGTACAAGATGGGAAAAGCAAAATAGACAGCAATTCTTATGATATAGTCAAGATATGATGAAACCAGAGCCATAACTAGCAACTTTTGCACCCATGTGAAATGGCACAAAATACCCTATAAATACACCTATAAAATCACTTTTTAAAGACAAAGTCAGATGGTGGTGGGAGGGAATTGAAGTCCCTGGGACATTGTCCTATAGGTAGAAAATGGAGACTCCAAAATATCTTGAGGCTTTGCAAGGAAAGCTACTATGAGAAAGGGAAAGAAATAAGGATGGTCTGGGAAGGAGCAGGAAGATGCCTGCTATAAGGGTTACTGTTATGGACCAGAACTTGAAACAAGGTGCTAAGTCAGTGGAATTGATAGAGAAATGGTTATTTAGCATGGTACTTAACAGTTCTCTAGTTCAGTACATGTACTGAGTACTTACTATAGTTCTACAAGATTCACACCTTTGATAAGAGACCATATAAGCTTGAACAAGCTCAGCCAGAATGAGAATGAGGGAAAACCAGGGAAGTGGTGGCAGGCTGTCCTTGGCTTCTCCACTGAAACCAAGTTCCGGAAGGCTTCCAGAAAAACTAGCTTAGCCCCAAGTGAAGGAGACAATAAAAGATTTGGACTTTAATATCTGGGTGCACTTGTGGCGATTACTGAACTGAAACGAAGGCTACCTCCAGAGAGACCCCAAGGAAACCTCAACAGAGAACATTACATTTTAGACAGAATATTACCAGGAGCAAGTCCCTTTACTTACCTATATTCCTCAATGTTCTCAATCATAAAGTTAGAAAGTAATGTTAGGTGGTCTCTGAGGATCATTTAGCCTTTAACTCTAGGATATTACAATGCTATAAGCTCACTTAGCTGCTGTTATAGAGAGAAAAAATGTAGTTTGGTAACCTTAACTATTTTAATATCTTTTTCTTGTTAATTAGATGTTAAGCTCAGTTGTTTCTGTCTGGTTAAAGAATTGTAAGTGGTATTAGTTCCTCCTACATTTCCACACACTGGAACAAAGTACCAATTAGCCTAAATGCTGGACCTAACTCTTTAAAGATAATTGCTAAACTTTTTAGTCTGAACTTTACACTTTGGAAATAAATAATGACTTGATATATTGGGATTTTATTGTTTAGACAGAAAAGTGATGGAGCAGATGTTAATAATGAAGATTAAGCTTAAAGTGTGTTATAGGTACCCCTTTTGAAAGCCTGTTGTTAATCATTTGCCAGCAAACCCCTGTAGTCACCAGTCCCTTCTTTTGTTACATCTCTTATTGGAATAAACCCTGGACTCATAGCCAGAAGGACTGAATGACTCCCCATTCTCCCACATATTACCTATATGATCTTTTCTTATTGACATCTTTTCAATATGGGGGTGGGAGGAAGATGTTTCCTGGGCTAAAAAATAAAGATGCTGTTTTAGATGATCTTCAAATTCTTTTCCAGATCTTAATCCCATAATCCTTATGACATCAAGACTTTATCAGCTTGTAATAAGCTCATCATAAATCAATAGTGGGGTGACAGTGGAAACAACCAAAACAATTGAGTGCTGTGTAAACAGAAATAGTGATGGAACAAAGAAAGTAGTATTACTCTTCTGTCATTGTCAGATCACAGGTAGGATTATTGTCTTCCCTAGTAGGAAGACAAAATTTATCTGTCTATGAATGCATCTATTCATTTAGATATCTATTTAAAATTTACATATAAACTTTATTGATACTTTTTGTTTTTTATCTCATCAAATGAAATAATATTTAGAAAGCTTTTAGCATACTACCTGATAATACTAGGAGTTTAATAAATGCTTATTCCTTTCTCTCTCCTTTTCTACCACAATCATTTCCCAGTAAATATCTTCCCTACTCCCATCCCCCAACTGTTACCTTTGTGACTGACCCCCCCCAAAAAAAAAAAAAAGATTAGGATATTTTATATTCTTCTAATGCAGTCTCCTGTTTCTCTACAAAGAGAAAAGTGTGCTCCACCCTCCATTTTCTGTATTATTGGTTGTAGTTAATTTCAATCCAGTTGTCTTTTACTGGCTGAAATGAATTCTCAACTGCCTTCAATGTTTAGGTCCAGTGCCATCTGCTCTGTAAGAATCGTTTTCTGATTCCTCTCCTCTTACAAGACACCTTCTAAATAATCATGTGTTATTTATGTGTATACACTTATATATGTGCATGCTATTTCTTCCAGTGGAACCCAAAATCTTTGAGGGCTGAGATGGTTTCACATTTGTTTTGTGTCCTTATACTTTTTGGTACACAGAAGACACTTACTGAATGCTTTCTTCTGAGTGATTGATGTTTGTTATTGCAGTCATTGTGCAGTTACTAGTAGTCAAGTGGCTCGGGTTCTCATACAAGTCTTCCATGTTTTTCTGAATTCCTCATCTTCATAATTTCTTACCATGTAATATTCCATTACATTCAGTTGCCATTACTCAGCTGATGGGAACTGAGTTGGATTTGTTTCTAGTTTTTCGCTGCTATAGAAAATGCAACTTTGAAAATGTTAGAATACACATATTTTAACATGTTTAACATATATTGGGTTGCTTGCCATCTAGGGGAGGGGGTAGGGAGAAGGAGGAGAAAATCTGAAACATAAGGCTATGCAAAGGATAAATGTCATAATGTCATAATTTGTTGTCAAATTATCCGTGCATATGTTTTGAAAATAAAAAGTTTTATTAAAAAAAAAAAAAAAAAGAAAGAAAGAAAATGTTAGAATAAACATAGCCTTCTTTCTGTCATTGACCTCTGGATACTAACATACTATTGGAATTGTTGGGTCAAAGGATAGGGACAGTTCAATGACTTTTCTCAAATGATTTCCAATTTTTAGAGAGCTACATTTTAGGGAACAATGAATTAGAAAGTATATAGAAGAAGATAGCCAAGAAGGTGAAAAGACCAGGAGGAGAGGATATAAAAAGACTGAGCATGTTATGGTCCAAAGAAGAGAAAAGTTGGGAAAGGGGAAGCACACTATTTTACCTAATTCCAGAATTTTAAGGGTTATTGTTCTACAGAGAAATTAAATTTGTTCGCTTGGCATCAGAGAAAACAAGTAGGAACAGAAGATAAAGGACAGAGTTAGACCTCAATCTTTAGAGGTGTCTAGAACTAGAACACACTATCTCGTGGGCTAATGACTCCTCCCCTTACTAGAAAGATTCAAGTTGAGGCTGAATGAGCACTGGTTCAAAACACTGTACAAAGGGTTTCTGTTTGGGTTCCTGCTGGATTAGGTGGTCTCTGAGATTACTTCCAACTCTGTGATTTTCTGATTCAAAGGATACTGGCCCCCAAAATAGGGAGAAGCAGAAAGCTGCAGGTAAGAGGAAATGAACTGTGATTGATTAGAAAAAGCATTCATTCAATGTTTATTCAATCAATGTGTATTCAGCAAAATTTTAAAGCATTTTTGCCCAGATCAATGAATGCATCATACATAGTGCTAGGGAGATATAAAGATGTATATGCCATGAAGTCGGCCCTCAGGGAGTTTAAAGTCAAATAGGAGATGGGAGAAGATCTAAGTTCAAAAACAGCTTTAAATACTTATTAGTTGTGTGATCTTAGACAAGTTATTTAGTTTTTGACTGACTTTCCTCACCTGTAAAATGAGCATCTTAGTAGCACCTACTTCCTGGGGCTGTTTTGAAGATAAAATGAGACAATATTGATTTAAAACATTTTATAAATCTTAAAGCCCTAAATAAGTGTAAGCTGTTATTATTATTAATAGATAATGGACAGCTAGATGGTGCAGTGGTTGGAATGCTGCACCCAGAGTCAGGAAGACCAGCAGATTCAGATGCTTACTATGTAATGTTAGGAGAGTCATTTAACCTTCTTTGCCTCCATTGCTCATCTATAAAATGGGATGGAGGAGAAAATGGCGATATACTTCAGTATCTTTGCCGTGAAAATGAGGTCATACAGTGTTGGACATAACTGAAAGATTTATAGACATACAAATTTTATAGATTATTTATACATATACAACGATATTTATAAATATACAAATAAATGTGTAGATTAGATAGATATAGAGATAGACAGGTAGATGGATAAATGATAGAAGAGAATAGTGAAATTAGATAGATGATAGATGGATAGATAGATAATTGACAGATAGATAGACAGACATACAAACCAGGTATACATACAATCTTACAGCAAGACTTTAAAAAGCATAGCCAGAATTAGATTATATATTATGATGTAATGATTGATTTTGCTGGACTGTTTTTCTCATTCTTTTTAATTTTTTGTTATGACAGATGGCTCCCTGGAAAAGGATTTGGGGAAGGATAAATTGGATAATTATGTGATTAAAAACAAAAAAGTCAAAATTATTTTAAAAATATAATCAGAGAGGTACAAGTAAAATTCTATGGAAGTTAAAAGGAGACAGAGAGATCACTTCTGCTTTATAGAAGGGTTGTATGAACAAAGAGGAATTTGAACTTGGAGAATGGGGGGAAAGTAAAAAAAGCAGGAATAGGAAAAGAACTTTGGGTAAAATAGCCAGCATTTATGCATCCCTTTAAGATTTCAAAGCACAGTTATCTCATTATATCCTCACAACAACCCCAGGAAATAGATGTTATTATTATTCCCATTTTTACAGATGAGAAAACTGAAGCAGATATATGTTAAGTGACTTATCCAGGATCATCCAATTATTAAATGTCTGAGGTCAACTTGTTTTCCTAATTTCAAGTCCAGCTCACTACCTCCTTTACCATGTAGCTGCCATCCAGGTGTAAACACCTTGCTTCCCATGAGACTGTACTATTTACTATGCAAAGCAAATTAATCAGACATGATTCCTGCCCTTTAGGAGCTTATACTCTAATATCAAATAATCCTACTTTGATTAATTAAATGTATAATCTAGTTGGTTTTGGAGTATATTCATTTAATGTTTAATTAAATATTTTATTACTTGTTCAGAGGGAATACAACCTAAGAGAAAAATTTTTCTCTCTTGTAAGCAGACAGCCACATTGGTAGGATATAGAGCCAAGCAATCGGAAAGACTATCTTTCCAGTACTGATGATTAAGAGAAACACCACCACAACCTAAATAGGTGCTAGTGATTATTATTATAATCATCACTTATTAATAGAAAGATATATAAATACAAATATATGTATAGATTATAGAGATAAGATAGATGATGGATAGGTAAATGATAAATAGATAATAGATAATGATAAATAAATAGTTGATAGGTAGATGATTGATAGATTATTAAGTGCTAGCAATTAAATGTTTAGGATATAACAGTCCTGAACTCCAGGTATTATCAGAGACAGGTAATATAGTGGGAGGAAAAGTTATGGATCTGGAGTGAAGAAAATCTGATTTCAAACTTTTACTCTACTACTTCATAGGATTTATAAATATAGAGATGAATGTCTAAAACCTGGAGTCAGGCTTGCAGTCAGGAATACTTGAGTTCAAATCCAGCCTTGGATACTAGCCTGTGTGACCCTGGGCAAGTCACTGAAGCCTGTTTGCCTCAGTTTCCTTATCTATAAAATGGACCAGAGAAAGAAATGACAAACCACTCACTATCTTTGCTAAGAAAACCCCAGTTGGGTTGATGAAGAGTCAGACATGACTGAAAAACACCTAAACAGCCAACAAGTCTAAGGCTTAGATAAGAGCTGATTCATCTTCCTTTTTATGTACCATATTTAATAAAATAGTTGTAAATCTAGATATAAAAATATACACCTATGTAGAATGCATAAATATGATAAGGAATCTTACCCACCTTTGGGAAGGATCGAAGGAGCAGAATGCTAGAAACCATTATTATCCTAATTGGAGAGAAAAGCAAATAGGATCCAGGATCACCAAACTAAATGATCTTTTCTATCTCCAAGTGAAAAAGTGAAAAAGTTCCGATCCTCATTCCAGTGGAAAAGCCTCTGATCCTGAATCCAGTGGAAAAGTCTTCTTGACCCAGAAATTAGGATGAGTACAACAAAGAAATTTTGTTAAAAGAGTTAAAGTAGAATTTCATCTAAGATGGGCCAGATGTTTAGAAAACAGCTTTCTGTTTCTGTTCAAGGAAAATGTTTAGAGAGCATTGTCAAGGTTATGGAAAGCCAAGGTTTGATTATAATTTTGCAGCAGATCACTGAACTTTTAGAAACTGTTAAGTACATATGTCCTTGGTTCTCTATGGAAAAAGAATTGAATTTAGACGAGTGGATTCTGATGTCATCAACTAACAGAAAAGCAATCAGGATTACAGTTGGGGAGAACACAGGCCTTTAGAACCTGGACAAAACAGGGCAGGGTCCAGTGCAAACTTTTAACTGAAACTAAGGCTGTCTCCAGAAAACCTCCCCAAGAAACCTGCTCCCAGAAAGAATCATTATTATATTTTAAAGAAGAAAAACACCATACTCTACCATTCCTCCATCCCAAATAACTTTGGATAGGGATAACAATTCTGTGGGATTCAGAATAGAAGCTGCTTCTCTGATCACTTTCAAGGGGATAATTAGACCTTAGCTTATACTCAGTAGCTCAGCTTTCTACCAATTTCTGGACACACACACACACACACACACACACACACCTTCATAAATAACTGGTTAACTTCTTTATTAAAGAAATCAGCAAATAGAAACATGAGAAGGAATACAGATTAGAATTTAGAGCGAATACAGAAGAGTAGATGACCTTGTCATCTGGGAGTATAATAAAATCTCAGCTCAAATCAGAAGAGAAAGAGTGATCTCACAAGAGGAATCCTGCTTTTAGTAGGTATGATGGGGCTAACTTCTCCTCCTTGTCTACTGCTTTATGACTATAGACCACCATTTAAAAGTACAAATATTATTACCTTTTTTATGATGAGTGCTCTCTGAAAATATGTTCAAGAAACTGAAATCTCTTCAACTCACAGCTCAGCATTCATTCTCTCCATCAATCAGGAGTCATACCTTTACATGAAAACTGTTCAGGACCTTCCAAGTACTGAAGAGGAGTTATATGTGGTTTCTTATTGTAACAACATAAGTCAATTTTCTTATCTAGGGGTTAGAAGCACAAGAGAGTGGATCCCAGAATATGGAAATAACTAGAGAGTGAATCAGAAAGGAAAAAGAGTCACTATCATATAACTTACCTCTAAAATCTATGGCTTCTACCATTTTAGTCATTGAATTTACTATAATTAATGTTGTCGACTGGTGTTTCTTTACAGTAACAACATCATCTGTCCCTTTTTTTTGGCCTTTTAATTACAAATAACTATCTTAATAGTAATCATAAGATATTAACAGTAAAAAGATTTGTAAACCTTAATGTGATATGTTAATGCAACTTATTATGATTAATAATTGACATTTATATATTTTAAAGCTTTAAAAATTTTTAGCTATATCATCTTATTTGATCATTGTAGACCATTAACAGAGGTTAATTTGAAAGGGACCCAAGAATCTTTAGACTTCAACTTCCTTTTTTTTTTTAATACATGAAGAAAAAGAAACATAGAAAGATTAAATAATTTATCAAGGTTGCAGAGCAGCTAGGTGGCCAGTGAATAAAGCACTTCAATTTATCTTCTTGAATTCAAATCCAATCTCAAACACTTAGTAGCTGTGTGATCCCATGTGAGCTCTGTTCACTTCTCTTTTTTCTGTCAAATAAGCTGGTGAAGGAAATAACAAAGCACTCCAGAATCTGCCAAAGAAACTCCAAATTGGGTCAGGAAAAGTAAGATTCAAATGAAAGGACTGGACAGCAATAACAGGTTACTCAGTAAATATTTAAGGCAGTATTTAAAACCAGGTGCTATTGATTCCAAGTCCAGTGTTCTATCTATTCTGCCATGCCATTTGGCCATAGGAAAATAACTAAATTTTTCTGAACCTCAGTTTCCTCATGTATAAAATTGACATAATAATGATATTTATTTTCCTAAGTTGTTGTGAGGACCAGATGAGAAATATATGTCAATTGCCAGAAAAGTCTACTATTTTCTTTGTTGTACAGATGGAGAAACAGGCTTATTACTTACCAAGAGTTAAAGTTCTAATAAATTTCAGAGGATTAAATCAAATCCAGAATTTTCCTGAATCCCAGTTTCAAAGCTGTGACTCTTTTTTAAAAGTCAGGGAAATTGAATTCTTTTTTTTTTTAATACATGAAGAAAAAGAAACATAGAAAGATTAAATAATTTATCAAGGTTGCAGAGCAGCTAGGTGGCCAGTGAATAAAGCACTTCAATTTATCTTCCTGAATTCAAATCCAATCTCAAACACTTAGTAGCTGTGTGATCCCATGTGAGCTCTGTTCACTTCTCTTTTTTCTGTCAAATAAGCTGGTGAAGGAAATAACAAAGCACTCCAGAATCTGCCAAAGAAACTCCAAATTGGGTCAGGAAAAGTAAGATTCAAATGAAAGGACTGGACAGCAATAACAGGTTACTCAGTAAATATTTAAGGCAGTATTTAAAACCAGGTGCTATTGATTCCAAGTCCAGTGTTCTATCTATTCTGCCATGCCATTTGGCCATAGGAAAATAACTAAATTTTTCTGAACCTCAGTTTCCTCATGTATAAAATTGACATAATAATGATATTTATTTTCCTAAATTGTTGTGAGGACCAAATGAGAAATATATGTCAATTGCCAGAAAGGTCTACTATTTTCTTTGTTGTACAGATGGAGAAACAGGCTTATTACTTACCAAAAGTTAAAGTTCTAATAAATTTCAGAGGATTAAATCAAATCCAGAATTTTCCTGAATCCCAGTTTCAAAGCTGTGACTCTTATTTAAAAGTCAGGGAAATTGAATTCTTTTTTTTTTTTACTATTTTATTTTATTTTATAATAACTTTGTATTGACAGAATCCATGCCAGGGTAATTTTTTTTTACAACATTATCCCTTGCACTTGTTTCTGTTCTGATTTTTCCCCTCCCTCCCTCCACCCCCTCCCCTAGATGGCAAGCAGTCATATATATGTTAGATATGTTGCAGTACATCCTAGATACAATATATGTTTGCAGAACCAAGCAGTTCTCTTGTTGCACAGGGAGAATTGGATTCAGAAGGTAAAAACAACTCGGAAAGAAAAACAAAAATGCAAATAGTTCACATTCGTTAGGGAAATTGAATTCTTAAAAGAAGCATGTATTTTAACCATCTTATATGATACAAGTAGACTTGTACTGCATGGATAGATGTATTCACCTTGGGATAAAGCATTTATGATTTATTTATCTACTTGAGGTATGGTAATTTAATTTTTATTTCCTCAATTGTAGTATTGATTTTTAGAAGAAGAAAATGTATAACAAGAGTGGATCCCCTTTTTCATATGGGTCAACAGTACTCCATTCAAATATGTCATAGATCTCATCATGCCCTTCAATGTATGTAATTAATCTTTAATGTGAGAATGAAACTTGTGCCCTTAGCTTTTTATCCAGAGGCATATATATATAACAGGCAGACTGAATAAACTACCCAACCTGAAGTGAAGAAGACTTGTCTTCCCTAGTTCAAATCTGACCTCAGACACTTTCTAGCTATGCAATCCTGCACAAATCACTTAACTCTGTTTCCCTCACTTTCCCCATTTGTCAAATGAATTATAGAAGGAAACAGCAAACCACTCCAATTTTTTTGCCAAGAAAACTCCAAGTGGGATCACAAAGAGTTAGACACAATTGAAAATCACTAAATAATGCACATAGCTATATAGCATATATCAAATTGCTTATTTTATTAATGATGCAGGTGGGGAAAGAAAGAAGGAGAGAGTTTGGAACTCAAAATTTTTAAAAATGAATGTTTGAAATTGTTTTTACATGTAATTAGAAAAAAGTAAATTTTAAAAGAAAAAAAGGCATACATGTAGTATATTGTAATTGTAAAGGGCTGAAACTCTCAATAGTTGCACTGGAATCAGACAACCGAGCACTTAAGGCTAATTACCTATTGGACAATACTCTATTAGCATATGTTGGAAAATGGCCCTTCTCACTATTCTGTGCTGGCTCAATCTTTTGGTGTATACAGAGAATTGTAGGAGGGATTAGGGGTTGGAGTAAGACAAGCCAGAGTCACTTTGGAGGAGAATGAGGAGGAGAGAGGAGGTTGGTGGCAAACCTTGTAGAGTTTCATCCATCTCCTTTATTTCCTCCCCCTAAAGACTAAGGACTTTTGCTTATCCTGACTAGCTAATTCTAAGGCATCCAGGGAGCTAACCCGGACTTCACATTTGATGCACAATGTGTGAACCAAGGACCCTAATTTCAGTGAAGAAGTCCCCAGTGACTAGGAAATAGGGTGAGTATTTTAATAGACAAACAGGGAACTTAGTTTGTTAAGGGCTAAACTAGTAACCTTTTCTAACTGAAATGGGGCAGATATTAGGAAGATTGTCCCCCACCCCCACCCCTGTCCCAAGGGAACTCTATAGAAAACATACTTAAGTTGATCTAGGGATAAGGTTTGCTTCTAACTTGGGAGCATATCTTTGGATTCTTGGCTACATTAGAATTCACGTCCTCTTGGTTCTTCAAGGAAGAAGATATAGGGGCAGATAATTGGAAATTAGTAGGAGATAAACTATTTGAATGCTACAATGGTAAAGATCCTGATTCAGTTTCCAAGAAAACATTCTATATATACAACATAATACAATTGGCCTTAAAGAATCCTGAAATGTAATGGGCTGAGGCTTGAGTTGATGCACTGAGGTCCCAAGCACATTAGGCTAAATAGTAATTGGACCACACTCTATTAATATATAAGCTTGGAGAAAGAATGCCTCCCCCCCCCCCCCCTGCTCTTTGTACAAGTCCTGATGTGTTGTATAGGAAATGACGATTTTGGTGGGTGGAGGCAGGGGAGTGGAAAAGGAAGGGGAAGGAGAGACTGTTTGCATTGCCATTGCGATGGCTTCTTCAGCTCACATCTCCCTCTCTTAGCTGGCTTCCTGTTGCAGCTGCCCATATTGCTATTGCAATCTTTCTTGCCCATATTGCTATCGCAATCCTTATTCACCTCTTCACTTCAATAAAGATTGAAGATTTTCCCCTTAACCTGAATTCCTGACTCTGGCTGATTTTAAATACACGGTCATTACACTGCAAGCTATAGAAAAAAGAAAAGTTTTAAGAATAGCCAGATGAGGAAGTATGAGGAAAAAGAGGAAGACAAAGGACGGATTAATGGCTATATCACCAGAGGGCATGAGAAGTTAAGTGAGGATGAAGGGTGTGGTGATTCTCACTCTCACAGTCCAGCTTCAACCCCACCTACACCAGAGCAGATCCTTGACACATCCCCATCAACTCCACCTTGTAGGATGGAGGGAGGAGAAGGAGTGGGAGGGGCAGTGATACCCCCAGCACCTCCCCCCAGCAATCACCACCTCCTATGAGTAGATTGCAAAAGGCACTACTTAAAGCCACAGAAGAAGGGCAGGATACAGCTGATTTTGAAAATAGGAATGTATCCTGTGATTCAACAGTTTAACTCTTCAGATCAAGAAAGTAGAAGATATGCTCCTTTTGATCTAGAAATCCTCAAAGACCTGAAAAAGGCTTGCATGTTTTATGGGACTACATCAGCTTATGTTAAGATGTTATTACAGAATTTGGCTTATGAAGTCTTAACCCCTAGGGACTGGAAATTTATAGCAAGGACATGCTTAGAACCTGGACAAAACTTGTTGTGGCTTTCTGAATATAGTGAGCTCTGTAGGATACAAGCCCAATGAAATAGTCAAAGTGGAGTTAATCCTCCAAATATCTGTGACCAACTAACGGGTATAGGTTCTTATGCAGACATTTGAGTACAGATTAATTACTCTATAGCAGCATATGAGCAAATTGCTGCCGCTGCTATCAAAGCATGAGCTTTTATCCCCAGTAAACATGACAAGGGAGAGGCCTTCACAAAAATAGGACAAGGACCAAATGAACCTTTTGCTGATTTTGTGTAATGTCTGCAGACAGCTATCATATAAACTATTGGTGTAAATGCAGCAACAGAAATTATGATAAGGCAACTTGCTAAAGAAAATGCTAATGAGGTTTGTAGAAGAATTATACTAGGACTACACAAAGATGCTCCTTTAGAGGAGATTCATAAGACACTGTGCCACAGTGGGCACAAATACCTTTTATAGCCAGGCTATGATGTAAACTTCCCAAAATCCAAACATGGGGAGACAGGGTCCCTTTTGGCAAGGGCCTTCCAGAGTGACTCGTCAATGCATTCATTGTGGTAAAGTACACATCTGAAAGCTCAATGTTGGCATAGAGACAGAGTGAGAAAACAGGGAGGGAGAACAAGACCCAAAACCCCATGTCCAAAATGCAACGGAGGCTTCTGTTGGGCCTCAGAATGTATACTGATTCAGGGAAACTGGATGAGGGGCCCAGCCCCAGGGCCCAAGACAAAAAAGCACTTGGGACATGATGACAGCCGATGCTACACTCAGAGAGCCTTTGGAAGTTCAATAACCAGACATGACCAATCAGCCAGGAAGCAACCTGATGGGAGAAAGGGATTACAATTGGGGAGAATAGAGGTGTAGGTAGCTGGGACAACTGAGATACCCCCTGGAGAGGTGAAATCTGTTCCTCTCCAGCCTATGGATCCCTTGCTTCCAGGCATAGTAGGCTTGACCATTTTACCTCCTGAGAATACGTACAAAACAGAGTTTATCCATACACTAATGTAGAAAACTGGGAATGTGTAGATAATATCCCACTCACTAATACAGGTAGACAATGTGTGACTTATAAACCATGAGAAATAGTAGCATCAGGTTTACTGATACAGACTCCTAATAAGCAATCTGGTGATAGTCTCCCAGATTCTGACTCCAAGCAACAAAATCCAGGAGTATACTGGACAGCAGCTGTAACAGCTGACGGACCTATGCTCATTATCTATATAAATGGCATACCATTAGAAGGATTGGTAGACACTGATGCAGATTGTTCAGTCATTAGAGGTGCCAACTGGCCCAGTCACTGACCAAAGATTAAGGCAGACACCTATATGTCTAGTGTAGGAGGATCAATAGCAGCTGAAGTTAGTGCTGCCCCTTTGAGATGGACTTCTGAAAGTGAAACAGGAATTTTTTACTCCTTTTATAGTTGAAAAAATCCCCATCAATCTGTGGGGAAGAGACATTTTACAACAATTAGGATTTAAAATGAGTACTTTGGTTTTTTAGGCAAGGCTGCTGTGGAAGACCTGCCAACACTTTCACCTGTTCCTATCCAATGGAAAACTGATACACCAGTGTGGATAGAACAGTGGCCCTTAGCAAGCGATAAAATTTAGGCCTTATTAGATGTAGTACAGGATAAACTTGACCAAGGACACTTATAAGGACTTCTCTAAGTCCTTGGAATTCCCCAGGTCTTATTGTAAGAAAGAAATCTGGAAAATGGAAGATGTTGACTGATTTAAGAAAGCTAAACAAACAGATGGAAACTATGGGAACTCTTCAGCCTTCCATCTCCTACTCAATTGCCTAGAGAATGGCCTCTTTGGGTTACAAACATTAAGGATTGTTTCTATTCTATCCCTCTGGATAAGGAGGATATGAAAAGATTTGCCTTTTCAATGCCCAGCGTTAACTTAGCTGAGCCTTATAAAAGATATGAATGGACAGTTTTGCCACAGGGAATGAAAAACAGCCCTACTATGTGTCAAATATATGTTGCTGCTGCTCTTACTCCAGTAAGAAAAGCATTTCCAAAAGTTATGTTATTACATTACATGGATGATATATTGGGATGTGCACCTGAGGAACAAATGCTAGAAGTATGTCTACAAAAGACCATAGAAACACTAAGGAACTACAAATTGCTCTAGAAAAAATTCAAAGACATGCTGCTTTTCAATATTTAGAATATGAAGTACACCCTAAGATGCTTACAGTACACAAATTTTCCTTAAGAACAGAGAAGCTAAACACCTTAAATGACTTTCAGAAATTGATAGGAGATATCCAATGAATGCGTCCAGTGTTAGACTTGACTACCTATTAATTGCAACCATTATATGATATTTTAAGGGGAGACAGTGCTTTAAACTCACTCACAGCTTACAAAAGAAGCTCAAGAGGCTTTGAGAGAAGTTGAACTAGCTTTATCCAATGTGGTTGAAAGACCACTCAAAAACCCTTGGAAATATCAGTTTTTGCTACACAAGAGACACCCACAGCAGTCCTTCATCAAGGAGACAGTGTGATAGAGTGGATGAAACTCCCAACGCAACCAGAACAAAGCCTTACTCCTTACCCAGTGCTTGTGGCTAGAATCTTATTAAAGACCATTAAGCAAGCAGTACAATTATCTGGGATAAGACCTGACAAGATCTACACCTTTTATACTAATACACAAATTAATGTATGCTATGAAACCATCCCAGAGTGGCAAATTTTATTGGCCATAGCTCCAAATTTTGCACATGGGTCTCCATTAAAGATAATCAGACTATTACATAATTGGTGATGGATTCTTGAAGAGGAGGTTTCTAAAGTTCCTTTTCAAGGACCAACTATCTTTACAGATGCATCCAAACATATTTGTGCTGTATACTCTTGTGACTTAACTATAAAGAGAGTAGTCAGAACTCCTTTTCAGTCCACTCAGCAGAATGAATTGTATGCAATCATTCTAGCTCTTACTTGTTATCCAGGAGATAAAAATATAATATCTGATTCAGCCTATTCAGTAGATATGGTACAAAGCATTTCCAAAAGTTATGTTATTACATTACATGGATGATATATTGGGATGTGCACCTGAGGAACAAATGCTAGAAGTATGTCTACAAAAGACCATAGAAACACTAAGGAACTACAAATTGCTCTAGAAAAATTCAAAGACATGCTGCTTTTCAATATTTAGAATATGAAGTACACCCTAAGATGCTTACAGTACACAAATTTTCCTTAAGAACAGAGAAGCTAAACACCTTAAATGACTTTCAGAAATTGATAGGAGATATCCAATGGATGCGTCCAGTGTTAGACTTGACTACCTATTAATTGCAACCATTATATGATATTTTAAGGGGAGACAGTGCTTTAAACTCACTCACAGCTTACAAAAGAAGCTCAAGAGGCTTTGAGAGAAGTTGAACTAGCTTTATCCAATGTGGTTGAAAGACCACTCAAAAACCCTTGGAGATATCAGTTTTTGCTACACAAGAGACACCCACAGCAGTCCTTCATCAAGGAGACAGTGTGATAGAGTGGATGAAACTCCCAACACAACCAGAACAAAGCCTTACTCCTTACCCAGTGCTTGTGGCTAGAATCTTATTAAAGACCATTAAGCAAGCAGTACAATTATCTGGGATAAGACCTGACAAGATCTACACCTTTTATACTAATACACAAATTAATGTATGCTATGAAACCATCCCAGAGTGGCAAATTTTATTGGCCATAGCTCCAAATTTTGCACATGGGTCTCCATTAAAGATAATCAGACTATTACATAATTGGTGATGGATTCTTGAAGAGGAGGTTTCTAAAGTTCCTTTTCAAGGACCAACTATCTTTACAGATGCATCCAAACATATTTGTGCTGTATACTCTTGTGACTTAACTATAAAGAGAGTAGTCAGAACTCCTTTTCAGTCCACTCAGCAGAATGAATTGTATGCAATCATTCTAGCTCTTACTTGTTATCCAGGAGATAAAAATATAATATCTGATTCAGCCTATTCAGTAGATATGGTACAAAGAATTGCCACAGCCCAATTAAAATTTGCAGCTTTTTAAAGAATATATCAGCTCCTTGTGCATACCCTTTGATCCAGCAGTGTTTCTACTGGGCTTATACCCCAAAGAGATACTAAAGAAAGGAAAGGGACCTGTATGTGCCAAAATGTTTGTGGCAGCCCTGTTTGTAGTGGCTAAAAGCTGGAAAACGAAAGGATGTCCATCAATTGGAGAATGGTTGGGTAAATTGTGGGATATGAACATTATGGAATATTATTGTTCTGTAAGGAACGACCAGCAGGATGAATACAGAGAGGACTGGCAAGACTTACATGAACTGATGCTGAGTGAAATGAGCAGAACCAGGAGATCATTATATACCTCAACAATGATACTGTTTGAGGATGTATTCTGATGGAAGTGGACCTCTTCGATAAAGAGAGCCTTAATTGATCAAAGATGGACAGAAGCAGCTACACTCAGAGAAAGAACACTGGAAATGAATATAAACTGCTTGCATTTATGTTTTTCCTCCCGGGTTATTTATACCTTCTGAATCCAATTCTCCCTGTGCAATAAGAAAACTGTTTGGTTCTGCACACATATATTGTATCTAGGATATACTGCAACCCATTCAACATGTAAAGGACTCTTGCCATCTCGGGGAAGGGGTGGAGGGAGGGAGGGGTAAAATCGGAACAGAAATGAATGCAAGGGATAATGCTGTAAAAATTACCCTGGCATGCATTCTATCAATAAAAAAATTATTTAAAAAAAAAAAAAGAATATATCAGCTCTTTAAGAAACTTCAAGAGCAAATGAGGAAGCATCCAGGTAAGATCTATATTTTGCATGTCCACTCTCATAATGGACTTCCAGGTCCTATTTTTTATGGTAATTCAAAGGCAGAGAGCCTTTTAACTATGTTGGCCAATATTCCTTTATTTCAAGAAGCCCAAGAATCTCATTTTAAATATCATCAGGCTGCTCGAGCTTTATGTTTACTATTTGCAATAACAAGAGAGGAAGCTAGGAGCATTGTAAAAGCCTGTACAGCTTGCCTTCCTTTCCATGTTCCCACACTGCCTCTAGGGAAAAACCCTCATGATTTGAGACCCAGTGAAATTTGGCAAATGGATGTGACCCATTATAAATCTTTTGGTCGTCTATCTTTTATCCACATTGTGGTAGACACCTTTTCAGGGTTCACTTTTGCAATATCAGCAGCAAAAGAGACAATCTGAGTAGTCACTAAATTCCTTATATAAGCATTTGCAATTATGGATATGCCACAAGCAATAAAAACAGACAATGGTCCTGCATACACCTCCAAACATTTTGCATACTTTTGTGCACAGTATAAGATTTTACACACCACTGGCATACCCTTTAATCCTCAAGGATAGACAATAGTAGAGAGGAGAAACAGAGACATTAAGTCGCTCCTCCAAAAACAAAGGAAAGGGGGAGCCACGGGTAACCCTAGAGAACTTCTAAATCTAGCTCTTTATACTATTAACTTCTTGATTTTTAACAAAGATGCACTGGCTCCGGCAGCCAGATTTTATAACCCACCGGAAAGGCAGTGTCCAGTGCAAGCAGCTCCACTATCTTTAAATAATCGCCAGATGATGTGGAGAGACCCAGAAAGTGGTGAATGGAAGGGACCAGATAGACTAACTGCTTGGGGGAGAGAGTTTGCTTGTATCTCTACAGATGGAGAAGGAATCAGATGGGTGTCAACGACCCATATTCACCTTGTCCATCGCAGAGAGATGGAGCAGACCCTTAAAACGAAGGAGAAGATCCAAGAAACACCAGGTGGTTCCATTGCTGACTGTGCCCACCACTGAAAGAGCATGGCAGTTATGGCGTTTGACTCATGAACATCAAAAATTGTTGGACTTGAAAACCCTCAGGAATCATTGGATTCTCTGAGACATGATAAAACTGTTGTAGGACTTGAAAACCCTCAGGAATCATTGGATTTTTCTGAAAATGATAAGACTGTTGCAGGACTTCAAAATCTGCAGGAATCATTGGATTCCCTAACACTTAAAAAGACTGTTGCAGGACTTCAAAAACTTCTAGGGATCATTCATTCCTGACATGTGAAGCAATGGACCATAGATTGGTTTTGGAGTATATCTTGGTTGCTGAAGGAGGCGTATGTGTGACTGTTGTTTACATACCTTCCTTCTAGGACTTCTGAAAATCTTTTACAACACCATGTTGATTCATATTGTTTGTTATATCACTACTTGCATGTGCAATTCAGGTTTGTTACACCACAGTGAGCCTGCACTGACTGTGGAGAGGGTCATCACTAATAATAGCCTGTGCTTTATTGCTATGTGCTTGTGTAATACCTCCCATGCTGATGGGTTTGTGTATACCTGTTTCTAGTAAAACCCTTTAGTCCAGAAACCCTGTAGCAATATTTGGCTTGACTCCCCACTTCCCTTTGTTGTTTTTTATCTCTCTTCCTGAGAAGTCAGGGAGGGTGTGATCATCTCCTTTTTAGTGTTTTCACCTCCTTTCCTGAGAAGTCAGGCATGGCGTGACCACCTGTGTTCTCAACAAAAGAAAGCAGGAGATGTAAAGGGCTGAAACTCTGAATAGCCGCACTAGAATCAAACCAAGCACTTAAGGCTAATTACCTATTGGACAATAACTCTATTAGCATATGCTTGGAAAATGGTCCTTCTCACTATTCTCTTCTGGCTCTATCTATTGGTGTATACAGACAATTGTAGGTGGGATTAGGGGGTTGAATAAGACAAGCCAGGGTCACTTTGGAGGAGAATGAGGAGAGAGGAGGGTGGTGTCGAACCTCATAGAGTTTCGTTCATCTCCTTTACTTCTCTCCCTAAAGACCAAGGACTTTTGCTGATCCTGACTCTCACTGATCTTGAGATCAACAGGGAGCTAACTGGGACTTCACATGTAATGGCACTCTATTCTGAAGTGCTTCTTATCTCTCAGACCCAAAGGCAATGCGGTATGGGAGAAAAGCCAGGTGAAGCTGCGAATCAGAGTAACTCCAAATAACTAACTACCTTCTTACCTAGAGTAAGTCACTTACCTTTTGAACCTCAGTTTCTTCATCTATGCAGAAAAGGATAAAACTACTTGGACTTCCTATCTTATAGAGTTGTTGTAAGGAAAACCCAAGCATTTGTTAAAACTTCAAGGGTGAGTTTGTTGCTATGACTTAGGATATTCTGGGCTTTCCAATAACTTGAGAGAAAGAAAATTGTTGCTTTTTCTCATTTTGCATAGAGAAAGAAACTAGATCATAGGGATTTACCAAAAAGAAATAAAATGGGCAATAGGATTGAATTTATATGACATATATATAATTTATATAAATATATCTTATATATAAAAATAATATAATTTATAACAGCTAATAATAGCAAATCTTCAGATAGAGCTTTCAGGTTCGTAAAGTGCTTTACAAATATTAACTCATTTTATCCTCATGATAATTCTAGAGAAATAAGTGCTACTATCATCTCCTTTTTATAGATGGAGAAACTGAGTCACACAAAGGTTAAGGGATTTGCCCAGAGTCATAAAGTTAGAAAGTGTCTGAGACCAGATTTGAAGTCATATTTCCTGACTCCAGGTCCAAGATATTTATTAAACATTGTGGTTGGTGTAAGGCATTATATTTGACTCTGATACTAAGTGATTACTTAGTGATTAGGGATTACTAAGTGTGATACTAAGTGATTACTAAAACAAAATTCAAAATAGTCTCTGCCCTCAAGAAGCCTAATTAGGGAGATATAAAAAATACATGTATATACACATATCAATAGATCACATATGTGTATTTGTAATATATACATATGAATTATTTTAGGAAGGAGAAAACAATAAAAAACAAAGTGACCAGAAAGGCTTTACATAAG